>NC_061110.1:82799144-82829144 GCF_015104395.2 Macrobrachium nipponense | reverse complement strand
TGGTTACTGTATTTTGCTTGAAATATATGCTTCCTTTTTTCTGAAAGCAGAAGAAGCTAACAGCTCCGGTGTCAGGTCATGGGACCAAACATTCTTAAAATTCACACTTCTTTTTTAAAGCTTTTTCGCACTTGTTTACACACACACACACATATGTATATGATTATATAATATATATATCTATATATATCTATATATATATATTATAATATATATAGTATATGTATATTTAGATGCGTGTGTTTTTGTATATATATGTATATATGTGTGTGTGTGTTTATATCTGGATAGATAGATATAAACTAGGTGAATAAATATAAAGATATCTTTTAACGTACTTCAGAATATTACTACTAAAACATAACTATAGTTGTTTTGATAACAATTTACTGAATTTGATATGATCACTCCTGTGTTTGTATGTCATCGATTTCCTTTTTTGGGAGTAAGGAGAGAACACATGAACTTTATAATCCATCTACCTTCCGCGTTTTCCTAGTTTCCTTAATGACGGTTTGGAGATAGAACAAAGTTAAGATGAAACTCGAGAGACAGTCAGACAAATGGCGAAAGTAAAACAGCATTTGTCATGGAAGTTATTACGAATGGGACTTTGGGTAACAATGGAGAGAAGAATTTGACAGCTTTTTTTTTCATTCTTCTTGGTGTCTATTGCCTTTGTTTCACCAGTGAATCAATCTGACATCTTCGCGGTTTTGTTTTAATTTTGGTTGTGATTATTTCCCATGAAATGTGTTGGTAATTCTTTAGAAGGGCTTCGAAATACGTTTTCTCTAGTAAAATTATATACACATAATATTATATAGGAATTTTTATCACATCACCGCGATTCATATACATGCATTCAGCTGCAAATGTCCTTTAATATCCAATTCGTCACTGAAGTCCTGATTTCGCCTTTGTTCGCTGGTTCGAACCCACGAGAGGACGAAATTATTATCAACTAAAAAATTCCCCTTCAGTTCACATATATGAAAATATATTATATCCGAAGTAGAGCGAATTAGATATTAAAGGACATTTTTAGCTTAATTCGTATATATGAATCACGGTAATGGGATGATGAGACTCATAATATGGCTACGTGCGACAAAATTATTAAGGTCGAGGTGGGTTGATGCTGATTCCATAACAACGAATATCTGAGCACGACAGGGATTTGTAGGTGATAGACGGCGTTAACTTATACCTCTAGTAATAGCCGTGTGGTTTAGAGCGCTTCACTGTACGTCCTGAATTATTGGTTCCGTGGCTCGCGGCCATGAGCCGATGAATTTCTTATCGACTAAAAAATTCTCCTTTTGTTAATATATATGAACTTATATTAATTCCTAGGTAGAGTGAATTAGATATTAAGGGACGTTTGTAGCTTAATGATATATATATATATATATATATATATATATATATATATATATATATATATTATATATATATATCTATATATATTTGAAGAACGCATCAAAATACTGGGGGTACGATTCACTGACAATCATTATGAATGTTGAATATGATATAAGCTTTTAACATATAAAATGAAACAATATGGTATAACATGCCGTCAAACGGAAAGAAGTTAAGGATTGTAATTTAGAGCAATATACATCAAAGGAGTAGGCGTTTATTACCAACATGATCTGTTTACTTTTACGCGAAGTGGTTTTATGTGAGTTCCATTTTCGGTATGCTAGACTAGACGATGCTTACCAGACCTGAGGCACATAAAAAGGGACTTTAAGAAATATATTCACGATATTTTCGGTAGTTTATCTTTCTTCATCCCCCCACGCCACCTCACCCCATGGAGTGCATGCGCAGAATTGCACAGCTATCATTGCAGAACAAAACATTGTGAAAAAGAGATGATGTAAAAGATAATTGTAATCCTTCTAAATATTTGAATAAAATGACTTTTACATATATGATCGATAACTGGTGGTTTCACGTTTATGAAAGGGATTTTATGTTAGTTTTAGCGATGATACATTGCAAAGAAAGCGTTGTTAGTGAAAGGCCATATTTCAGTGTTAATTGTTTATCCTTGCTTTTTTTTTTTTAAATTTATAGGTGCATATTAACAACAGCCAACGCGAGAGGATTATTTTTTTTTTTTCCTTCAGCCGACTTCAATCCTCTCACCAGCCTCCCACCATTGAGAATATGCGCTGTTATATTTACAAAACATCTATGCTTGATAATTGGTTTTACAAATATTCAATCAATAAAAATGTTATCAAATAAAAAAGATACTACAGATTGTTGTGTACGACGGAAAACTCATAATTACAACGTTTATTTTTCACTTGGTAATTTTCCCGTAAACTCAGTCGTTTCATGTTGGTGTTCAAATGCGAATTTTGTCAGTTCAATTTCATTATTAATTTTAATATTACTCTTTTTATCTTCCAGTGCACACAGGTGTTATGGCATAACCTATAATAATAATACTTTGATGTGTGAATCGCTGCCCAATGTATTTTTGAGTATAGCCAAGTCTTTTACTGTGTCGTTTGGATGTGCCACGCACAGAGAGACAGGCTGTGCTTTCGCGGAGTTACAGGCATTTCCTGTATTCAATTAAGCCTTCACTAGGGCTGAACTAAATTAAATATTAATACTGTAAATGTTATTTATTGCAACCAAATTCAAAATATTGGTTGCCCTATATATATATATTATATATATCATATATATATATATATATATATATGTGTGTGTGTGTGTGTGTGTGTGTGTGTGTATGTGTATGTATATGTATACGGAGAGAGGTGTTATTAATATAATATATATATATATATATATATCATATATACATATATATATATTATATTATATATAATATATATGTGTGTGTGTGTGCGTGTGTGTGTGTGTATATGTATATATATAAATATCATATATATATATATATATATATATATATATATATACATACATATATATATATATATATATATATATATATATATATATATATATATATATATATATATTAATGAACCCAAAATTTTAGAATAGGGTCGCATTAAATAACATTTATAGCACTAATATATAATTTATAGCATTTTAACCATAGTGATGGTTTCTTTGAATACAGGAAATACACATACATATATGTGTATAGCACATCCATCTACGAACATATATAATGAAGCTTCGACACCTATCAAAGTGTTTGTTAACACAGTCTATAGCATAACGCCTATGTGCACTTGAAAGCAAACGAGTAATAAAAATGTAGTAATGAAATTAAACTGAAAAAGTTGCATTTCAGTGCCAACACGAACCAACTGAGTTTTACGGGAAATAGACAGCTAAAGAATCGAACATGGAAATGAGGAGTGTTTGGTCATACATAACTAAATATAATGGCTTTGTTTTTATTAGAAGTTAGAAATATGTATTGATATAATGTTTGGAAAACCAATTTTTAGGCATAGATGTTCTGTACATTTAACTGTGCACATACTCAGTAGTTAGGCTGTTGATAGATGTGATGTCGGATTAGGAAACAAACCGATGACTATAAGTGATAAATAGGAAAAAAATAACAGAAACAAAATAGGAATTACCTACCAAAGCTTGCGTTCGCGGTGGATAATTTCCTAAAACTAAGGAACGTTGCTTCAAACATACATATATACCTCTAATATCCTTTTACTCGAAGTTATTAAAGAAATGAAGTTTTTTCTTTTTCTTTTACAATACCGTGTTTATGTAATGCATTGTTCTGTGGTAAATGCAGCGCGATTCTATGAATTATATATATATATATATATATATAATATATATATATATATATATATATATATATATATATATATATGAATAACATGATGACGATTATATAAACGTGATGCTATGTATAAATAAAGGTTTTGCCACGAAGGAAAAAAATGAAAGCGAGATGGCCTAGTCAAAACTCATAAGGAAAACAAACCTATGCGCCCAATTATTAGTACTGTAGGATCAATAGCTTATAAACTATCTAAATATCTTATTAAATTGTTATCCCCGTTACTAGGAAATGTATCTAATTCACACATCCGGAATTCTCTTGATCTTGTGGAAAAATTAAATAACATTGTACTAAACCCTTGCGATATCTTTGTCAGTTTTGATGTATGTTCCTTGTTTGCAAAACTCCCTATTGAACTTGTGTTGCAGGAATTGCCTATGTCCGTTACTCACATAACTTCATTGATAAAGTTATGTATTTGTGATTGCAGATTTATTTTTAATGGAGAATATTACCAACAAATATTTGGTATGGCCATGGGTAACCCTTTATCACCTCTCCTTTCAAACTTAGATATGGAATTTTTTGAAAGACAACACCTCCCGAATATCACACTTGTCCCCTTAAAATTGTACAGATATGTTGATGACATCTTAGTAGTCTTACCTGGTGGTATCGATGTAAGTGATTTATCGTCATAAATTGAATAATTTAGTACCATCCATAAAATTTATTGTTGAAATTGAAAATGACAATGTCATCCCTTTCCTAGATGTATTAATACATAGAGAATCTTTCCAATGTAAATTCAGTATTTATAGAAAACCCACAAATAATTTAACATATGTACATTTTTATTCTGGCCACCATCTTAATATTAAAATTTCAATTTTTTCTTCTATGTTCCTACGTGCAAATAGAATACATAAAAAAGATAGGAAACGATCTCTGCTACCCACCTTGTTTAATTGATTTATGTTATCAAAAAGCTCACAAAAAGTTTTATAGTGTTGCTATTAATGAAAAAGAAATGCCTAAAAATGTACTTAGCTTGCCTTACTTTCGTGAATTTGAAACCATAAAATCAATATTTAAATCGTTTAATGTTAATGTAGTGTCCTCTTATAACAATACCATTAAAGATATGCTAATTAAGAATAGTCCCGTAACAAATAACAATATCATTTACAAAATTCCTTGTAAGGATTGCCCATCGTTTTACGTTGGTCAGTGAATTAAAATTTTTTGTGTACGTATTAAGCAGCATATGTATTCAGTTAGACAAGCAAGACTTCAAATGCACTGTTTATCCGTCTGAGTGACAAATCTCATTGTATTAATTAGGTTGATACCTCTGTAATTTCTAGATCTAATGATTATGTTTCAAGAAATTTACTGGAATCAGCAATTATACAAATCACTAATAAAAGCAACCTAAATCTTAGTCCGGGATTGTACCATTTGGACCCGTATATTTGTAAAATGTTTATGAAGGACCTTAAAATAAATGAACTACTAATAAATTAGTCCCACATGTATATAGTTATTATTTCTTCTCTCTCTCTCTCATCTCTCATCTCTCTCTCTCTCTCTATTCTCTCTCATCTCTCTCTCTTTCTCTCTCTCTCTTGCTCGATATTCTCTCTCCGTCTCTATCTTGCTTCGATATATTTATATTCTTTTTTTCGTCTTTTTATTAATTTTTTGGGGAACATTTTTGTAAATTTCATGGTAATAAGTTGTATATGCCTCCTTGTTTTTTCAAAATGTAATGTTTTCAGGATGAATCATCTGTTGACCACGTGTGTATCCTCCAAGGTGTGGCTGCCTAAATTTCGCTTATACTGCCCTCAGGCGTTTCCTCGTTTCTGTAGAGTAAAATCGACCTTATTGCTAATCTTGTAGTGTCAGTTTGGATATGAAGCCTACCCTTGACTATGTTTTTCCTAAAATTTCCTCTGTAAGATCAATTGTGCCTGAGTAAAGTGCTTGGCTTCTCCGCTTTTCATTTTTTTTCTTCGTGGCAAAAACCTTTATTTATATATATATATATATAGTATATATATATATATAATGTGTGTGTGTGGGTGTGTGTGTGCGTGTGTGTGTGTGTGTGTGTGTGTGTGTGTGTGTGTGTGTGTGTGTGTGTACCATGTTGAGACTCTTAAGTCATTAGTTTTGTTGCCATGTATTTTAATTTGTGTATTTTCTCTTTTAGCCTTGATGATGTAACTATAGTTACGTAACGCATCGGCAATTAAATATCACCTATAGATGGCCGACTGTCCCCTTGTCACCCTGTCCTGATATGTATGTATATATATATATATATATATATATATATATATATATATATCATATAACACATACATATACATACATCATACATATACATATACATATACATACATATATATATATATTTAGTATTTATACGCACATATACATATACATACATAATACATATATATATATATATATATATATATATAATATTATATATATATTATATATATATATATAGTATATATTGATATATATATATATGTATATATATATATATAGTACAATATACTTACCCTGTATATACTATCTACATTAAACTATAAATATATATATACTATATATATATATCTATAATATATATTACAGTTTTTAATATACAAACTTTATTACAGAAGAGATCATCAATTACCAACTGAGGAAGCTCAGAAACAATGGTTCGATTTATGGAGTCCACAAAAATGGAATACCACTAAGAACCGACATTGTCTGCCTTTTAAAGAACCATTCTATAAAAAAAAAAAAAAAAAAAAAAAAAAAAAAAAAAAAAAAAAAAAAAAAACATAAGGATTGAAGAATATCATTAATTCTTATGAAATACCCGAGAGTGCAGCGCTAACAATCCTTGACATTGCCTCCCTATTCACAAACGCCCTATCAAAGAATCATTAGATATAGTTTAAAACTATTGACATTAGCAGTGAACAAGTGAGAAATATTTCAAAAATTGGATGAAAATACTTCTAAATTATGCTTATTTGGTGCCACTTTTTACTCGAAATGATTTGAGGGCTTCGCCATGGGATCTCCACTTTCAGCCACAATGGACAGCATATTCCTGTGTTCTCATAAAAAAATATTACTATAACTGATTCACTTAAGGTAGATTCTCGGATGAGCCTTATTCTTACGAGACGTTTGTTTGGTGGCCGCTGATTGGCTGGTACCGGGAGGTAGGCAGCTCCCAGCCAATCAGCGGCCGCCAAACTAACGTCTCGTAGGCATAGGGATCACCCAAGAATCTACCTTAAGTGAACCAGTTATAGAGTTTTAAGCCAATCAGTTTTTCTCAGGCATATTGTTGACACAATTTCCTAAGTCACGTACAGGAGTTCCATGATGACTTAAATAATTAAAACACCCTTGTAAACAGTTTATCGTAGAACGTGAAAAAATATATTCTTAACTTTTTATATGTAATCTTTAACAAAACTATCGTAAACAAGAAGTCCACTCTCAAATTTTAGCAATTTTAGAAAATCCACTTTTACCGGTCTCGGAATGAATTTTCAAAGCGCTAGATTTTTTTATCTTTTCAATAATTACAGAAAGACTTTAATACATAAAGCATATTCTCTCTGCAGTTCCTGGCAGTCATGTCACTCAGAAATTAACTTTCTTTTAACCTATTTCAAAAATAATCCTTATCGTAATTACATAATCATATATATATATATATATATATATATATATATATACATGTATACATATATATATATATATATATATATATATATATATATATATACTATATATATATATATATACATATATATATATATATATATACATATATATATATATATATATATATATATATATATATATATATATATATATATATGTATATATATACCTAAAATAAAAGAGCCATAAAAACACCAAAATATACAGAGAGAAATACTATATTTCAGAGACTGCTGTCTCCCTACCTGAAGAGGGAGACAGCATCTCTGAAATATAGTATTTCTCTCTCTATATTTTGGTGTTTTTATGGGCTCCTTTTATTAGATGGAATTCTGTTATAACAGAAAATTTTTACCAGTCATATATTTTCATATAATATATATATATATATATATATATATATATATATATTATATATAATATATATATATATATATATATATATATATATCTATATATATATATATATATATATATATATATATATATATATATATATATATATATATATATATATATAAAGGTATAAGCCTCGAAGAAAAAATAAACAAGAGAGTTTCTCCTTTTTTTTTCTGCAAGATCTTTCGACTCGGCTCCTTTACTCAGCAGACAAACTGACTTACACGAGGAATTGACAGTACAGGAAAGGTTGTATAACTGACAGATATGGATTATAAGGAGATTAGTACCTAGAATCCGGCACACCTGGAAAATGAGTAACCTTTCCGAACAAGCATAAACATGGGTACAATTTAAAATCGAAAAGATTAAGTCCCACTGCTCAGACACAGGGACAAGGCAATTAAATGATTATACAGGGCGACAGCTGACCAATTGGTAAACAAAAACTTATTCACAAAACATATTAAACATACATATACAATGAACGATATCTCTAAGGCAACTAATTTGTATTTAAGTCTGTAATTATATATTTGAGGTAATTTCTAAACATGTTACAAATACAAGAGTCTAAATGAAACAGGCCACGACTAATATTACAATGGGAAGTAAGTTTATTATGGTAGATTCTGAAAGATTTCGTGATAAGACATCGTTTGATATAGCAATTACTGAACTACCAATCCAATTTATCCGGTGGTTATTTTCACTTACTATGAGATTCAGGGTCTCTGTAACACGGTTTTTTGGACTTTGCTCCTTGTCAAAGCATCGGATGTAGCTGAAAGTTGACATATGTATATTTTACAACCACACACAAATTTTGTCAGCATTATCAATAACCTAAACCCGATAGTTTTAATTTTTATAGAGTAAAAATGATTTAGCCGACGCCATGGCCAATGATTACGAGCCAAGAGTCGAAAAACATTCATTACGTAAGCAAGGTAAACAAACACCTTTTTGACTAAATGTTGCCCCGCCCATCCACCAAACCCAAAGACTTTATGAATGGCGGAACGATACATAGATGTGGGTGGGGTATCATTGCTAGCGTAGTAATACTACTGTAGCAGTAGTGCCGCAACAGTATAGCAGTAATATACATGAATTAAACGTTTAGGCCAACTGCTGGGATCCTTGAGGATCATTTAGCACTTCTTACAACTACTCGAGATTAGTTTTTATAGCCAAAAGTTAAATTTCTAATCCAACAATGCCCATGGTAGCCTTCAGTGTTATCCTGAATTATAACGAGGCGAAAGTGGGTGGAGCCTCATGAAGTCACCATTCTGACGATAATTATCGGTGAAGGTTTAAAGCCAATATACGGTACCGGCTATTTTTTTCAGTAAATAGGTAGATAGCCAATAAATAAAAATTGCTAGACATTGGATATAGCAGTTATCAAATCAAGCTTGTCTACTATGTTTTTGATAATTACCAACTATTCCCTACATCTTGTCAATTTGATTGTGACCTATAAAGTAGACTGTAATTTCTTTGGAAACTTATTTTGGGAGTTAGACTAATAATCGAAGTGTTTTTGTATTTATTAACATATTTTGTTCGTTTGTTCATCATGACAATTATCAGTGGAGAGGTTCCAGAGTTCATAAAGGTGTACTGCTTTGCTTGTATTTAAATTTGTATGTCATTGTTGCCAGAGGTTTAGCCTTCGTTACGTATAGCCAATCATCCATCGAGAAAGAGGGAAGAAATGCTGTCGTAAGTTACGTAACGAGTGCGTTTGAAACCTTTTCTCTGAGTAAGTTGGCCCGTCTTCAAAAAAAGGTCACTTTTACATTATAAGTACCAAATTTATTCAACCTACGTAGTGCAGAATACACTCAAAATTTATGTGTTGATATAATATGTATTCTGAATAAGCGTTATATTTATGAGATGCATAGATAAAAAGTTATTGCGAAAAAACCGTGTTACAGAGGCGCTGAATCTCATAGTAAATGAATGAATATTGCATTAGATGTTTGTTGTTTTTACAGAATATTTATGCTGGTTTAATCTTACTTCTATGCCCTTGCTCGACTGTCCGAGATAAAAAGAGACAGTCCATACATGGAATTCTATATATTATGTTGCTTTCCGTGGGGCCATTTTTCATTAACATTCCTTTTAGTGTGTTATTATAGGAAAAAACAAGGTTGACCTTGAAGGCTTTTAACAATGATTTAATGGTTTCAAATCCGTTAAAATAAGGCACACTTAGAATGTTCTTAGAATTTTCTTTCTCCGTGTTACTTTTACTATAAAACTTTTTGTGGGCTTTATTATAACAAATATCTAATATATGTGAAGGATAACAGAAATTTTTCCCTATATTTCTTATGTATTCAATTTCTTGATACAAATATTGGGGACTGACAATGCGCAATACTCGTCCAAACATAAAGAAAAAATTGATATTTTGATGTTAAGATGGTGGCCTGAATAGAAATGAACATATGTTAAGTTGTTGGTTGGTTTCCTATAAATACTGAATTCACATTGAAATGGTTCTCTATGTATCAAAACATCTTAGAAAGGGAGGCAATTGTCTTTTTCCAATTCTAGAGTAAACTTAATCGATGGTACCTGGTATTTAATTTAGAGAGTAGAATATTTACATCAATACCAGCAGGCAGAACAGCTAAAATACAATCAACATATCTATACCACTTTACAGGAATATAAATGATATTAGGTAAGTAGCGTTTTTCAAAGAATTTCATGTACAAGTTTGAGAGGAGTGGTGATAAAGGGTTGCCCATTGCCATGCCAAATATTTGTTGATAAAATTCACCATTGAAGATAAACTTACAATCACAAGTGCACAACCTATTGAGTGAAATAATGTGACTTATAGGTAGAGGTAATTCATACTGAGTTAGTTCATTACTAAGATATTCTAAAATACAGTTTATAGGGACTTTAGTAAAAAGCGAACATACATCAAAACTAAAGAATCTATCAGTGGGGCAAAGAGTAATTTTGTTTCATTTATCAATTAAATCTAGAGAATTATATATATGAGAATCGGAGATAGTTCTAAGTAACGGGCACAAGATCTTAATGATACATTTCGAAAGTTTATATGAAATTGAACCAACAGTACTGATAATAGGCCACATAGGGTTATTTTCTTTGTGCGTTTTGACTAATCCATACAGGTAAGGTAACGGAGATTTGACTGACAATTTGCCTACTATGAGATTCAGGGTCTCTGTAACACGGTTTTTTGGACTTTGCTCCTTGTCAAAGCATCGGATGTAGCTGAAAGTTGACATATGTATATTTTACAACCACACACAAATTTTGTCAGCATTATCAATAACCCTAAACCCCGATAGTTTTTAATTTTTATAGAGTAAAAATGATTTAGCCGACGCCATGGCCAATGATTACGAGCCAAGAGTCGAAAAACATTCATTACGTAAGCAAGGTAAACAAACACCTTTTGACTAAATGTTGCCCCTCCCATCCACCAGACAGAAATTCCATCGGCTCTGAAACCCAAAGACTTTATGAATGGTGGAACGATACATAGATGTGGGTGGGGTATCATTGCTAGCGTAGTAATACTACTGTAGCAGTAGTGCCGCAACAGTATAGCAGTAATATACATGAATTAAACGTTTAGGCCAACTGCTGGGATCCTTGAGGATCATTTAGCACTTCTTACAACTACTCGAGATTAGTTTTTATAGCCAGAAGTTAAATTTTCTAATCCAACAATGCCCATGGTAGCCTTCAGTGTTATCCTGAATTATAACGAGGCGAAAGTGGGTGGAGCCTCATGAAGTCACCATTCTGACGATAATTATCGGTGAAGGTTTAAAGCCAATATACGGTACCGGCTATTTTTTTCAGTAAATAGGTAGATAGCCAATAAATAAAAATTGCTAGACATTGGATATAGCAGTTATCAAATCAAGCTTGTCTACTATGTTTTTGATAATTACCAACTATTCCCTATATCTTGTCAATTTGATTGTGACCTATAAAGTAGACTGTATTTCTTTTGGAACTTATTTTGGGAGTTAGACTAATAATCGAAGTGTTTTTGTATTTATTAACATATTTTGTTCGTTTGTTCATTATGACAATTATCAGTGGAGAGGTTCCAGAGTTCATAAAGGTGTACTGCTTTGCTTGTATTTAAATTTTGTATGTCATTGTTGCCAGAGGTTTAGCCTTCGTTTACGTATAGCCAATCATCCATCGAGAAAGAGGGAAGAATGTTGTCATAAGTTACGTAACGAGTGCGTTCGAAACCTTTTCTCTGAGTAAGTTGGCCCGTCTTCAAAAAAAGGTCACTTTTACATTATAAGTACCAAATTTATTCAACCTACGTAGTGCAGAATACACTCAAAATTTATGTGTTGATATAATATGTATTCTGAATAAGCGTTATATTTATGAGATGCATAGATAAAAAGTTATTGCGAAAAAACCGTGTTACAGAGGCGCTGAATCTCATAGTAGTAGTTCTCTTTTATCTTTAAGGATATTTTTCACTGTGCTATTAAAGTTTTTCATGACTTGATCAAGGGGATTTTTTTTTTAGTTTTTTATAAGTCACATCATCATCCAGTAGGGCTTGCATACGTGATATGTAGTCAGCTTATCTAAAATTATTACTATACTATTTGACTTATCAGGCTTTTGTTAATTGTGGATAGTATTGTCCTTGTTAAGATCGTCAAACTTTTCTTATAGTGAGCAGGGAAGTTACTTTCATGCTTAACATTGGCAGCTCCGTAAACAATACCTTTAATTATGTCAACATGATTTTTGAGGCAGATCACAATATTTTTCAAAATTTACTTAGGGATGACGCAATCATTAAAGCAGAAAGTCGAATCGGTATAAAGAAAGATCAACCATCCATCCAAGCGCAACTCACAACATTTCCACTTATTTGTTTACTTGATAGGTTTACAACATCTTGACGTGCATAATTAGTCCAATCACTGCTATCAATAAGATTTTTGTGTTTTCTGTCGAGTTTCCTTTTCAAGGCATCTGTATATATTTTTCCTTCGTGGCTTATACCTTTATTTATGGATTTATCACGTTCCAAACTTTCGTGATTCATTATAAATATCACCACAACTATATATATATATATATATATATATATATATATATATATATATATGTGTGGTGTGTGTGTGTGTGTGTGTGTGTGTGTAAAGATGTTCCTAAATAAGTCTCTCAGTATTCATATAAAAAATCAAACAGATTTACCAAAGGATGTTAACTTAATATGTTTTTGTAAACTGCCATGAATAATTATCCATGTTTCTAAACACGTTACAGGAGAACTAAAAAGCAACAGTAACCCAAAGTTAATTTTTTTACCAACCCATTACTATTCAAGCGTTGTTAAACCATAAGGCTACACTACCTTCAGACCTTTTGTTTGGCATCCCCTATTTTTTTTTTAACAAGTGTGACACCTGCAGCGCCACCTATATTGGCCAGTCCGAGAGGTCATTCCAGGACCAGGTCAACCAGATCCCCCGTTTTTTTTTCTACATACAGCGGAATGAAAAACTGGGAGAAGACTATAAATGCTAGTGTTATATATATATATATATATATATATATATATATATATATATATATATACTTTATATATATATATATATACTACTTATATATATATATATATATATATATATATATATATATATATATATATATATATATATATATATATATATGTATCACAGTGTATCACGAAGGAACACGTGTGGTTGAGAATATCCTTAATCCATGGTAGGAGGTGAGTGAAACTGGGACTTTTAACTAGTACTTTTGTAGTTTATTTCTACATTCTCATGTTCACAATGTGAACTTGAGAATGTAGAAATAAACTACGAAGTACTTGTTCAAAGTCACAGTTTCACTCACCTTCTTGCTTATAATTCTTCACATCTTTATATATATATATATATATATATATATATATATATATACTATATATATACATATATATATATATATATATATCATATATATATATATATATATACTATATATATATATATATATATATATATATACATATATATATATATATAGTATATATATATATATATATAAATGTGAAGTGATAAAATGGGTTTCAGATGTCATTTTAAAAGTTTATAATGAAACGCCAATAAATCTCTACAAGTAAATGTTTCGTACCTATTTTAAAATGCAATATGTACCCATGGACTGTTTTTTGTTGTTTGTGTAATATTTTAACTAAATGCCATCAATTTTCACCGCGTTTAATCTTTAGTATTATTTTCTTTAGAATGATCAAAGTATAGCTAGTTCTCATATTTGGCTTCAGTTTGGTGTTACATTAAACCAAATATATGCACTGTATCTCATTTTGTGAAAAATAACATTAAAAAACAATGGAAAAAGTACGAGTTAAATTTGACCCAATGCTACGAAATTCTGTCGAGAATGTATAGTGTTATACGGTAAAAAAATATCTTTTTATACTTCTGCAAATCTCTAATAAATTGCATTTTCTCTATAGTTTAAGTTTTTATGTTTGGTTATGTGTTATTGCAGTACAAGGAATAAAATGAAAAAGTGTATGAAATTCTCTATAGAGAACTTGTTCATCGATACTCTTCTTGTATTAGGCTTCATGAAGTTAGTTTTTTTCTAGCGATAATCGCTTCAGAAATTATTCATTTTATAATGTAATGTTTAAAAATTAGAAATTCTACATATGTGCTATTTAAAAATCTGAAATTTTAATATGGGATATTTAAAATTTTTACATAGGTGGTGTTGAAAATTGGACATTTTGTATATATGTGATGCTTTAAAATTGAGACATTTTAAGAAATTCGGTATTTAAAATGAGACATTTTGCTTATGAGATGTTAAAAATTGGGACATTTAAGAGATTCGATATTTGAAAATGGGACATTTTACTTATGCGAAGTTTAAAAATGAGACATTTTTCATATGTGATGATTAAAAATCAAATATTTTAAATATGTGCTCTTCATAAATTAGAACATTTTACATATGGATGTTTAAAAATTTGACATTTTACATAAGATAATTATTGTAGATACTCTTACATCTGATTTCTTGGTCCCCCTGTTACTGATAGCCCCGCCGGCTTAGGTTAGGTTTTGTCACATTACTGGTTCTGTTATTAATAGTTCTTGCTAATGTTTATAATTTTGTTTTTTTTTTTCTCGTCTGTCGGTTACGAGGATTATCTGAAAACAAATGAACAAGCCAGGAAGCTAATGATCAAATTTTTACGAACGCTAATGTTCATGGAATGATTAATTTAATTTAATTTTTATCTGATCTTAATTGGTGATTCGACTGTTTGGGAATTAAGAGGAATCGATAACGCCTGCTGTTTTCAAGAGAAAACAAATTATGTAGGGTATTTTGACAACGTTTACCAATCAAAGCATGCATTGTTTTTCAAAAGGATACAAAGACTAGTATTTTTATCATATAGTATATATATATATATATATATATATATATATATATATATATATATATATTATACACATTTTTTTAATATTCGAGCTGAAGAGCGACAGACACACACCAAGACACACAGAAACACGCGCGCGTGCATATATAGTATATATATATATATATATATATATATAGATATATATATATATATTTATATATATGCACATGCATATACCACACACACACACAAAGGAACTTGGAAGATAGTGATCCATTTTTTTGCACCCACTCCCTGGAAGTGTTTCAGGGAACCCAGGTTCCCATCCCTCTGTGTAACTTCAATCATTGATCCCACCTCTCCCCCTTTTGTGTAACCCTCCCCCCCCCCCCCCCCCTAACCCCCGAACCCCACTCGGGATTCGGTAAGGATGTGAAGGGGCTCATCTAATGCAAGGATTTGTAAGAGAAACGATGCGGGATTAGCTGTCTGGATACTGGGATCGCCTTACTTCAGGCCAAGGGCGTCCTCAGGATGAACGGATTCGGCGGTTCCTCACAGATTGGCCAGATGAACCTCTCCGTTCATTTTATATTCCCGAGACCCAAATTTGTACATTTTATTGTGCCTTACTTTCGTCTGTCTCTCTTCTCTATTTTGTAAACATCTGTAACATTCAATATCGTATTACATAATGTTTTGGCAAATTTTCAAGATCTTTATGCATATTGTTTTTTCAGCAAATTTTCTTAAGGGTTTTCTTCAAAATAATTTTTTGATAGCAAGACTCTCTCTCTCTCTCTCTCTCTCTCTCTCTCTCTCTCTCTCTCTCTCTCTCTCAACGCCAGTGTATACATATATATATATATATATATATATATATATAGTATATATATATATATATATATATATATTATATATATTTATATATATATATATATATATATATATATATATATATATGTGTGTGTGTGTGTGTGTGTGTGTGTGTGTGTGTATTAAAATTACACAATTCTGTTGTTTATATTCGTAATCGAAATTATTTTCATATGCTTGATAAACTTCTGTCAGTCATAGAATTTAATTCTCTCTCCGAATGACAACACGTTTACCATTCTTTTGCGTTTACTTTGATATTGAAATGGATAATTGTAAAAGTTTTTAATGTGTAGCAAGTAAAAATGGAGATATATAAAAACTAATGATTAGCAAATGAAAATAAAATTTTAATAATCTTAATATACCAAGATAAAAAAATGGAAAAAAAAATTCTAGGATGTATATAAGAAAAACCTAAAAAAGAACATAATACGTGCTTCATAGTAAGCATAATAGCTGAGAAAAAGAACGTCTTAATTTTAAAAGATTTCTTTGTGGTATAAAAAAAGAAAAAAACCCTAAAACCAAAGAAACAGGCGAGGTAAAAGTTAAAAGACGGTCTTCCCCCCCCCCCCCCCCCCCCCCGGCCCCCCCCCCCCCCCCCCCCCCACCCCCATAAGGCCGCGGATGAAAGAAAAACCTGAGTGTAGGAAGCTGTTATTAAACTGTTTTAGTGAATAGACGAGAATTGGGAAATAACACGAATATAGTTCTTGTGCAAACAAAGCCTAGAAAATAAAACAAACTACTTAAATTATTCATTATAAAAGCCAATGACTGAAAACAGCGGAAATAGTAGACGGAGACGGACTAAGAGTCCTCATTCAAAAACACCGTTGGTTAAAAGTAAATCCCCTAAACTCCTCGAGACTCCAAAAGAATTTTCGTTGAGACATCACCGAAGACGAAGAGAGCTATATAAATGTTTTCTTTAAGAAGACAAGGGGTTAGGAGAATTAATTGAGTTCTTTCAAAGGACATAAAGGGCAGTAGGTAACAAGCGAAAACAATAAGAACCGAGGAGGAAGAAGCGAAAGATCAGGCAGTAATAGGTAATTGACTCGTGAGGGAAATTGTACAATAAAGCGACAAACTTGAGCGCGGAGGGGAACTTTACACTTGGGGAAATTAATCTTTCTACGGCCTCTGCAAAAGTCTGTTGACAAACATAATGATTCCAAGACGACTTAACTGGAAAAGTTTTGTTATATGGTTAGCAATAATAGTAGTAGGGGCAGCAAGGTAAGAACGTAGTATTCGTTGTGGCGTTTAATGGTAGTAGAGGAAGAGAACAGACGGGATAATGCGAATTATGTAACAGATGAAGTTCTTGCTTCTTAAATCCATTAATTATGGAGAGGTAATTTAAGGTCTCTTAAGATTCACAGTATGAATGGAACACTTCAAATGTATGACAAATGACAAAATTTTATAATGATCATTTTGTCATAAAACCGCGTGTAGTTATATTTTCGCATGATCTCCTATTTTCGATCGAGAAAATACTCACACACACACATATATAGATATATATAGTGGTTAAAGGTTTGCTCACTTAAACCAAGAATCATGGTGGAAACCCCTATGCAGGAAACAATTCTATGCCATATATACATACAACATAATATATATTCCACATGAGTTATTTATATATATACTATTTAAATAAATCATTCCGACTCATCGTCTGCATTTCTTTTCCACTAATTCCTACTTACATTCCAACCTTGGCTTTCATAGATACTTCAAACCTCTGCATACATCTTGTTACCTTTCTTGCCTCATCTATTCAGTGACTCGCTTCCTTGATCATCTTACCGCATCGTGTGTATACACACACACACACAAAACAAACACAAACACACACCACACACACACACACACATATATATATATATATATGTATATGTGTGTATATATATATATATATATATATATATATATATATATATATATATAATGTATTGTATATGTGTGTGTATATATATATATATATATATATATATATACTATATATATATTATTATATATTATTATATATTATTATTATTATTATTTATTATTATTATTATTATTATTATTATTATATCCTCCACCATCCATGCCAACATCCTTTGTTCATTTTTTCAGGTTTGAGTTTGCCCTCATAGCGATACTCCTGTTCACATTTACACATCTGCATTTTTTTTTACAAACGGTTTCAGCCTCTTTTGCTAGTCTTTCTAGTTTTTCTGCGCTATCTCCATCAGTATCTCCAATCAGTATTGTCACCTGCAAACATCAGGTATTCCACACTCCATTCGTGACCCATTTACGTATCCTAAAGAAGTTCACTTACATCTACCGACATTTCACTTGACTTCTAGTATGTCTCTGCCTGTTGACATTTCCATTTTCACACCAGGCTGAATCATTTTATTGCTCTCAAATCTCCACATTTGCTCTTTTAATAGTTCTATCAACATGCATTTTTTTTTAACTTCACATAACTTCCATAATAAACACTAGTCCAAACTTTCTCATCCATGTTTGAAGTCAAACTGTTCTTTCCCTAAATAATTCTTACGGCACCTTCATGAAGTTGAAATCAAATTCTATCTTATGCCTTCGCTGGTATATGAAGTATAATTGTTTTTGTCTCATCTGCCCCCATATTTTGTTACATAAAAAAATAGCAAACTATTCCATTCACCCTGTCTTTTGAAACCTAATTTCCGTTATTCAGGCATACCTCTCACAACCTGGTAAGCTATTCTGTAATTCTTTAACCATTGCTTGTAATCGCATCAGTTCCTGTCTTTACATTCTTCAGCCTCGGCATTGTTCTTATAACAAGAATTCTATTACTTAATACTAACGCCTTCACTCTGACATATTAAGTTTTGTATCATCATTCTTGCATAATCAATAAATATTTTTTTATATTTGCATTTATTGGCCTTAGAGCCACTGCCTATTCACCTTTTTTTCCCTGCACGCATATATATATATATATATATATATATATATATATATATATATATATATATATATATATTATGAATTTTATCAAATCACCGTAATTCGATTCATATACATGCATTAGGCTACAAATTTCCTCTAATATTCCAGTTCGCTGTTCCTCGAAATTAATATATTTCATATAATGTTAACCGAAGGTGAGGTTTTTAATTGATAATGATTTTCGTCCCCTCGTGGATTCGAACCAGCGCCCAGTGGACAGAGGAGAAATCAGTGACGTTTTCGACTGTTTGGCCGAGTCGATAACTTCACTGAATCCCTGATTACTCCTCTGGCCACTGGGAGCTGGTTCGACCCCACGAGAGGACGAAATTACTATGAACTAAAGAATTCCCCTTCGGTTAAACATATGTGAAAACTTATACATTAATTCCAGAGGTAAGAGTGATTTGGATACTAAAGGACATTTTGTAATTATATATATATATATATATATATATATATATATATTATTATTAATAATATATATGTGTGTGGTGTGTGTGTGTGTGTGTGTATGACGCTAATTTGATTTTACTTATTTATATATCATATAGGGTACTAACCAACCAATGAAGGACATCTGCTATTACTAACCCTACTGACTGACCACTCTCATCTTACCGTCCACTTACCTCTTACCATTCTCCACAACCCAACGGTAAATAGTTCAAGGGAGGTCCAGTACTTTGGAGAATGATTGCCTCCAATCGTATTCCAAAGTTTGTTGGAAATTGTGAAATATAGGTATAAATAAAAAATAGAAATAGCCATACATGTTTATGATGGTAAGTTTGTCAGCCAGAACATACATAATGCAGTGTTTTATCAATAGTAATAATTATAATAAAAGGGGAACCGCTATTTAAGATTAGAAATGTGATTTGTTACATTATAAGACCCACAGGCATTCGTATTTAACTAGGTCTTTATAGAAGTGCGTTGTAGAGATTGTACTTCTAAAACCTAATTAAAATGGAAATAAATAAAAAAATTATCAATATAGTAGGAAAACGCGTAGTGTGTAAATAAAAAATGTATATATATACATATATATATATATATATATATATATATATATATATATATATATATATGTGTGTGTGTGTGTGTGTGTGTGTGTGTGTGTGTGTGTGTGTATGTTTGGTGTATAACTGAATCCCGAAAATATGGAACGTGATGAACTAAAAGACAAAATCCATGAATGAAAGAGAAACGAAGGAGTTCTGCAAGTCCTTTCAACTTATCCTTAATTTAGCAGACTGAATGAATATAATAAGTTTACAAAGAAATCTCGTATAAATGGCATAGGGGATTGCAGAGGGAAAAATATGTACTTGGAATCCAACACAATTGAAGAATAAGTTTAAAAGAAAGCTCGTATAAATGACAGATGGGGATTACAAGGGAACAAACGTGCACCCGAACTCCGAATCCAACAAAATGAAGAATTAGTAGACCTACTAAAAACAGGGTTACGATTTTTACAAAAGATTAGGCAAGCAGGACAATTAAAAACAAATTAAAAGGTTTACAAAAAAAAGTGTACTTTTAAAAAATATTTTGGTGGTGAGTCACCTTTTTTGTATAATTCTTCATTTGTATTGGATTTCAGGTACATATTTGTTCCCTTGTAATACCCATCTGTCATTTTATACAGAAGCTTCTTAGTAAATTTATTTGAGATTTCTTCAGTCTGCTAAGTAAAGGACAAGAAGTCGAAAGGCCTTGTAGAACTTCATCGTTTCTGTTTCCTTCGTGGATTTTGTCTTTATATATATATATATATATATATATATATATATATATAAATATATATATATATTAATAATTATTACTATAATATATCTGGTGACCCATCACCAACCCATGTTAGTTGGTATCCGTGGCTAAGCAGTTCTGTGCCCGGCTCACGTTAATCCGGCCTGTGAAATATGCTTGAAAAAAGTAGATACATTACTTACATTGCCCTTGGGGAACCATTAGACTGCACTACTTGCCCCATCCCATTTAATTGGGCATGGACTCGGTATCCCGATCAGTTACTGCCGCAGTGTGGGGTCTGTGGTGGGAGGTTAAAACCAACATTCTTTGGAAGCTCGAATTTCAGATCAGTGGATCCCGTGGGCTTGTTCCATTGAATAGGTTCATCTCTTTAATAATAATAATAATAATAATAATAATAATAAAATAATAATAATAATAATAATAATAAATAATAATAATGTGCGTGAGATTAAAATAAAATATTTATACTTGAGTAAATCCCCTCTTGGCGTAAAAGTTCCCGTGACCTACTTAAGGTTTAGATTAAACCTGACATTTGGCTTCACTCTCTTTCTCTCCAAATCTGTGTAAATTTCTTTTGGTCTCATCATCCCTGTTTGGATATTCTTAGAAATTCAGTAATCAAATATAATGAAAACATACGCATTCTACTTTGAACAATTGACTTCCATTCTGGAACCCAGCTGGGCCACTGGCTCCAGTCTGTCTTACTCTGAATTTTGGTCAAACTACTATGGTAGATTTTTTCTCATGTATCAGTTAATTAATGAGTCAGCCTCTCAGATATAGATGATCCAGTCTATTTTCACATCTAGACTCAGTTTACCACCTTGCGTTGTTTCTGTCAGTCATATATTCAAACGGTGTTTTATGATGTCGATCTTTGAAGTCATCCGACATTTTCTAGGCTGTACCACAAACACTTGCTATTTTTGCAGGTTTCTTCTTTTCAACTAAACTGTTCGTTTTAAATCAGATACTGTGATGCGCGTGTGCATACTACTCACGTTTGACTCACCATTTCAATTTCTGTTGCCTTTCTTATAAAATGTATGCACAATGTCCTCCAGGCCGAATGTTAGTATGATTGCATTTTTGTTTATCCGTACGTCTTTATATATACGTACAGAAACACGAAGACGTGCAGAAACACAACATATAATGTTTGCGTGTATGTGTAAGGTTACGTTTGTGCCTACCTACCGTGGCAGGGAGGCAGCCGTCCCCAGGGTTGCGCCGGATTATCCAAGTTGGGTGAAGATCAATAATGTTTGTCGAACGCGTCTGCCAACTAATCTTCGTGAAACAAAGCGAAACCTCTGAAAGGTGAGCGAAGCTCTACGGGAAATCCCCAAGCGAAACACGTTAGCGAAACTTCAGAATACACGATGAAACGGTTACCTTCGGCCCATGAGGCCGAAAACTTCTCGTGGAAAAAGAAAGAAAAGAAAAAAGAAAGAAATTTCCATGACATTTTCTTTTAGGGAACTTTTAGTAAAACCTGGTCTATTTTACTGAATTTTGCGAAACATCTATGTGTGCATAACATTACTTTGAAGCTAGTGGTGTGTTGCTTAATTTAATTGCAGGTTAAGCGAAGCTCGAGGTGGCCGGCGAGGCTGCATTCCTCGGTACAAACGTGTATAAAATTACGATGCTTTAAATGGCCTTCAACAACATTTGTTTTTAACGTGGAGTTTGCGAATGGTATTTATCACTTTGAGAATTCAAACTTTTCATGAAATGTATGATAATATAAGGGATTAAATCCCCATCGGAATTATATAGTATGTAGTTTGAATGTTGTCAATTATTTTTGCCCAATTTTTTACAGTGGGAAAGTGTCAGTGACATATTTTAAGACCGTCCTGTTTGGAATGATAAACCTACTTATTCATATATATTATCTATATATATTATATATATAATATATATATATATTATAATAATCAAAATAAATGTTGTGTAATTGAAAGTTCTATAGCTAAGGGAGGGCTTGATTTATTATTATTATTATTATTATTATTATTATTATTATTATTATTATTAAAATTAAAAAATACATCTATTTCTTAGAAATGGGAAAAAGAGACCTGTGGTTGGAATATTATACATATGATATATATTAATAATTATATATATCTATATATACTATATATATATATATATATAATTAATATATATATATATAATTATATATTATACAGAGAGAGAGAGAGAGAGAGAGAGAAAGAGAGAGAGAGAGAGAGAGAGACCAATAATACATTGTCCTTGCCTTGGTGGAAAATGGGTGTTGCATAGACTATTTATCCCGGTCAGATGCATTGTGGATGGAACTAGTTTGGTAGGTAATGTATTTGGTAAGATTCTATTTATTAATTTATACTCTCTAAATATCCTTTCTGCCGGATACGTTCTAATTTGTTACACTTAATAGGAGACGGATTGGAGGTTGATGATCTTATTCAGAAGAGTTCTGTCCAAAATGTTTACAACCGAATGCTTCTAAAATGTTCCTTATATATGGATAGGGACTTTTGATTAGTGTAGATTAGTTAATATGTATGGCGCCATGCCCCGAATGTCGAAGATGAATGAAAACCCTCATTTTTATTTCATTTTAGGCCATTAATGGTAAAGATTGTCCGTTCTTTGTATTCTGTTACACAATGAACCTCTGGCTTCGTCCACATGAACCTTTTCAAATCTCCGCAATGCACTTTTTAAACACTGACTACTTTTTTTATATTTATTTATTGACATAGACATTAACAAGATACTCCGTGCGCTTCTTTGATACAAAAAAGAAAAAAAAAGTGAGTTAGCAAGTTCGATGTTCATTGTTATTTTCTTAATTACCTTCAATGTACGTCAGTTTTATTTTGTTTCAATTTTTTTCTTTAATGTAAATTTGATAAATATATAGGTATCAAAGCAACAAACGTTTTTTTCACAACACTAGCATTCTCCTTTGGGAGAGAATGCTGCCATAATTATGGAGTTCTGGTTCTCAACATGTTTTTATTGATGATAATTTTAGCCCCAATCTCACTCTTGACTCCCAGGTCCCGATGGTATCAAGTGTATGTGTTCATTAGCTTGTACAGTGATACCTTACAAAGCATTTTCACTGGCAGTTGCTTTTATATTAGTTAGGAAAAATTCCACCAGCTCAGTACTCTTAATTAAATTAAAGAAGGCAACTTTTTTTTCATTTGTTTATTTTTTATTTCTATTCCCAGGAGGCACCCAGGCTTCCGTGTCAGATGTAAGACAAGAGATGCCATGTAGCCACACTGTGAATATTGTTCCTAACTTTTCCCCCATTTTTCTATAGTCCTTTCTTTCAATATCGTTTCTAACACCCCCCCCCCCCCCCCCCGCCCCATCCCCCCCCCCCCTTTTTTTTCCCCTTTTTTTTTATCCATTGGTTTCAGTATTGTTTCTAACCTCTTGTCCTATTTTTTAGCTATTGCTTTGAATACTGTTTCTAAATTTTTTCATTTTTTGGCTGTTGCTTTGAATATTGCTTCAAACTTTTCTCCATTTTTTGGCAATTGCGTTCAATTTTGTTTCTAACATTCTTCCCATTTGTAGCTGTTGCTTTGAATATTGCTTCTAACGTTGCAACATTTTGCTTAGAAGTATCCAAATGCTAATAAGAATGAAATACTGAAAAACAGTGGCTCTTTATGTATAAATTTCCATAGTTTCTAAATAATTCTTATAAAATAATTGTTTATCATATCTTCAATTTCAGCAATTGGTATTTCTGCATTACTCAGAGGCATTGGGATTATTAATGCTTAGCTATAAAAAAAAAACAAAAAAGAAAAAAGAGTATGCCAAATAACATAACTGGCAGACAGACCCACAGAAAAATAGAGAAAGAATTCATCAACCAGTCTTCCCTCAGTTCGACCAGTGAGTAGAAAGAACGGAAACCTCTATTGGATTCCCCCACCATGTTCGCATCTCTTAGAGTACGTTATTTGATTTGGGTGAACTCTCACTCCCTCAATAAAACCCGCCTAATGTCTCACTAATCAAACCCTCACTCGCCTCACCTACATGTCTCTCTCTTTCTCCTATTCATTCTCCACGGAAAATCATTTTAATTTTTCCCATCCTATTTACGGATGTAGTTTCATTGACTGACTTTTTTATTTTGTTGTTAATTTGTCATGTCTTGATATTTTAAATTCGTCATGTCTTGATATTTTAAATTCCAATTTTTTTTTTATCCTGAATTACTTTTCAGGTATTGTATTGTCTTACCCGTCATATGTATACATCTTTTGAATTGTATTTATTTTGTTTAACCTCGTTATTCGACACTTATTTTATCATATTTGATTAACTTTGCTAGTCTGATCCCTCGTCCTTTCAGACTCTCGCTTTGTGTTTTATTTTTCCTCTTTCTCCTATCGTTTATTCTCTCTGTTTCATCCTCGTTCCTCTCCCCATTTATTTTTGCTTCTGAATCGCCAAGCCCTCCGTTTCTTTAAGCCTTTTGTAAATTAAACCATTAAGTAAATAGATGATGCCGCTTATACGGTAGAGTTCTTCTTTGGAGCTCACCGGAATTTTGGTTGAGGGGAGAAGGAAATTACGAGCAGGGAACAGTGTTCTCTCCATATATATGTTACTACCTGGATCACTACGTTAATCCTTGTTCATTTTCATATTTCGTTTTTTTTTACTCTTTGTTATCTCCATACATTACATGAAGTCTACAATATTATTTACACTATCCTATAAGTGGATATGTAACTTTTCCGCCTTTTGTACAGACTGCTAAAACTGGTGTTTTCTCTGGTGTTTTAAGCCCAAAAATGAGACTAGAAGTAGGATGTTTTATCAGAACCAAATAAACACAGTTTTCAGTAGGGAACAAAAGTAGTTTGTTTTTATCAGGTTTTGTTCAATGCAATAGCTTCTCTCTCTAAATTCTCTCTCTCTCTCTCTCTCTCTCATCTCTCTCTCTCGCCTCTCTCTCTCTCTCTCTTCTCTTTCTCCTCTCTTTTTATTTATTTTATTTTTTTTTTTTCAATTTTTTTTTTTTTTTAGATCACTTCATTTACCGTAAAAACGAGAATTTACGACTCCGTAGGAATAGATGGGAGTGAAGAAAACTTCAGTCTTCCTTTTAGAAAGTCATGATTCACTCAAGTTCATTCGTATATTCTACATCAAGGGTTCTTGAAAGGGGATGTCCATACCCCTTGCGGTTATGAGAACCACATGTTGGGGGTATGGGACTTGATCTCTGGATATTTGTATATATTAGATTTTAATGTTTCAGTGTATACATAGCTACCTTTTGTAAATAAATAACTATATTAAACTAAAAATGCTTTTGAATTTCTTGTGTGTTCTATTCCTAGTTATTTACACATAAAGTAATTATTAAACTAAGTATATTAAGTTATATTGTCAACAAATAGGACTTACTATGAGATTCAGGGGCTCTGTAACACGGTTTTTTCGCAATAACTTTTTATCTATGCATTTCATACATATAACGGTTATTCAGAATACATATTATATCTACACATAAATTTTGACTGTATTCTGCATTACGTAGGTTGAATAAATTTGGGTACTTATGTAAAAGTGACTTTTTTTGAAGACGGGCCAACTTACTCAGAGAAAAGGTTTCGAACGCACTCGTTACGTAACTTATGACAGCATTTCTTCCCTCTTTCTCGATGGATGATTGGCTATACGTAACGAGGCTAAAACTCTGCAACAATGACATACAAATTTAAATACAAGCAAAGCAGTACACCTTTATGAACTCTGGAACCTCTCCACTGATAATTGTCATAATGAACAAACCAACAAAATATGTTAATAAATACAAAATCACTTCCATTATTAGTCTAACTCCCAAAATAGGTTTCCTAAGAAATTACAATCTACTTTATAGGTCACAATCAGATTGACAAGATGTAGGGAATAGTTGGTAATTTTCAAAACATAGTAGACAAGCTTGATTTGATAACTGCTATATCCAATGTCAAGCAATTTTTATTTATTGGCTACCTATTTACTGAAAAAAAATACCCGGTACCGTATATTGGCTTTAAACCTTCACCAATAATTATCGTCAGAATGATGACTTCATGAGGCTCCACCCACTTTCGCCTCGTTATAATTCAGGATAACACTGAAGGCTATCATGGGAATTGTTGGATTAGAAAATTTAACTTCTGGCTGTAAAAACTAATTTCTCGAGTAGTTGTAAGAAGTGCTAAATGATCCTCAAGGATCCCAGCAGTTGG
This sequence comes from Macrobrachium nipponense, assembly GCF_015104395.2. NCBI lineage: Eukaryota > Metazoa > Arthropoda > Malacostraca > Decapoda > Palaemonidae > Macrobrachium > Macrobrachium nipponense. Next base: position 82,801,813 of record NC_061110.1, on the reverse strand, counting down.
CCTAAACGTTTAATTCATGTATATTACTGCTATACAGTTGCGGCACTACTGCTACAGTAGTATTACTACGCTAGCACTGATACCCCACCCACATCTATGTATCGTTCCACCATTCATAAAGTTTTTGGGTTTCAGAGCCGATGGAGTTTCTGTCTGGTGGATGGGCGGGGCAACATTACGTCAAAAGGTGTTTACCTTGCTTACGTAATGAATGTTTTTCGACTCTTGGCTCGTAATCATTGGCCATGGCGTCGGCTAGATCATATTTACTCTATAAAAATTAAAACTATCGGGTTTAGGTTATTGATAATGCTGACAAAATTTGTGTGTGGTTGTAAAATATACATATGTCAACTTTCAGCTACATCCGATGCTTTGACAAGGAGCTAAGTCCAAAAAACCGTGTTACAGAGACCCTGAATCTCATAGTAGGTGAAATTGTGAAGCGGGAGAAGGGGCGGGTTACGGAACCATACTGGGCAATTCACTGAGGGTCTAGAATTATCAAAGGTTAAGAACCCACGTCCTACATTTTTCCTTGAATGGAAATTATGCGCACGCTCACGAACAACACGAGACTGCGAGCACCTTGCCCTTCAAGAGCCAGTGCTGGGATAAGGCCAGCTTAAATATAAAACTGAGGGGGGCAGTGGTGGTGCGCCCCCCCCTGCAACATAGCGATGCCACAGTTTGGAGATGATGAGAGACATGTCGCGAGGGAGATAATCGAAATAGAAGTGTTACGGACACAAAGATGAGGAAGGCTGAGAGAGGAAGATGGGACGGCGTTCTAGAAGACATCAGATAGCAAGAAAGAAATGAAGGAAGGACTAGAGATAGATACAGCTTGATAAAGCTGATTAAAAATTGCTACACAGACTAAAGCCCCTTCCACACGAGGGGCAAATGTACGGCGGGCAGACACTGTTACCAATTTTGTGAGTGGGGCGATCACGAGTGTGGTCCAAGTCATAGGTTTGCCTGCCTTTGACTACTGCCTCCCTTGGACTGTTTGATCTGGTAACACTGTTGAAAAGCGACAGCATTACGGGCAAATTAGAGTGCCCGCCGTGTCTTTGCCCCTCGTGTGGAAGGGGCTTAAGGATTGAGCTGAAAAGAAGAAGAAAGAAAAGGAGTCTGGACTCCTGTCTCCTGGATTGGCGGGGGATGTCAGAAACCTGTCTTTTCTCGGAACCCCAAACCGAGAGGTAGTCCTCATCCGGTGATCCCTAACTAAGGCCGGTGATCGCATGTGTGGACGGGTAACCAACGATTTGATTTTATAACAGATCGCCGCTGGACTTTGCCTGGGAAAGATCTCAGCCATTCGGACCTGAATATGAATAAACTATGTATAGGCCTTATTCATTTCATTGTTAAACGATGTGGCGCTAATTGTAGACTGTTGTGAGTCCAAATCTTAGATAAAAAAAAATTTCCATGCGATAGACAATTTGGTATAGGCCTAGACCAGTGTCCTGCCTTTTTATGAAAGGTGTTACTAGTGAAAGTAGGCTTCACGGTCTATTTCATAAATAACCGAACCAACCCGTAGGTCTAATGTAACCTTAAATATTATTTAATTAATTATTGTAATTGATAATAGACCTCTCTCTCTTTAATAAGCAATATTTAAACCATACTCTGTTACTCCTTTTTGCTTAACTATTTTGAAGCGAATTGCCGCAGCAGCTAATCTATATAGTTCCCAAGGTATCTAGAGAAAGAGGTAGCGTCATCCTCATAGAGCGCTGTGGTAACTCGAACAAAATTTATATCACAGATAACATCCAGATTGCCATAAAAAAACTAATTTCTCACCATAACCAGCTTATATAGCAAGATATACCTTAATCTTTCTTCTTACGTTCCGTCTCTGTATGATTCAATGGCTTTTGTCCCAAAAAGAGTCCTTGTTTACTTCGTGTTAGCCTTCGGTTTCTTCCAACATTTGCTGAAAATTAAATCAGGAATCCTTTGCGGGTACAATTCGATGACTTTTTCTGGAGGACTTTTCCTTTTTCCACTTTCCCTTACTCTTGTAATTTGCCACCCTCTAAGAAATTGGACTGTAATATCTTTTGTTTGAATGCATTTTTTTTCGTCTCATTTTAGGATATGGGTATAGGGTCGTGCCTCCGTGAAAGTTAGTTTCCAAAATATTCACCCTAAATTTTCAGTACTGATGCGAAGGTGATTTTATTGTCGATTTACTTCTTTTAGAACTTTAGAACCTTTAGAAAGGTGTAGAAAATTTGTATACTAGACCTTTACTATGCATTCCAGAGGCCATGAAATGATAAAGCAATGAGTGTTTCTAACATTGTCCTATTTTATGGTAATACACTGAATTGACAGGTATGCTTACTAGAGCCGTTTACTCTTAGAAAAAAAAAAAAAAGACCAACTTGCCTTTCCTCAGACCGATTCGAACAAGTGGTGTTATATTTATGACGTATCTGTGACGCAGAGCCAGTCCCCTTACCTGATTATTTAAAAAGATTTATAGTTCATCATACAGTATATTCATTTGCTTTATAAAATTTCTTATGGCCCAGGATAGGTAAAATGATATAAGTCAGAGTAGCATTTGTAAAGGTGTAGTCGACGATACGCTATGCCGACGTTACTGATCTTCGTCACCACTTTTGCGGATTGTTGGGTTGCCA
>NC_061110.1:82784144-82794144 GCF_015104395.2 Macrobrachium nipponense | reverse complement strand
CTGTAGCCTGTTTCATTTTTCTAAGTTCCTGTATCACTTTGTCCATTTCTTGATCTTTGACGACTTCTGGACAGGTGTCATCGTTTTGATGCGAGCTAGGCATGTGTCACCTCTAGTTATTGCTTTAACATAAAGGTATACGATTCTTGTTCCCTGTTAAACTGAATTCACACCGAAGCATTAATCCCTGTGTGTTGAGCTACAATATTTTTCTGTATGGTTTGTATTAAGTTAATCCTTTTATCCTGTCTTCCTTTTCTCCCATTTCTTGATTTAATTTAATTTTTTTTTTTGTATAAGTTTCAAGCTAGTTTGAAGTTGTACAGAAGGTATACAGTAGTTATTTCATAAGTATTAAATATACAAAATAAATGTAAATAATATAAACTTTATATACTGCCAGATTATTTTTTCTCTCCTGCTCTCTCACACGCAGCCAAAAACATCACCGCTCATATTCTCACCGACATAAATATGCATCATCAAACACCCTCAACGTATGAATAATATATGTGGACGCATCCATGAAAAATCTACGATCCCCAGAACGAAGAGAGAGAGAGAGAGAGAGAGAGAGAGAGAGAGAGAGAGAGAGAGAGAGAGAGATCCATTGCACAGTAAAGAATATTATTATATAAGTTTCACCTTATTAAATTTTTGATATGATCATAAAAACCGACTTGCTGTAGGGTGATAAATACAATAGCATAACTCAGGGCTACTGAATAATATCAAAATAAGTAAACCTAGGGATAGGCTACTAGAGACACCAATATGATTGGTATAGTACTACATTCTGAGAGTGAGCGAACCCCCGCTGTCCATTCGCCAGCCTTGGCAACCAGCCTTTCTCTTTTTGGCAGGAGGTGGTATTTTGCTATTCCACAAGAGAGGAACTACAAGTCTACCATCCTTTTCTCTTGAAATGTCACTCAGTGCAATGTTCACCCACTTCTGATTGGTCTCTGTCATATTGGTGTCAGGACTAATGGTTTCCAGATTCAAAAAGCAGCGGTATTCCTCTTCAAGCACTTCATCAGTAGCCTTGAGCAACTTAGATTCTACAATCTGACCTACCTCAAGTTCCTTATAATGTAGGTCACACACTTCACCATCCAAAAAAAAGGTCAATTAATATTTTACATAAGAAAAAGTAGTAATTTGAATGCAAGAGGAAAAATCAGTTCTCCCTGAACTATTTGAATTACTTACTTCTGACCTCTCATTACCCAAGAACTGAAGATTTTTGCTCAAATTTTCAAGGTATCCCAATAGCAAAATACTATGTTGTGATTCAGTATATACAGAAAGGGGGTTACAACCAAAGGCTACATCTTTTCCCATTAAAGAGTAATGTCAATCAGATCCCAATATCAATACTGTCGCTGTCATTGCAAAGTTTCGTATTTGCCAATATGAAGCCTTTATTCTCAAAGGTTTCCACTATCTTACCTAGCCCTGGAAGATTCAACTTTATATTAATGCTAGGAACCACAAGTGCAGGAACATTTGAAATACAATCTCCAAACTTCATAGGAATTTGAAAAAGTCTGCTTATCTATTCTTTAAAACCCTGAAATCCATTAACATTTACTTTTACTCTGGTTCAAGAAGGCAAACTACACTTATCAAGTAAGCTTTCTGTAACAAAGGAACTCTGAGGACACCTGTCCTTAATACCTCTAAAAATATTACCCACTCCAGGGACTGTAAATGAAAAGGAAGGGAGGACTGTCTTATTGACAGTACTAAGTAGAATTGCTATACCACTATTCATTTCTTTAATGGAAGCATCCTTCTTAACATCAGCTTTACCTAAATATATTGGAGTACGTTCTTAATGCTTTCCTCCAGGAACACACACACACACACACACACACACACACACACACACACACACAGTGCAAATGAAGCCCAGAACATTTCACGCACTTTTGACGAAATTCAGATCTGCATTGCTTACTCATGTGGCTAAGATTCCCACAGTGAATACTAAACTTCCTAACATCAGGCAATGTCCTAATAGCTACACTAGTGGTTTTCTGCTTAACATCAGATGGAAGAGTACGTGTAGGAACTTAATTTTTCAAGCAATTTCCATATCTCTCACAGGCAATAAAGTAATTGTCCATTATCTTCTGGACAGAAGGATAAGTCTTTGTAATTATCTGAATTAATTCCCTCTTGAACTTGTCATTGAGGCCACTTACACGAAGTATTGAATGAAATTATCAGGAGTCATTTTATGCATCTTCACAGATTCAGCAGATGTCCTTAAAATGGGAATAAACTTAAAAAGGTCACCAGGTTCCCCTAGTCATCAACCCATCAATGTCTTTATAATGTAAGTCTTACGAACTACTTCTGAGGCAAAGGCTAACTTGAGGAAGTCTTTGGCATCATTATATGCCTTTTTGTTAGCTTCCAAAGAATTCAACAAAACCTTAGCTCCTCCTCCTACGTGTTGTCTCAAGAGAAGTAACAAATCTATGATAATGGAGCTGTGGGCTGCTCAAGAAGACTTATCAACCTCAACAGTTCCAGGTGCAGATACCACCACTAGGCGATGAAAACAATGTTCTATCCTATCAAAATATTCAACACAGGTTGTAATCTCTACCTCCCTAGCATACTCATTGAACTTCCCATCCAAAATTCTAAAGGAAAAAATCTCGTCATTCAGTTCAGTAATAAGCCTTTTATGACTTGGCATGGTACTTCTTTCAGAAATTTTCTGCCCAGCACTGACAGTCGAAAAAAAAAAAAAAAAAAAAAAAAAAAAAAAAAAGGACTCGATACGATTATAAATATCCGTAACCGTCGTCCTGATAACCTTGTATTTTGAAAAAAATTATTCTCAAAGAATAACGCAAATTCCTAGCCTTTCAATGCTAAAGTAAGTCAACACTTACCTCCAAATCAAAGGGGTTAAACAATGCCAACTTTCAAATGGCCAAAAACTTACCAGATAAGTAAGTAAGCAAGTATACAACACAGACACCGTGGACAACGCTCGAATGAGTCAATTCTAAAATAAACAGTACTGAAGAAAAATGGAAAATGACTAAGCGAAACAGGTCTCCCCCCCTACCCCCGACCGAGACTCTACCTAGCTAAACGACCAATCTCACATCCACCACAAGACGGGTCCCCGTTCGGGCGTCGTAGACAGAAAAATTCAGGAAGCTCAATACAGTTTTAAGTTGGTGAGACATGGAGGTTAAATAAATACGAAACTCATTCAGTATTTTAATTAAAGAATTATTCAGTATGAACATCCGTCTGAAATACCCTAGTTCCTCTGAAGTTTCAAATGACCTTTCTGTTAATCGGGCTACCGACTCTGCATCATAGCTTGTAAATTCATACCGTTACGTTATTAACGCGAAAACTTCAAATTAATTAAATATTTGAAAGGCGACAACTTTGGCACGAAAGCTATAGCATTCAAATAGTCTACGGGCAATACACAATTATCCTTAATTACCAAAGGAGGATAAATCAGACAGAAAATTTAGGTCGTGACTGCACCCAGGATTTTAAGAATAACTTTCATTTTAATATATGGATGTAAGAGGAACTGCAACAATTAACCATGTAATGATAGCTAAGCATACACGCTATATCTATATCTAATATCTATATATAATATATATATATATATATATATATATATTAATAAATATATATATGTGTGTGTGTGTGTGTGGTGTGTGTGTGTATTATATATATATATATATATATATATATATATATATATATATATATATATATATATATAGTAAGGCTGAGGGGAAAACTGTTATGAAATGCAAGTCTGTGTGAATTTGGGTATGTTAGAGGGAGAGGCATCTTGTCGAGTGAAGTAAATGGTATGTTTTGCTGATGAATGAAGCAGCGACAAGCCTCTGGGTGAATAGCTCCCGGGGGTAAAGTCAAATGTACCATTTACGAGAGAGGCTTCCTAGAAACGAGTTGGGACTTTTACACATGAGTATATTTTTAGCCAGGTAACTGTCTATCTGCCGTGCGCCGTGCATTGAGTGACACTCTCAAGTCGGCATTGCCTTAGAAATCTTGGGTATAAAACTGGATGCAAGTTTTGGTTATTTATTTCATACTCTTGGACAGTAGTAAGTTACAAGAAGCGTTTCCATTTGCATTTCGTTAGTAGATGGCTAACGACAACTTGAGACTGTAGTTAATGCGTAAAAAATAAGTAAAGACAAACTCGACGTCAGCAGGGCAGCCCAAAATTTTAACTTGGTTTAACTACCGAGAAGATTTTGGTTAAAATAAATCGAAAGAAAAGGAGACCTGCCCTTACTAGTTACCGGAGACAGGGAACACAGAAAACATTTAAATTTTGTTAAAAGGTGAACGATCAACAAAGATTTTTACTCGCATATCAACATCATCTATGAACAACCGAATAAGAATTTGTTTAAAGCTAAGACTACCTGGTTGGTAACAGAAAGTTATTTTTGTTTTGGTAGACAGGAACGTCAAAAAATTTGCTGAAGTTCAGTTGATAAATTAAACATGTTTGTACTTGCAAAAGAATAATCATGCTCATTGCATAATTAAATGATATAAGTAAATCATCAAAATAGTCAGTACGGCTCCCACCAATCAACAAAAGCATGGTTTTATATTAAAGGTCCCAGATCTCTTCAAATTCTGTGGAGTTATCGGAGACCTAAAGCTAAACTTGAAATATTTGGAAATTTTTGCCCTACCTTTTAGTAGTTCCACATTGGCCGAGTGCATTTCGCGCTCGGCTACCAATCCGGTGGTTCGAATTTCGATTCTCGGCTCGGCCAACGCGGACCCATAGAAATATATTTCTGGTGATAGAAATTCATTTCTCGATACAATGTGGTTCGGATTCCACAATAAGCTGTAGGTCCCGTTGCTAGGTAACCAGTTGGTTCCTAGCCACGTAAAAATATCTAATCCTTTGGGCCAGCTCAAGGAGAGCTGTTAATCAGCGCAGTGGTCGGGTAAAACTAAGATATACTTAACTTAACTGTACCTTTTAGTATATGATGAAAATATTAGAAATCACAGTTATTATTTTCCCGTAATATTTAATATATCATAGTCTGTTGCGTTTTCCTAACAAGCAGTGACTGCATAGTTCTTTCTTTAAGAAGTTTCCGCTTGTCTCTTGACCATTAGGAGAACATTAATTTATTGAAGAGTCTTCGATATCAAGCTTATTATTTTATTTACATTCATGTTTTGTTGACTGAATTTTCGATTATCCCAATGTATAATGGAAAGAATTGCATTTTCGGAATAGCACCTTCTTTTTTATTTCGTCTTCCCAAAGTAGCAATGTATTTCCAGCAATACAACGCTCGTTTACCGAAGACAGTCATAGCATTGTGAATTTAGATTGTACTTGCACGGTAATTAAGTGGAGTCATTGCATCTTGTATGAAGCACTTAGGAAAGATTTTATGGGAAGATAAAACTTCTGATCTGCCCGTTTCCTCTTTAATGAGACGCAAGGACGCTGAAGATATATGAGATGCAATGACGCTGAAAATAACTTGTAAGATGTTAAGTCGCTCTTTCAACCCAATTACGCAGTAATCAGATTATCAAATTTCCTTTAATTTCTTTTGTCAGCCAGATAACTTACAAATTTTTGTTGAGCGACAACTTTCAAATTTGAAAGTAATCGAAATTGTAGATCGTCAACAGTCATCTCACCATAGATTACAATAACCTGTTGTAATCTGTGGTGGCCTACAGTCATTTCAAAAGAAACACTACTTTATCCATGTATATTGGGGATAACTGAGAACCTCTAGAACATTTTATCGTTTTTTCATTCCTCTAGGAAATTATATGTATGTAATAGTGTCTGAATATGGAAATGTCTGTTCCTGTAGGCAGTGGTTAAGATGCTGCTGTTAAGATTACAGGTATATTACTCATTCACAACATACGGTTGCATATGGGGAAAATAAAAAGCGCCTCAGCGGCGTGGTTGGTATGGTATTAGCGTCCCACCTCGGTGGTCGCGAGTTCGATTTTCGGCCATTCCATTGAAGAGTGAGATATGTGTATTTCTGGTGATAGAAGTTCACTCTCGACGTGGTTCGGAAGTCACGTAAAGCCGTTGGTCCCGTTGCTGAATAACCACAGGTTCCATGCAACGTAAAATCACCATACAAACAAACAAACAAACAAACAAACATATGCAATAAAAAAAAGTTCTAGAACGTTTTGATGCAAGTGAGTATCTATATATCAAACCTGAACAGAAGTTATATTATAACAGCGTTTCGAAGTTAAATTCCTGTAGGGACAAAAAAAAAAAAAAAAAAAAAAATGAAACTGTATGTAAATGCTATGATTCACTCCAAAATAGTCAAAGACGCCTTCTACCCGAGTTTTATATTTAAACCCCCCCCCCTTTTTTTTTTTCTACGTCGCTCTAGTTAGAATCTGAGTTGAAGTGGGTGCTTCTTCTAGCAAAGGAGGAGTAAGATAATTACTACGTCGTTTTTAAATACGTTCATTATCAGTTTAAAATCACGGTGTAGCGTGCTCAAGGGCCTGCGTTCGTGATTCCAGCCAAAGGAGATACTCTCGCACTCAACGTTTAACCTAATTAAGGGGATATGATGCACGCTGTTGGTGTTTAGAAATATTCTCTCTCTCTCTCTCTCTCTCTCTTCTCTCTCTCCCTGAATCATTTGAGAGAGAAAGAAATAAAAAACTGAACAGGACGCTGCCCGTCTAGCCTAAAATAACTTGGACTGAATTGAAGCAGCTGCTTCGCCTGAACAAATGGCTTGATCTCCTCTTTCATCGACCTCCCCTAAGGGGGGATAGTGCCGTCAGTGCACCTCATCGGGTGCAATGTAGGCATTACTTAATTAAGGTTCTTTGCAGCGTCTCTTCGGCCCCTAGCTGCAATTACTTCCATTCCTTTTACTGTACCTCCGTTCATTTCTTCCATCTTACTGGCCACCCTCTCCAACAATTGTTTCATAGTGCAGCTGCTAGGTTTTCCTCCTGTTACAGCTTTCAAACCTATTACAGTCCATTTCCGTTTCATCGCTTAATGTCCTCAGTTGTCCCAGTGTTTGGCATAATGTCAAAATTCTAAATAAATCAAATCAGTCTTTCATCGACCTCCCTGAAGTTCAAAGTTACGTTCACGTTCACTTGTTACAGACTAGTCGTCAACCAATCTCGCCACTTGAAAAAAAAACTCATTCTAATTCGCGTGTTGTTTTTTCACGTGTGGTAATCTTTTCACGATGCCGTTTTTCCACCTAAAGCCCTAATACTTCATATATTTTACGTAAAGTCACCTCAACAGTTTTGACTGTCTAATTCCTTCCCAATCAGAATACGTATGTCATTTTGCCAATTAACAGTTGCCGCGTACAGCATAACTGACTCCAAAACACACACACACACACACACACACAGAACTGTCGCGACAAAATTCAATAAATGGAATAAGGAAGTTTGCGTATTTTCCACCAGAAATTGACAAACGAGAATCCGAAAAACTTCGTCGGTATAAAGATACCTGAAAGAAACTTATTGATGCCACTAAAACAATTGTTTTTAACGAAAATTGTATTAGAGAAAAACTATGCCCTAAAACTATATGTGTGCGTGCGTGCATGTATCCTGCAAGTGGCTTTGGAACCTACAAATCTCCACCGGGAAATTAAAATGAGAAATATATTCGATATCTGTAGAATCTCCAAGCAACAAAAACGTATCTTAAAGAGAAAAATGACAAAATCGTTGGTTATGAAAGTCTAACAGCGAAATTAGTAAGTCTAAAAGGAAATGAAAAGGTTTGAAGCTAAAAGCAACAAGGTTGAGAAGAAAGGTAAGAAAAATGGAACAGAGTTCACCATATATTTAAAAAATTTCAACTGTACAACATCTCAACTGCCTTTTCCACACTGTATAGAGGTGGATTTCCTTAAAAATGTAAAGGCTCATCCAATTTTAGTTGTATTTTCTTAGCTCTGAATGCAAGGACTTGAAAGTAATTCACGTGTGAGGTTCCCCATATTCAGGGTACCTTCCTTGCTGAATAGTATAACTTATCCTGGAAGGTTTCCCGAGACTTCAAGTAAAGATGCAAAGCTATATTCACTGATGATATAAACAATTCAAATCGCCTTAATTGTGAAGGCAACTATAATCAGTGGTTTCAGTTCTTATTCTTATGTAAACAGACATATTACAAGCCAAAAATGCTTCTGATTCTTATGTAAACAGACATGTTACAAGCCAAAAATGTTTCTGGTTCTTATGTAAAAAGACATATTACAAGCCAAAAATGCTTCTGGTTCTTATGTAAACAAGACATATTACAAGCCCAAAATGGCTCAGAAGCAATTGATACTTTTAATATCCCCAAAATTAATAAAGTTTTTAACTTTATAAATTTGCATCTGTCATTGCCTTTGGTTCATACTTCTTTGAAAGCAAAATGAAAGTTATCGATACTTTGTTTGTAAGAAATTGGGATCAAAATCCTTCGGAGAATCTACAATTGCGCAGCAAACGGAGGTTTACCTATGAACCACTTTAAAAAGGTATTTAGTGAACACTGTTTGGAATACCTCTACCGGAAGGTCAGAAACTTTAGGCTTTATTAAGGATCCTTACGCTTGTTACATTGACCCCATGGTTGTAAATCTTCCAAAGGCCTTGCACCATTATTATTATTATATTACATAAGTAAGAGAAATGTATATTTAATGGTTGAACTTTGTAATCTCGGAATGAACTTTGATTTGGTTCAGATGTCCTTTATTATTATTATTATTATTATTATTATTATTATTATTATTATTATTATTATTATTATTATTGAAGTAAGAGAAATGCATATTTAATGATTCAATTTTGAATCTCTGAATAAAATTTGATTTGTTCAAATACCCTTTATTTGAATCGTTCGCACGTATCGTCTCATTGACCCCTTAATTGACTTCTCTTGGGTAACTGTATAAGACAGTGTTATCTTTCTTATCACTAGTAGATATATGGTGCTTTAATATCCTAGTGGCTAAAATTTGTAAGTATGTATTAAGAAGGAGAATTTTCAGAGTTGGCTAATCGCTCTGGATTTCATTTAGTTTTCTATATTTCTCTTTCGGGGAAACGTGATTTTAATTATTTTGAAACTTGGATATTTGTAAAATGATCATTTATATTATGTGCTTATTTCAAACTATATGTAGATAACATAAATGTAAGTCAGATATTATGTGATGATTTCTTATGAAATTAGGACGAGCATGAATAATGTAACCTGTTTATAAACGTGTTAGATATTTTCAGTACATTAATTCAGCAAATAAGAAATGTGAACAAATAATTTTGGACCCGGTAGTTACAAGGAATCCCTTTTATGGATTTTAACTTGAATTTAATTGTCAATGCAGAACATATAACATTAAAACAGAATTATAAGGTTTTTAAATTTTTATTATTTAAATATTTTGTTGAAATTATGAGACTGAAATTCTGTATTTTTCAAGTGTTACATTATACGTACATCTCATGAAACACTTGGTGTTATTCATTTTAAAGAATTTAATTCCACTTTAGAGATCGCATAACATTCAACACTATGTAAACTGATGTAAAGCACGTATTGTGTGTCTTAGCACAATTAAACTTCACTTTTCTACCTACTTGAATTAGTCAGTGACATCTGATTGCTTACAAGAGAGAGTTAGGCAGAGGGAAAAAGCCATCACAACATTGAAATGAACGGTTTAGTCTGTAGTAAAAGGAATGAACACCTTAGCATTCTTCTTAAGAATTAAGCATAATAAAACTGTTACAGAAATTTATTACATATCGGAGTTAACAGGTTTATATTTCATAAGTGGAGTTTTCCATCAAAAGGAGAAGGAAACTTCCACTGAAGCGATGTGAGTTATGACTACTCTCGAGGTGAGGAGCTAAGTAATTGTTGACCGATTAAAGGGTC
>NC_061110.1:82760461-82783644 GCF_015104395.2 Macrobrachium nipponense | reverse complement strand
GACCCTTTAATCGGTCAACAATTGCTTAGCTCCTCATCTCGAGAGTAGTCATAACTCACATCGCTTCAGTGGAAGTTTCTTTCTCTTTTGATGGAAAACTCCTCTTATGAAATATAAACCTGTTAACTCCGATATGTAATAAATTTCTGTTACAGTTTTATTATGCTTAATTCTCAAGAAGAATGCCAAGGTGTTCATTTCTTTTACTACGGATTAACCAGTTCATTTCAATGTTTTGATGGCCATCTCCCTCTGCCTATCTTGTAAGTAATGAGATGTCACTGACTTATTCGGGTAGGTAGAAAAGGGGAATACAATTATGCTAAGAATCGCAATACCCGCTTTACAACAGTTTACATAGTGTTGAATGTTATGCGATCTCTAAAGTGGAATTAAATTCTTTAAAATGAATAACACCAAGTGTTTCATGAGATGTACGTATAATGTAACACTTGAAAAATACAGAATTTCAGTCTCATAATTTCAACAAAATATTTAAATAATAAAAATTTAAAAACCTTATAATTCTGTTTTAATGTTATATGTTCTGCAATGACAATTAAATTCAAGTAAAACTCCATAAAAGGGGTTCCTTGAAACTGCCGGGTCCAAAATTATTAGCTGAATTAATGTACTAAAAATATCTAACACGTTTATAAACAGGTTACATTTTTCAAGCTCGTCCTAATTTCATGAGAAATTATCACATAATATCTGACTTACATTTATGTTATCTACATATAGTTTGAAATATGCACATAATATAAATGACCATTTTACAAATTTCCAAGTTTCAAAAGTTATTAAAATCACGTTTCCCCGAAGAGAAATATAAAAAACTAAATGATACTTGAGTACGAGACGTCTGAATAGACAAGGTAAAATATTAAATGGCATTTTTATTTAGTCTGAAATCCAGAGCGATTAGCAACCCTGAAAATGCTCCTTCTTAATACATACTTACAAATTTTAGCTACTAGGATATTAAAGCACCATATATCTACTAATGATAAGAAAGATAACACTGTCTTATACCGTTACCCAAGAGAAGTCAATTAAGGGGTCAATGAGACGATACGTGCGAACGATTCAAATAAAGGATATTTGAACAAATCAAATTTTATTCAGAGATTTCCGAATTGAATCATTAAATATGCATTTGTCTTACTTCAATAATAATAATAATAATAATAATAATAATAATAATAATAATAATAATAATAATAATAATAATAATATGTTTTGTTAAAAATGACTGCTGCTTCAGCACTATTAATCTTATAAAGGGTCTTCTCTATTTTTCTGATGACGGCTTTCTCGTTGTTGCTTAGACTGGCGAGCAACGCACCAAAGGGCATGGTAAAATTCGGTTGAGTCATTTGATTTATTATTGCTTATACAATTCTCTCTCTCTCTCTCTCTCTCTCTCTCTAACGCGACGTTTCCTCCTGATCGACAGGACATTATCAAGCGATAACTGCTGAGGGACTGAATTCCAGTGGCGAGTCCTTCTCCTTTTATCGTGGTGTTGCGAGCTCTTCAGTACGGTCAGAGCACTTCTCCGGCAGGTCGATACGTATGCCCCGCCCAAGGATGCCCTGGGATTTACATCGGCATGACGACGATGCGCCTGTCAAAAAGGATTTCCTGCCACGCCCAGGAGGGCGCCATTATGCAGCACGCCCTTGCAGTACACCGCAGAGACATCACGAGAGACGACATCGTCAGGAATATTAAGATCATCGGGAGAGCACCTGACCCACGACGTCTGCGTCTCCTAGAAGCGCTGCTCATCCTCGAAGAAAAGCCTCCCCTCAATACCACCCAAGAAGCGTTCCTGATACCGACGTGTGTGAGGAGGACCACACCCCTCCCTCCTAACGAAAGTACCAGCGCGCATGGAACGAACACGGACATGAGAATAATACCAGGGGTGACGTCACGCAGGTAGAAGCCAATCAAGAGAAGGTCTGCAAGACTCGTCAACGCCCGCCGTACGAGTCACCTTCCCGGGAACCAATAAAAACTCGACCTGCCGGAGAAGTGCTCTGACCGTACTGAAGAGCTCGCAACACCACGATAAAAGGAGAAGGACTCGCCACTGACGGGCTGCTCTGTGAGCAAGAGCCCGTGCTGACACAAGGTCAGCTAAATCAAAAACAACACTGGAATTCAGTCCCTTAGCAGTTATCGCTTGATAATGTCCTGTCGATCAGGAGGAAACGTCGCGTTAGAGAGAGAGAGAGAGAGAGAGAGAGAGACGAGAGAGAGAGAGAGAGAATTGTATAAGCAATAATAAATCAAATGACTCAACCGAATTTTACCATGCCCTTTGGTGCGTTGCTCGCCAGTCTAAGCAACAACGAGAAAGTCGTCATCAGATAAATAGAGAAGACTCTTTATAAGATTAATAGTGCTGAAGCAGCAGTCATTTTTAACAAAACATGTCTACGAGAGGGTCTCCTTCCGGAATAATAATAATAATAATAATAATAATAATAATAAAGGACATCTGAACCAAATCAAAGTTGATTCCGAGATTACAAAGTTCATATTAAATATACATTTCTCTTACCTACATAATATAATAATAATAATGGTGCAAGGCCTTTGGAAGATTTACAACCATGGGGTCAATGTAACAAGCGTAAGGATCCTTACTAAAGCCTAAAGTTTCTGACTTTCTGGTAAAGGTATTCCAAACAATATTCACTCAATACCTTTTTAAAGTGGTTCACAGGTAAACCTCCGTTTGCTGCGCAATTGTAGATTCTTCGAAGGATTTTAATCCAATTTTTAAAAACAAAGTAACGTCAACTTTCATTTTGCTTTCGCAGACAAGTATGAACCAAAGGCAATGACGGATGGAAATTTATAAAGTTAATAACTTTATTAATTTTGGGGATATTAAGATTATCAATTGATTCTGAGCCATTTTTGGCTTGTAATATGTCTTGTTTACATAAGAACCAGAAGCATTTTTGGCTTGTAATATGTCTTTTTACTTAAGAACCAGAAACATTTTTGGCTTGTAACATGTCTGTTTACATAAGAATCAGAAGCATTTTTGGCTTGTAATATGTCTGTTACATAAGAATAAGAACTGAAACCACTGATTATAGTTGCCTGCACAATTAAGGCGATTTGAATTGTATATATCATCAGTGAATATAGCTTTGCATCTTTACTTGAAGTCTCGGGAAACCTACCAGGATAAGTTATACTATTCAGCAAGGAAAGTACCCTGAATACGGTGACACTCACACGTGGATTACTTTCAAGTCCTTGCATTTAGAGCTAACAAAATACAACTAAAATTGGTTGAGCCTTTACATTTTTAAGGAAATCCACCTCTATACAGTGTGGAAAAGGCAGTTGAGATGTTGTACTGTTGAAAGTTTTTAAAAAATATGGTGAACTCTGTTCCATTTTTCTTACCTTTCTTCTCAACCTGTTGCTTTTAGCTTCAAACCTTTTTATTTCCTTTTAGACTTACTAATTTCGCTGTTAGACTTTCATAACCAACGATTTTAACATTTTTCTCTTTAAGATACGTTTTTGTTGCTTTGCGATTCTACAGATATCGAATATTTTTCTCATTTTAATTTCCCGGTGGAGATTTGTAGGTTCCAAAGCCACTTGCAGGACACATGCACGCACGCACACATATAGTTTTAGGGCATAGTTTTTCTCTAATACAATTATCGTTAAAAACAATTGTTTTAGTGGCATCAATAAGTTTCTTTCATGTATATTCATACCGACGAAGTTTTTCGGATTCTCGTTCGTCAATTTCTGGTGGAAAATACGCAAACTTCCTTATTCCATTTATTGAATTTTGTCGCGACAGTTCTGTGTGTGTGTGTGTGTTTTGGAGTCAGTTATGCTGTACGCGGCAACTGTTAATTGGGAAAATGACATACGTATTCTGATTGGGAAGGAATTAGACAGTCAAAACTGTTGAGGTGACTTTACGTAAAATATATGAAGTATTATGGCTTTAGGTGGAAAAACGGCATCGTGAAAAGATTAGCACACATGACAAAACAACACGCGAATTAGAATGAGTTTTTTGTTCAAGTGGCGAGATTGGTTGACTAGTGAACGTGAACGTAACTCTGAACTTCAGGGAGGTCGATGAAAGATTGATTTGATTTATTTAGAATTTTGACATTATGCCAAGCACTGGGGCAACTGAGGACATTAAGCGATGAAACGGAAATGGACTGTAATAGGTTTGAAAGCTGTAACAGTAGGAAAACCTCAAAGCAGTTGAACTATGAATCAATTGTTAGAAGAGGGTGGCCAGTAAGATGGAAGAAAGATAATATGAACGGAGGTACAGTAAAAGGAATGAAAGTAGTTGCAGCTAGGGGCCGAAGAGACGCTGCAAAGAACCTTAATTAAGTAATGCCTACATTGCACCCAATGAGGTGCACTGACGGCACTAACCCCCCCCCCCCCCCCCCCCCCCCCACCCCCCCCCCCCCCCCCCCCCCCCTTAGGGGAGGTCGATGAAAGAGGAGATCAAGCCATTTGTTCAGGCGAAGCAGCTGCTTCAATTCAGTCCAAGTTATTTTAGGCTAGACGGGCAGCGTCCTGTTCAGTTTTTTATTTCTTTCTCTCTCAAATGATTCAGGAAGAGAGAGAGAGAGAGAGAGACGAGAGAGAGAGAGAGAGAGATAGAGAGAGAGAGAGAGAGAGAAGAGTGAAGAGAGAGGAGGATGAGAGAGAGAGAGAATATTTCTAAACACCAACAGCGTGCATCATATCCCCTTAATTAGGTTAAACGTTGAGTGCGAGAGTATCTCCTTTGGCTGGAATCACGAACGCAGGCCCTTGAGCACGCTACACCGTGATTTTAAACTGATAATGAACGTATTTAAAAACGACGTAGTAATTATCTTACTCCTCCTTTGCTAGAAGAAGCACCCACTTCAACTCAGATTCTAACTAGAGCGACGTAGAAAAAAAAAAAGGGGGGTGGGGGGGGGGGGTTAATATAAAACTCGGGTAGAAGGCGTCTTTGACTATTTTGGAGTGAATCATAGCATTTACATACAGTTTCATTATTATCTTTTTATTTATTTATTTATTTATTTATTTTTTTGGTCCCTACAGGAATTTAACTTCGAAACGCTGTTATAATATAACTTCTGTTCAGGTTTGATATATAGATACTCACTTGCATCAAAACGTTCTAGAACTTTTTTTTATTGCATATGTTTGTTTGTTTGTTTGTTTGTATGGTGATTTTACGTTGCATGGAACCTGTGGTTATTCAGCAACGGGACCAACGGCTTTACGTGACTTCCGAACTACGTCAAGAGTGAACTTCTATCACCAGAAATACATATCTCTCACTCCTCAATGGAATGGCCGAGAATCGAAATCGCGACCACCGAGGTGGAACGCTAATACCATACCAACCACGCCGCTGAGGCGCTTTTTTTTTTTCATATGCAACCATAAAATGTGAATGAGTAATACATCTGTAATCTTAACAGCAGTATCTTAACCACTGCCTACAGGAACAGACATTTCCATATTCAGACACTGTTACATACATATAATTTCCTAGAGGAATGAAAAAACGATAAAATGTTCTACAGGTTCTCTGTTATCCCCAATATAGATGGATAAAATAGTGTTTCTTTAGAATTGACTGTAGGCCACCACAGATTACAACAAGTTATTGTAATCTATGGTGAGATGACTGTTGACGATCTACAATTTCGATTACTTTCAAATTTGAAAGTTGTCGCTCAACAAAAATTTGTAAGTTATCTGGCTGACAAAAAAAAATAAAGGAAATTTGATAATCTGATTACTGCGTAATTGGGTTGAAAGAGCGACTTAACATCTTACAAGTTATTTTCAGCGTCATTGCATCTCATATATCTTCAGCGTCCTTGCGTCTCATTAAAGAGGAAACGGGCAGATCAGAAGTTTTATCTTCCCATAAAATCTTTCCTAAGTGCTTCATACAAGATGCAATGACTCCACTTAATTACCGTGCAAGTACAATCTAAATTCACAATGCTATGACTGTCTTCGGTAAACGAGCGTTGTATTGCTGGAAATACGTTGCTACTTTGGGAAAACCAAATAAAAATAAGTTGCTATTCCGAAAATGCAGTTCTTTCCATTATACATTGGGATAATCGAAAATTCAATCAACAAATCATGAATGTAAATAAAATAATAATCTTGATATCGAAGACTTTTCAATAAATTAATGTTCTCCTAATGGTCAAGAGACAAGCGGAAACTTCTTAAAGAAAGAACTATGCAGTCACTGCTTGTTAGGAAAACGCAAAAGACTATGATATATTAAATATTACGGGAAAATAATAACTGTGATTTCTAATATTTTCATCATATACTAAAAGGTACAGTTAAGTTAAGTAAATCTTAGTTTTACCCGACCACTGCGCTGATTAACAGCTCTCCTTGAGCTGGCCCAAAGGATTAGATATTTTTACGTGGCTAGGAACCAATTGGTTACCTAGCAACGGGACCTACAGCTTATTGTGGAATCCGAACCACATTGTATCGAGAAATGAATTTCTATCACCAGAAATATATTTCTATGGTTCCGCGTTGGCCGAGCCGAGAATCGAAATTCGGACCACCGGATTGGTAGCCGGGCACGAAATGCACTCGGCTAACGTGGAACTACTAAAAGGAAGGGCAAAAATTCCCAAATATTTCCAGTTTAGCTTTAGGTCTCCGATAACTCCACAGAATTTGAAGAGATCTGGGACCTTTAATATAAAAGCCATGCATTTGTTGATTGGTGGGAGCCGTACTGACTATTTTGATGGTTTACTAATATCATTTAATTATGCAATGAGCATGATTATTCTTTTGCAAGTACAAAAATGTTTACTTTATCAACTGAACTTCAGCAAATTTTTTGACGTTCCTGTCTACCAAAAGAAAAAAAAACTTTCTGTTACCAACCAGGTAGTCTTAGCTTTAAACAAATTCTTATTCGGTTGTTCATAAATGATGTTGATAAGTGAATAAAAATCTTTGTTGACCGTTCACCTTTTAACAAAATTTAAATGTTTTCTGTGTTCCCTGTTTCCGGTTACTAAGGGCAGGTCTCCTTTCCTTTCGATTTATTTTAACCATAATCGTCTCTGTAGTTAAACCAAGTTAAAATTTTGGGCTGCCCTGCTGACGTCGAGTTTGTCTTTACTTATTTTTTACGCATTAACTACAGTCTCAAGTTGTTGTTAGCCATCTACTAACGAAATGCAAATGGAAACGCTTCTTGTAACTTACTACTGTCCAAGAGTATGAAATAAATAACCAAAACTTGCATCCAGTTTTATACCCAAGATTTCTAAGGCAATGCCGACTTGAGAGTGTCACTCAATGCACGGCGAAAAATATACTCATGTGTAAAAGTCCCAACTCGTTTCTGGGAAGCCTCTCTCGTAAATGGTACATTTGACTTTACCCTCGGGAGCTATTCACCCAAAGGCTTGTCGCTGCTTCATTCATCAGCAAAACATACCATTTACTTCACTCGACAAGATGCCTCTCCCTCTAATACCCAAATTCACACAGACTTGCATTTCATGACAGCTTTCCCCTCAGCCTTACTATATATATATATATATATATATATATATATATATATATATATATATATATATATACATACACACACACACACACACATATATATATATATATATATATATATATATATATACACAGATATATATATATATATATATATTATAATATATATATATATATATATATATCAGATATTTAATTAATTTAAAGTTTTCGTGTTAATAATATAACGGTATGAATTTACAAGCTATGATGCAGAGTCGGTAGCCCGATTAACAGAAAGGTCATTTGAAACTTCAGAGGGACTAGGGTATTTCAGACGGATGTTCATACTGAATAATTCTTTAATTAAAATACTGAATGAGTTTCGTATTTATTTAACCTCCATGTCTCACCAACTTAAAACTGTATTGAGCTTCCTGAATTGTTCTGTCTACGACGCCCGAACGGGGACCCGTCTTGTGGTGGATGTGAGATTGGTCGTTAGCTAGGTAGAGTCTCGGTCGGGGGTAGGGTGGGAGACCTGTTTCGCTTAGTCATTTTCCATCTTTCTTCAGTACTGTTTATTTCAGAATTGAGTCATTCGAGCGTTGTCCACGGTGTCTGTGTTGTATACTTGCTTACTTATCTGGTAAGTTTTTGGCCATTTGAAAGTTGTCATTGTTTAACCCCTTTGATTTGGAGGGTTACGGTAAGTGTTGAATTACTTTCGCATTGAAAGGCAGGGAATTTGCGTTATTCTTTTAAGAATAACTTTTTTCAGGATGTCAGATCTTAAAACATCACTCTCAAAACGCAAGGTTATCAGGACGACGGTTACGGATATTTATAATCGTATAGTCTTTTTTTCGACTGTCAGTGCTGGGCAGAAAATTTCTGAAAGAAGTACCATGCCAAGTCATAAAAGGCTTATTACTGAACTGAATGACGAGATTTTTTTTCCTTTAGAATTTTGGATGGGAAGTTCAATGAGGATGCTAGGGAGGTAGAGATTACAACCAGTGTTGAATATTTTGATAGGATAGAACATTGTTTTCATCGCCTAGTGGTGGTATCTGCACCTGGAACTGTTGAGGTTGATAAGTCTTCTTGAACAACCCACAGCTCCATTATCATAGATTTGTTACTTTTCTTGAGACAGCAGTAGGAGGAGGAGCTAAAGTTTTGTTGAATTCTTTGGAAGCTAACAAAAAGGCATATAATGATGCCAAAGACTTCCTCAAGTTAGCCTTTGCCTCAGAAGTAGTTTTTAAGACTTATACTATAAAGACATTGATGGGTTGATGACTGGAGGTATCTGGTGACCTTTTTAAGTTTATTTCCATTTTAAGGACTTCTGCTGAATCTGTGAAGATGCATAAAATGACTCCTGATAATTTCATTCAATACTTCGTGTGAGTGGCCTCAATGACAATTCAAGAGGGAGTTAATTCAGATAATTACAAAGACTTATCCTTCTGTTCAGAAGATAATGGACAATTACTTTATTGCCTGTGAGAGATATGGAAATTGCTTGAAAAATTAAGTTCCTTCACTCACTCTTCCATCTAATGTTAAGCAGGCCTGATGTTAGGAAGTTTAGTGTTCACTGTGGGAATCTTAGCCACATGAGTAAGTATTGCAGATCTGAATTTCGTCAAAAGTGCGTGAAATGTTCTGGGCTTCATTTGCACTGTGTGTGTGTGTGTTCCTGGAGGAAAGCATTAAGAGCGTTCTCCCATATATTTAGGTAAAGCTGATGTTAAGAAGGAAGCTTCCATTAAAGAAATGAATAGTAGTATAGCAATTCTACCTAGCACCGTCAATAAGACAGTCCTCCTTTCCTTTTCATTTACAGTCCCTGGAGTGGATAGTATTTTTAGAGGTATTAAGGACAGCTGTCCTCAGAGTTCCTTTGTTACAGAAAGCTTACTTGATAGGTGTAGTTTGCCCATTCTTGAACCAGAGTAAAAGTAAATGTTAATGGATTTCACGATTTTAAAGATTATATAAGCAGACTTGTTCAAATTCCTATGACGTTTGGAGATTGTATTTTAAATGTTCATGCAATTGTGGTTCCTAGCATTAATATAAAGTTGAACCTTCCAGGGCTAGGTAAGATAGTGGAAACCTTCGAGAATAAAGGCTTCATATTGGCAAATAAGAAACTTTCCAATGACAGCGACAGTATTGATGATGTCCAGGTTATATTGGGATCTGATGTACATTACTCTTTAATGGGAAAAGATGTAGCCTTTGGTTGTAACCCCCTTTCTGTATACACTGAATCACAACATAGTGTTTTGCTATTGGGATACCTTGAAAATTTGAGCAAAAATCTTCAGTTCTTGGGTAATGAGAGGTCAGAAGTAATTAATTCAAATAGTTCAGGGAGAACTGATTTTTCCTCTTGCATTCAAATTACTACTTTTTCTTATGTAAAATATTAATTGACCTTTTTTTTGGATGGTGAAGTGTGTGACCTACATTATAAGGAACTTGAGGTAGGTAGCAACACAGCAGTATTAAAAGACGAAGGTCAGATTGTAGAATCTAAGTTGCTCAAGGATACTGATGAAGTGCTTGAAGATGAATACCGCTGCTTTTTGAATCTGGAAACCATTAGTCCTGAAACCAATATGCCAGAGACCAATCAGAAGTGGGTGAACATTGCATTAAGTGACATTTCAAGAGAAAAGGATGGTAGACTTGTAGTTCCTCTCTTGTGGAATAGCAAAATACCAACTCCTGCCAAAAGGAGAAAGGCTGGTTGCCAAGGCTGGCGAATGGACAGCGGTGGTTCGCTCACTCTCAAAATGTAGTACCATACCAATCATAATGGTGTCTCTAGTAGCCTATCCCT
Source organism: Macrobrachium nipponense (assembly GCF_015104395.2). Classification (NCBI taxonomy): domain Eukaryota; kingdom Metazoa; phylum Arthropoda; class Malacostraca; order Decapoda; family Palaemonidae; genus Macrobrachium; species Macrobrachium nipponense. The sequence continues at coordinate 82,773,206 of NC_061110.1, read as the reverse complement.
AGGTTTACTTATTTTGATATTATTCAGTAGCCCTGAGTTATGCTATTGTATTTATCCTCCTTCAGCAAGTCGGTTTTTTATGATCATTTCAAAAATTGAATAAGGTGAAACTTATATAATAATATTCTTTACTGTGCGATGGATTTCTCTCTCTCTCTCTCTCTCTCTCTCTCTCTCTCTCTCTCTCTCTCTCTCTCTCTTCGTTCTGGGGATCGTAGATTTTTCATGGATGCGTCCACATATATTATTCATACGTTGAGGGTGTTTGATGATGCATATTTATGTCGGTGAGAATATGAGCGGTGATGTTTTTGGCTGCGTGTGAGAGAGCAGGAGAGAAAAAATAATCTGGCAGTATATAAAGTTTATATTATTTCCATTTATTTTGTATATTTAATACTTATGAAATAACTACTGTATACCTTCTGTACACCTTCAAACTAACTTGAAATTTATACAAAAAAAAAATAAATAAATAAAATCAGGAAATGGGAGAAGAGGAAGACAGGATAAAAGGATTAACTTAATACAAACCATACAGAAAAATATTGTAGCTCAACACACAGGGATTAATGCTTCGGTGTGAATTCAGGTCAACAGGGAGCAAGAATCGTATACCTTTATGTTCAAGCAATAACTAGAGGTGACACATGCCAAGCTCGCATCAAAATGATGACACATGTCCAGAAGTCGTCAATCAAAGATCAAGAAATGGACAAACTGATACAGGAACTTGGAAAAATGAAATAGGCTACAGACTTTACCCGTTCTAATACCATAATATTATTAACATCATGCACAGATTACACATGCAGTCTTTCTAGCAGATAATATTGTAAACATAATAGTCTTCGTGCCCTCTTAACTTTCCGAATTCTTCAAAGATTTTGGATGCACTTGTCACTACAAAGCCTCAGGTCCAAGTGAAAGAATATAAAGAAATTCTGAAGTCCGTAACAGAACTTGAACTCGCACCCAGAGTACCAGAAAGGTCACATTACCGACCTATCCACACCAAGTGTTTGTACTCGTTTTTTATGGCTTGTTAGGCTTTATTATATATATATATATATATATATATCTATTATAATAATATAGATAATATATATATATATATATATTTATTATATAAATACATATAAATGTGTATATATAATAAATAATACATATATAATAATATATATATATTAGTATAATGTAATATTATATAAAATATATATTGTATACTATATACAAATGTGTATATATATTTAATATATAGCATATACTGTCAATATACAATATATCTATATATATTATATATATATATATTATATATGTATTATATACTATGTCTATATTAATATACTCTATATAATATATAATATAGGTAACGTATAGAAAATATTACGTAATATTTATACATACATATGTAATGTATGTACAAGTATTATACATACATTTATGTATAAATATGATAAATATATATACATATATATATGTGTATATACACATATCATATATATATATATATATATATATATATATATATATATATATATACTATATATATACACACACACACACACACACACACACACACACACACACATATATATATATATATATATATATATATATATATATAATATATATATATATATATATATATATATATGGTACTCTTGTCACTAAAAAAGCCTCAGATCCAAGTGATAGAATAAGAAGAAATTCTGACACGATTTCATAGAAATCTACGTCCGCTCCAAAATCCGTGGGTAGGTCCGTTAGGCCGCTCCGTAAGTACATAATATGCCTGTCGATATATCCATCATAGATGGCACAGACCCATCCTAACCAGTTCTAATAAATTTATCTGAATCTGGTATAGACCTCCGTTCTTCTCGTGGTCTCTCGCAGACAAATGAAGCCTTGCAATGCATTTCTTTATTACAAGTACATTTTCAGCTGAGAATTACTGACCGTTTTTGACTTTATTAACAAGCCACTGGATATAAAGTCGAAACAGGTCAGGACCTACACCCCTTTCCTAATATGCACCAGTGGTAATGTGATATATATATATATATATATATATATATATATATATATATATATGTGTGTGTGTGTGTGTGTGTGTGTGTGTAGAAAATTATAAGAAAAATTCTCTCTAAAACATTCTCGCTTCCACGTATGAAATTTTACACTCGTAGGTGCGGCCTACATAAAAAGTACGGAATTTTCGGGAAATGGGGCAATCGACTGAAAGCTTCTCTACTTTTATAATGCTTTGTAAAAGCATTATAAAACGTCCAATATTTCTAGTGAGTATTTTTTGTTTCAATCTCAACTGAAACGTTAAGAGGATTTTCGTTTTGATTTCAATTCTGTGATATCATCCATTCCGACATCAAATTATTTTAAGATGACACGTGTGTTTTCTCGTCAGCAACTTCCTTAAAACAGATATTTTGGATTTTTTTTCAAACTCCAATGCAATACGTCCCTAACTTGAATACAGAATAACCATAGAACTTGTCTAACTGCGAGTTTCTAACGATGTGTTTAGTTTAATCGTGATATTTAAAACTGGTAATTTGCTATAGCATGTACACTGTACAGTCGCCTTGATTTATATATTAATTATCTATACGAGCCACTCAGATATCACCAATATTTCCCTGAGGAATTAGTCAAAGAGGATGACATGTAAACTGAATGGCATCTCTGCATAGCTTCGACAAATAGAATATCAATTTTCTGAGGGAAAATCTTCGAAAAGAAAAACAGAAAGTTGCCGATCACTGATAAGACATATAAATAATGTTATTCTGACTAAATATGTATATGTGTATATATATACATGATAAAGAGCCAATGATTTTTATCGCCCTGGGTGAAACGCAACATCTAAGTGGCATTCCACGACACTAACCACTATACAAGTGGAGCAAAAATAAAATATTAGCGATGATTTTCAACGATAGAAGCATGTAAAATAATAATAGGCAGGCATAATACCGATGTCATTCTAAAGCCCATAAATTGAAAAAAAATATGCATTTCATAACAAGAAACACATTCATCTCAACTTTTCTCCGCCGTATGTATTTTTTCTTTCCTCAAAGAGATACAGTCAGCAATGAAGTTGTGCAACAATATGAGCAAGATCTGAGATTGCCTTGGCAGTGATTGGTCAGTTCGATTTAAGCACGACGGTCCCTGAATACGTAATGCTGACTCTCTCTCTCTCTCTCTCTCTCTCTCTCGCTTCTTCTCTTCTCTCTATCTCTCCTCTCTCTCTCTCTCTCTCTCGTAAACATGTAAGTGTTAACTAAATACATCTCGAAACTTTCCTAATAGAAAGGTGGTTTCCACTACAATATGATTATAAACCGCTACATAACCCACCATTAATAAGGCAGGCTTTTGGGTCGATTCCGAATCATCAATGAAAATGTATGAATTACTCATTAAGCAGTACAGATGGAGGTCCCAATAGGTTCCAGTTTCCCGTACAACTCTCCCGCACAGTTCAGAGGATTTGTAAAGGTTAAACGGGAGTATCTGAAATACAAATGACCTTTTGCATTTAACATTACGATACAATACTGGATTACTGTGATTCCTTGGCCAACTAGAGGATGTGTCACTGATCTCACTCTTCGTCCTAAATGATAGAAATTGTTACCGGAATATCTCACTTACACAAATGAATATTGTATGAAGAGAAAGTTTACTTAGTTGTCTAGGATTTAAATAACAGGTAGTACACACAAATTTCACTACATATACGATCTACTATGCATTCCAGAGGTCAGGACATAATATAGTGTTCTTAAAAATGTGGTTAAAGTTGAGCTTAGCAACCCAACAATCCGCAAAAGTGGTGACGAAGATCAGAAACGTCGGCATAGCGTATCGTCGACTACACCTTTACAAATGCTACTCTGACTTATATCATTTTACCTATCCTGGGCCATAGGAAATTTTTTAAAGCAAATGAATATACTGTATGATGAACTATAAATCTTTTTAAATAATCAGGTAAGGGGACTGGCTCTGCGTCACAGATACGTCATAAATATAGTACCACTTGTTCGAATCGGTCTGAGGAGAGGCAAGTTGCTCTTTTTTTTTTTTTTAAGAGTAAACGGCTCTAGTAAGCATACCTGTCAATTCAGTGTATTACCATAAAATAGGACAATATTAGAAACACTCATTGCTTTATCATTTCATGGCCTCTGGAATGCATAGTAAATGTCTAGTATACAAATTTTCTACACCTTTCTAAAAGTTCTAAAGTTCTAAAAGAAGTAAATCGACAATAAAATCACCTTCGCATCAGTGCTGAAAATTCAGGGTGAATATTTTGGAAACTAACTTTCACGGAGGCACGACCCTATACCCATATCCTAAAATGAGACGAAAAAAAATGCATTCAAACAAAAGATATTACAGTCCAATTTCTTAGAGGGTGGCAAATTACAAGAGTAAAGGAAAGTGGAAAAAGGAAAAGTCCTCCAGAAAAAGTCATCGAATTGTACCCGCAAAGGATTCCTGATTTAATTTTCAGCAAATGTTGGAAGAAACCAAAGGCTAACACGAAGTAAACAAGGACTCTTTTTGGGACAAAAGCCATCGAATCATACAGAGACGGAACGTAAGAAGAAAGATTAAGGTATATCTTGCTATATAAGCTGGTTATGGTGAGAAATTAGTTTTTTTATGGCAATCTGGATGTTATCTGTGAGATATCAATTTTGTTCGAGTTACCACAGCGCTCTATGGGGATGACGCTACCTCTTTCTCTAGACACCTTGGGAACTATATAGACTAGCTGCTGCGGCAATTCGCTTCAAAATAGTTAATCAAAAAGGAATAACAGAGTATGGTTTAAATATTGCTTACTAAAGAGAGAGAGGTCTATTCTCATACAATATTAATAATATATAAGGTTACATTAGACCTAGGGGTTGGTTCGGTTATTTATGAAATAGACCGTGAAGCCTACTTTCACTAGTAACACCTTTCATAAAAAGGCAGGACACTGGTCTAGGCCTATACCAAATTGTCTATCGCATGGAAATATTTTTTTTTATCTAAGATTTGGACTCACAACAGTCTACAAATAGCGCCGCATCGTCTAACAATGAAATGAATAAGGCCTATACATAGTTTATTCATATTCTGGTCCGAATGGCTGTGATCTTTCCCAGGCAAAGTCCAGCGGCGATCTGTTATAAAATGAAATCGTTGGTTACCCGTCCACACGTGCGATCACCGGCCTTAGGGATCACCAAATGAGGACTACCTCTCGGTTTGGGGTTCCGAGACAAGACAGGTTTCTGACGTCCCCCGCCAATCCAGGAGTCAAGACTCCTTTTCTTTCTTCTTCTTTTCAGCTCAATCCTTAAGCCCCTTCCACACGAGGGGCAAAGACACGGCGGGCACTCTAATTTGCCCGTAATGCTGTCGCTTTTCAACAGTGTTACCAGATCAAACAGTCCAAGGGAGGCAGTAGTCACAGGCAGGCAAACCTATGACTTGGACCACACTCGTGATCGCCCCACTCACAAAATTGGTAACAGTGTCTGCCCGCCGTGCATTTGCCCCTCGTGTGGAAGGGGCTTTAGTCTGTGTAGCAATTTTTAATCAGCTTTATCAAGCTATATCTATCTCTAGTCCTTCCTTCATTTCTTCCTTGCTGTCTGATGTCTTCTAGAACGCCGTCCCATCTTCCTCTCTCAGCCTTCCTCATCTTTGTGTGCGTAACACTTCTATTTCGATTAACTCCCTCGCGACATGTCTCTCATCATCTCCAAACTGTGGCATCGCTATGTTGCGGGTGGGGGCGAGGGCGGGGGGGCACCACTGCCCCCCTCAGTTTTTTATTTAAGCTGGCCTTATGCCAGCACTGGCTCTTGAAGGGCAAGGTGCTCGCAGTCTCGTTGTGTTGTGTTCGTGCGCATGCGCATTATTTCCATTCAAGGAAAAATGTAGGACGTGGGTTCTTAACCGCTTCACAATTTCACCAAAGTCCTATTTGTTGACAATATAACTTAACTAGGAATAGAACATACAAGAAATTCAGAAGCATTTTTAGTTTAATATAGTTATTTATTTACAAAAGGTAGCTATGTATACACTGAAACATTAAAATCTAATATATACAAATATCCAGAGATCAAGTCCCATACCCCCAACATGTGGTTCTCATAACCGCAAGGGGTATGGGCATCCCCTTTCAAGAACCCTTGATGTAGATTATACGAATGAACTTGAGTGAATTGTGACTTTCTAAAAGCAGGACTCAAGTTTTCTTCACTCATCTATTCCTATGGAGTCGTAAATTCTCGTTTTACGTTAAATGAAGTGATCTAAAAAGAGAGAGAGAGAGAGAGAAGAGAGAGAGAGAGAGAGAGAGAGAGAGAGAATTTGAAGCTATTGCTTTGAACAAAACCTGATAAAACAAACTACTTTTGTTCCCTACTGAAAACCGTGTTTATTTGGTTCTGATAAAACATCCTACTTCTAGTCTCATTTTTTGGCTTAAATCACCAGAGAAAAAACCAGTTTTAGTAGTCTATACAAAAGGCAGAAAAGTTACATGCTAGTTTATAGGATGGTGTAAATAATATTGTAGACTTCATGTACAGTAATGTATGGAGATAACAAAGAGTAAAAAAAAGGAAATATGAAAATGAACAAGGATTAACGTAGTGATCCAGGCAGTAACATATATATGGAGAGAACACTGTTCCCTGCTCGCAATTTCCTTCTCCCCTCAACCAAAATTCCGGTGAGCTCCAAAGAAGAACTCTACCGTATAAGCGGCATCATCTATTTACTTAATGCTTTAATTTACAAAAGGCTTAAAGAAACGGAGGGCTTGGCGATTCAGAAGCAAAAATAAATGGGGAGAGGAATGAGGATGAAACAGAGAGAATAAACGATAGGAGAAAGTGGAAAAATAAAACACAAAGCGAGAGTCTGAAAGGACGAGGGATCAGACTAACCAAGTTAATCAAATATGATAAAATAACTGAAGTGTCGAATAACGAGGTTAAACAAAATTAATACAATTCAAAAGATGTATACATATGACGGGTAAGACAATACAATACCTGAAAAGTAATTCAGGATAAAAAAAAAAAATAGGAATTTAAAATATCAAGACATGACAAATTTAAAATATCAAGACATGACAAATTAACAACAAAATAAAAAAAGTCAGTCAATGAAACTACATCCGTAAATAGGATGGGAAAAATAAAATGATTTTCCTTGGAGAATGAATAGGAGAAAGAGAGAGACATGTAGGTGAGGCGAGTGAGGGTTTGATTAGTGAGACATTAGGCGGGTTTTATTGAGGGAGTGAGAGTTCACCCAAATCAAATAACGTACTCAAGAGATGCGAACATGGTGGGGGAATCCAATAGAGGTTTCCGTTCTTTCTACTCACTGGTCGAACTGAGGGAAGACTGGTTGATGAATTCTTTCTCTATTTTTCTGTGGGTCTGTCTGCCAGTTATGTTATTTGGCATACTTTTTTTTTTCTTTTTTTTTATAGCTAAGCATTAATAATCCCAATGCCTCTGAGTAATGCAGAAATACCAATTGCTGAAATTGAAGATATGATAAACAATTATTTTATAGGAATTATTTAGAAACTATGGAAATTTATACAAAAAGAGCCACTGTTTTTTCAGTATTTCATTCTTATCAGCATTTGGATACTTGTAAGCAAAATGTTGCAACGTTAGAAGCAATATTCAAAGCAATAGCTACAAATGGGAAGAAGGTTAGAAACAATATTGAAAGCAATTGCCAAAAGATGGGGAAAAGTTTGAAGCAATATTCAAAGCAACAGCCAAAAAATGAAAAAATTTAGAAACAGTATTCAAAGCAATAGCTAAAAAATAGGACAAGAGGTTAGAAACACTACTGAAACCAATGGATAAAAAAAATATAAAAAAGGGGGGCGGGATGTTAGAAACGATATTGAAAGAAAGGACTAATAGAAAATGGGGGAAAAGTTAGGAACAATATTCACAGTGTGGCTACATGGCATCTCTTGTCTTACATCTGACACGGAAGCCTGGGTGCCTCCTGGGAATAGAAATAAAAAATAAACAAATGAAAAAAAAGTTGCCTTCTTTAATTTAATTAAGATCACTAAGCTGGTGGAATTTTTCCTAACTAATATAAAAGCAACTGCCAGTGAAAATGCTTTGTAAGGTATCACTGTACAAGCTAATGAACACATACACTTGATACTATCGGGAGCTGGAAGTCAAGAGTGAGATTGGGGCTAAAATTATCATCACTAAAAACATGTTGAGAACCAGAACTCCATAATTATGGCAGCATTCTCTCCCAAAGGAGAATGCTAGTGTTGTGAAAAAACGTGTGATGCTTTCATACCCATATATTTATCAAATTTACATTAAAGAAAAAAAATGAAACAAAATAAAACTGACGTACATTGAAGGTAATTAAGAAAATAACAATGTGCATCGAACTTGCTAACTCACTTTTTTTTTCTTTTTTGTATCAAAGAACCGCACGGAGTATCTTGTTAATGTCTATGTCAAAAAATAAATAAAAAAAAGTAATCAGAGTTTAAAAAGTGCATTGCGGAGATTTGAAAAGTTTCATGGGGAAGAAACCAGAGGTTCATTGTGTAACAGAATACAAAGAACGGACAATCTTTACCATTAATGGCCTAAAATGAAATAAAAATGAGGGTTTTCATTCATCTTCGACATTCGGGGCATGGCACCATGCATATTAACTAATCTACACTAATCAAAAGTCCCTATCCATATATAAGGAACATTTTAGAAGCATTCGGTTGTAAACATTTTGGACAGAACTCTCCTGAATAAGATCATCAATCAGATAATAACCACAGGTGAGAATTTTACCTACAATTCGTCTACTACTAAGAGCAACAAATTAGAACGTATCCGTAAGAAAGAAAATTTGGAGAGTATAAATTAATAAATAGAATCTTATCAAATATATTACATACCAAGCTATTTCCATCCACAATGCATTTGACCGGGATAAATAGTCTATGCAACACCCATTTTCCACCAAGGCGAGGAACAAGGTATTATTGGTCGATATATATATATATATATATTACACCACAGGTCTCCTTAAACCATTTCATACATATAGATGTATTTCATTATAATAATAATATTATAATAATAATAAATCAAGTCCTCCATTAGGTATAGAACTTGCAATTACACACACACATTTTATATATATATACGTATATATATATATATATATATATATATATATATATATATATATATATATATATATACAAAATAGAGTTTATCATCAAATGACGGTCAGAAAATATGTCACTGACACTTTCCCACTATAAAAATTGGACAAAAATAATTGACAACATTCAAACTACATACTATATAATTCCGATGGGGATTTAATCCCTTATATTATCATACATTTCATGAAAAGTTTGAATTCTCAAAGTGATAAATACCATTCGCACTCCACGTTAAAAACAAATGTTGTTGAAGGCCATTTAAAAGCATCGTATTTTATACACGTTTGTACCCGAGGAATGCAGCCTCGCCGGCCACCTCGAGCTTCGCTTAACCTGCAATTAAATTAAGCAACACACCACTAGCTTTAAAGTAATGTTATGCACACAAAGATGTTTCGCAAAATTCAGTAAAATAGACCAGGTTTTACTAAAAGTTCCCCAGAAGAAAATGTCATGGAAATTTCTTTCTTTTTTTCTTTTCTTTCTTTTTCCACGAGAAGTTTTCGGCATCATGGGCCGAAGGTAACCGTTTCATCGTGTATTCTGAAGTTTCGCTAACGTGTTTCGCTTGGGGATTTCCCGTAGAGCTTCGCTCACCTTTCAGAGGTTTCGCTTTGTTTCACGAAGATTAGTTGGCAGACGCGTTCGACAAACATTATTGATCTTCGCCAACTTGGATAATTCCGGCGCAACCCTTGGACGGCTGCCTCCTGCCACTGGTAGGTAGGCACAAACGTAACCTTACACATACACGCAAACATTATATGTTGTGTTTCTGCACGTCTTTGTGTTTCTGTACGTTTTTATATATAAAGACGTACGGATAAACAAAAATGCAATCATACTAACATTCGGCCTGGAGGACATTGTGCATACATTTTACAAGAAAGGAACAGAAATTGAAATGGGTATCTGATTTAAAACGAACAGTTTAGTTGAAAAGAAGAAACCTGCAAAAATAGCGAATGTTTTGGTACAATCTAGAAAATGTCGGGTGACTTCAAAGATCGACATCATAAAACACCGTTTGAATATATGACTGACAGAAACAACGCAAGTTGGTAAACTGAGTCTAGATGTGAAAATAGACTGGATCATCTATATCTGAGAGGCTGACTCATTAATTAACTGATACATGAAAAACTACCATCGTAGTTTGACCAAAATTCAGAGTAAGACAGACTGGAGCCAGTGGCCCAGCTGGGTTCCAGAAAGGAAGACACTAGTTCAAAGTAAAATGCGTAGGTGTTTTCATTATCATTTGATTACTGAATTTCTAAGAATATCTAGACAGGGATAATAAGACCAAAGGAAAATTTACACAGATTTGGAGAAAGAGAGTGAAGCCAAATGTCAGGTTTAATCTAAAACTTAAGTAGGTCACGGGAACTTTTATGACAAGAGGGGATTATACTCAAGTATAAAATATTTTATTTTAATCTCACGCACATTATTATTATTATTATTATTATTATTATTATTATTATTATTATTATTTATTATTATTTATTATTATTATTATTATTAAAGAGATGAAAGAAACCTATTCAAATGGAACAAGCCCACGGGTCCACTGATCTGAAATTCGAGCTTCCAAAGAATGTTGGTTTTAACCTCCCACCGCAGACCCCACACTGCGGCAGTAACTGATCGGGATATAGAGTCCATGCCCAGTGAAATGGGATGGGGCAAGTAGTGCAGTCTAATGGTTCCCCAAGGGCAATGTAGGTAATGTAGTCTACTTTTTTCAAGTATGTTTCATAGGCCGGATTAACGTGAGCCGGGCACAGAACTGCTTAGCCACGGATACCAACTTACATGGGTTGGTGATGGGTCACCACATATAATATTAATATCAATATATATATATATATATATATTATATATATATATATATACATATATATATATATATATATATATATATATATATATATATATACATATATATATATATATATATATATATGTTAATATTAATATATATATATATATATTATATATATATATATATATATATATATATATAAAGACAAAATCCACGAAGGAAACAAAAACGATGAAGTTCTACAAGGCCTTTCGACTTCTTGTCCTTTACTTAGCAGACTGAAGAAATCTAAAAAAATTTACTAAATGACAGATGGGTCTTATTACAAGGGAACAAATATGTACCTGAAATCCAACACAAATGAAGAATTATACAAAAAAGGTGACTCACCACCAAATTTTTTGTATAAAAGTACACTTTTTTTCTTTTTTTTTTTAACCTTGTAATTGTTTTGTCCTTGCTTGGCCTAATCTTTCGTAAAACATCTTAATCCTGTTTTTTAAGTAGGTCTACTAATTCTTCATTTGTGTTGGATTCGAGGTACATGTTTGTTCCCTTGTAATCCCCATCTGTCATTTATACGAGCTTTCTTTTCAAACTTATTCTTCAATTGCGTTGGATTCCAAGTACATATTTTTTTTCCTTTACAATTCCCATCTGTCATTTATACGAGATTTCTTTGTATACTTATTATTATATTCACTCATTCTGCTAAATTAAGGATAAGTTGAAAGGACTTGCAGAACTCCTTCGTTTCTCTTTCATTCATGGATTTTGACTTTTATTTACACATTCATCACGTTCCATAATTTCGGGATTCAGTTATACACCAAACATACACACATACACACACACACACACACATATATATTATATATATATATATATATATATATATATATATATATATATATATATATATATATATATACATTTTTTTATTAACCTACTAAGCGTTTTCCTACTATATCTAATATATTTTATTTTGACTACATTTCCATTAATTAGGTTTTTTAAGTACAATCTCTACAACGCACTTCTATAAAGACCTAGTTAAATACGAATGCCTGTGGGTCTTAATAATGTAACAATTTACATATCTAATCTTAAATAGCGGTTCCCCTTTTATTATAATTATTATTATTGATAACACTGCATCATGTATGTTCTGGCTGACAAACTTACCATCATAAACATGTATGGCTATTTTTATTTTTTATTTTATACCTATATTTCACAATTTCCAACAAACTTTGGAATACGATTGGAGGCAATCATTCGCCAAAGTACAGGACCTCCCTTGAACTATTTACCTATCGATCTACCCAGGCCCGCCTCTGGCCTGCCATAAATTTCACTGTTATTCATGTCTCCTACATAAGTTTCCCTTGAATTGGTAACCTTATGATTATCCTAATTTCCAATGATCAAGGTATCGCGCGTAGGATCCACCTAATGGGCGTTGGGTTGTGGAGAATGGTAAGAGGTAATTGGACGGTAAGATGTCAGTGGTCAGTCAGTAGGGTTAGTAATAGCAGATGTCATTATTGGTTGTTAGTACCCTATAGATATATAAATAAGTAAATAAATTAGCATATACACACATACAATATATATATATATAT
>NC_061110.1:82755461-82757961 GCF_015104395.2 Macrobrachium nipponense | reverse complement strand
TTTCCAGGCTTTGTTTTCACAGGAACTATATTCGAGTTATTCCAATTCTCTTCTATATTCAGTAAAACAGTTTAATAACAGCTTCCTACACTCAGGTTTTTCTTTCATCCGCGGTCCTAATGGGGGGGGGGGGGGGGGGGTAATGGGGGGGGGGGGGGGGGGGGACGTCTTTTGTAATTTACCTCGCCTGTCTCTTTGGTTTTATTTCTTTTTTTTATCCTCATAAAGAAATTCTGTAAAATTAAGACGTTCTTTTTCTCAGCATTATGCTTACTATGAAGACGTCATATTTTCTTAGTTTTTTCTTATCTACATCCTAGAATTTTTTTTTTCATTTTTTATCTGGTATATAAGATTATTAAAATTTTATTTTCATTTGCTAATCATTAGTTTTTATATATCTCCATTTTTAACTTGCCTACACATTAAAAACTTTTACAATTATCCATTTCAATATCAAAGTAAACGCAAAAGAATGGTAACGTGTTGTCATTCGGAGAGAGAATTAAATTCTATGACTGACAGAAGTTTATCAAGCATATGAAAATAATTTCGATTACGAATATAAACAACAGAATTGTGTAATTTTAATAAAATACACACACACACACACACACACACATATATATATATATAAATATATATATATATATATATATATATATATATATATATATATGTATACACTGGCGTTGAGAGAGAGAGAGAGAGAGAGAGAGAGAGAGAGAGAGAGAGAGAGAGAGAGAGAGAGAGAGAGTCTTGCTATCAAAAAACTATTTTGAAGAAAACCTTAAGAAAATTTGCTGAAACAATATGCATAAAGACTCTTGAAAATTTGCCAAAACATTATGTAATACGATATTGAATGTTACAGATGTTTACAAAATAGAGAAGAGAGACAGACGAAGTAAGGCACAATAAAATGTACAAATTTGGGTCTCGGGAATATAAAATGAACGGAGAGTTCATCTGCCCAATCTGTGAGGAACCGCCGAATCCGTTCATCCTGAGGACGCCCTTGGCCTGAAGTAAGGCGATCCCAGTATCCAGACAGCTAATCCCGCATCGTTTCTCTTACAAATCCTTGCATTAGATGAGCCCCTTCACATCCTTACCGAATCCCGAGTGGGGTTGGGGGGTTAGGGGGGGGGGTACACAAAAGGGGGAGAGGTGGGATCAATGATTGAAGTTACACAGAGGGATGGGAACCTGGGTTCCCTGAAACACTTCCAGGGAGTGGGGTGCAAAAAAATGGATCACTACCTTCCAAGTTACCTTTGTGTGTGTGTGTGTGTGTATGCATGTGCATATATATAAATATATATATATATATATATATATATATATATATATGATATATATATATATATATACATACTATATATGCACGCGCGCGTGTTTCTTGGTGTGTGTCTGTGTGCGCTCTTCAGCTCGAATATAAAATTGTGTGTATATATATATATATATATATATATATATATATATATATATATATATGATAAATACTAAGGTACTTTAGTATCCTTTTGAAAATAATGCCATGCTTTGATTGGTAAACGTTGTCAAAATACCCTACATAATTTGTTTTCTCTTGAAAACAGCAGGCGTTATCGATTCCTCTTAATTCCCAAACAGTCGAATCACCAATTAAGATCAGATAAAAATTAAGTTAAATTAATCATTCCATGAACATTAGCGTTCGTAAAAATTTGATCATTAGCTTCCTGGCTTGTTCATTTGTTTTCAGATAATCCTCGTAACCGACAGACGAGAAAAAAATACCTAAATTATAAACATTAGCAAGAACTATTAATAACAGAACCAGTAATGTGCAAAAACCTAACCTAAGCGGGCTATCAGTAACAGGGGACCAAGAAATCAGATGTAAGAGTATCTACAATAATTATCTTATGTAAAATGTTAAATTTTTAAACATTCCATATGTAAAATGTCTAATTTATGAAGAGCACATATTTAAAATATTTGATTTTTAATCATCACATATGAAAAATGTCTCATTTTTAAATATCGAATCTCTTAAATGTCCCAATTTTTAACATCTCATAAGCAAAATGTCTCATTTTAAATACCGAATTTCTTAAAATGTCTCAATTTTAAAGCATCACATATATACAAAATGTCCAATTTTCAACATCACATATGTAAAATTCTTAAACATCCCATATGTAAAATTCAGATTTTTAAATAGCACATATGTAGAAAAACGAATAATTTCTTAACATTACATATGTAAGAATTTCTGATTTTTAATCATCACATATGTAGAATTACTAAGTTTTAAACATCACATATGTAAAATGTCTAATTTTTAAACATCGCAGATGTAAAATCTCTAATTTTTAAACTTCACATATGTAAAATGTATAAATTTTAAACATCACATATGTAAAATGCGCATTTTTGAACATCAGTTATGTACAATGTGCATTTTTAAACATCACATATTTAAAATGCGCATTTTTAAACATCACATAATATG
>NC_061110.1:82717961-82750461 GCF_015104395.2 Macrobrachium nipponense | reverse complement strand
ACTCTTGTTTATTTTTCCTTCGTGGCTTATATATATATATATATATATATATATATATATATATATATATATATATTATATATATATGATAATGTAATTACGTTAAGGATTATTTTTTAAATAGGACTAAAAAAGATAGTTAATTTCTGAGTGACATGACTGCCAGGAACTGCAGAGAGAATATGCTTTATGTAATAAAGTCTTTATGTAATTATTGTAAATATAAAAAAATCTAGCGCTTAAACAAAAACTTCATTCCGAGACCGGTAAAAGTGGATTTTCTAAAATTGCTAAAACTTGAGAGCGACTTCCTGTTTACGGTAGTTTTGGTAAAGATTACATATAAAAAGTTAAGAATATTTTTTTCACGTTCTACGATAAACTGTTTACAAGGGTGTTTTAATTATTTAAGTCATCATGGAACTCCTGTGCGTGACTTAGAATTGTGTCAACAACATGCCTGAGAAAACTTATTGGTTTAAACTCTAGAGGACATTCATCAAGTCATATTTTTTTATGAGAACACAGGAATATGCTGTCCATTGTGGCTGAAAATGGAGATCCCATGGCGAAGCCCTCAAATCATTTCGAATAAAAAGTGGCCACCAATTATGCATAAGTTAAGAAGCATTTTCAACCCATATTTGAAATATTTCTCACTTGTTCACTGCTAATGTCAATAGTTTTAAACTATATCTAATGATTCTTTGATAGGACGTTTGTGAATAGGGAGGCAATGTCAAGGATTGTTAGCGCTGCACTCTCGGGTATTTCATAAGAATTGATGATATTCTTCAATCCTTATGTTTTTTTTTTCTTTTTTTAATAGAATGGTTCTTTAAAGGCAGACAATGTCGGTTCTTAGTGGTATTCCATTTTTGTGGACTCCATAAATCGAACCATTCTTTCTGAGCTTCCTCAGTTGGTAATTGATGATCTCTTTCTGTTAATAAAGTTTTGTATATTAAAAACTGTAATATATATTATATATATATATATATATATATATATATATATATAATATAGTATATACATGTATATGTACGTATATATATATATATATATATATATATATATATATGTATATATGTATATGTATATGTGTATATAGATATATATATATATATATATATATATATATATATACTATATATATATATATATATATATATATATAGTTACATCATCAAGGCTAAAAGAGAAAAATACACAAATTAAAATACATGGCAACAAAACTAATGACTTAAGAGTCTCAACATGCTACACACACACACATACACACACACACACACACACACACACATATATATTATATATATATATATATAATATATATATATATATAGATATAGATATATATATAAAGGTTTTTGCCACGAAGGAAAAAAATGAAAAGCGAGATAGCCAAGCACTTCGGTCTAGTGCGACCCTTTACTCAGGCACAATTGATCTTACAGAGGAAAAAACGTAGTCAAGGTAGGCTTAATATCCAAACTGACACTACAAGATTAGCAATAAGGTCGATTTCACTCTACAGAAACGAGGAAACGCCTGAGGGCAGTATAAGCGAATTTTTAGGCAGCCACACCTTGGAGGATACACACGTGGTCAACAGATGATTCATCCAGAAAACATTACATTTTGAAAAAAAACAAGGAGGCATATACAACTTATTACCATGAAATTTACAAAAATGTTCCCTAAAAAATTAATGAAAAGACGAAAAAAAGAATATAAATATATCGAAGCAAGAGAGAGACGGAGAGAGAATATCAAGCAAGATCGAGATAGAGAGAGAGATAGAGAAGAGGAGAGAGAGAGGAGAGGATAGAGGGAGAGAGAAATAATAACCTATATACATGTGGGACTAATTTATTAGTAGTTCATTTATTTTAAGGTCCTTCATAAACATTTTACAAATATACGGGTCCAAATGGTACAATCCCGGACTAAGATTTAGGTTGTTTTTATTAGTGATTTGTATAATTGCTGATTCCAGTAAATTTCTTGAAACATAATCATTAGATCTAGAAATTACAGAGGTATCAACCTAATTAATACAATGATATTTTTCACTCAGATGGATAAACAGTGCATTTGAAGCCTTGGCTGTTCTAACTGAATACATATCCTGCTTAATACGTACACAAAAAATTTTAATTGACTGACCAACGTAAAACGATGGGCAATCCTTAAATGATATTGTTATTTGTTACGGGACTATTCTTAATTAGCATATCTTTAATGGTATTGTTATAAGAGGACACTACATTAACATTAAACGATTTAAATATTGATTTTAAGGTTTCAAATCCACGAAAGTAAGGCAAGCTAAGTACATTTTTAGGCATTACTTTTTCATTAATAGCAACACTATAAAACTTTTTGTGAGCTTTTTGATAACATAAATCATAAATGAGGTGGGTAGCAGAGATCGTTTCCTATCTTTTTTATGTATTCTATTTGCACGTAGGAACATAGAAGAAAAAAATGAAATTTTAATATTAAGATGGTGGCCAGAATAAAAATGTACATATGTTAAATTATTTGTGGGTTTTCTATAAATACTGAATTTACATTGGAAAGATTCTCTATGTATTAATACATCTAGGAAAGGGATGATATTGTCATTTTCAATTTCAACAATAAATTTTATGGATGCTACTAAATTATTCAATATAGACAATAAATCATTTACATCGATACCAACAGGTAAGACTACTAAGATGTCATCTACATATCTGTACCATTTTAAGGGGATAAGTGTGTTATTCGGAAGGTGTTGTCTTTCAAAAAATTCCATATCTAAGTTTGAAAGGACAGGTGATAAAGGGTTACCCATGGCCATACCAAATATTTATTAGTAATATTCTCCATTAAAAATAAATCTGCAATCAAAAATACATAACTTAATCAATGAAATTATGTGACTAACGGACATAGGCAATTCATGCAATACGAGTTCAATAGGGACTTTTGCAAACAAGGAACATACACCAAAACTGACAAAGATATCGCTAGGGTTTAGTACAATGTTATTTAATTTTTCCACAAGATCAAGAGAATTCCGGATGTGTGAATTAGATACAGTTCCTAGTAACGGGGATAACAATTTAATAAGATATTTAGATAGTTTATAAGCAATTGATCCTACAGTACTAATAATTGGGCGCATAGGTTTGTTTTCCTTATGAGTTTTGACTAGGCCATCTCGCTTTTAATTTTTTTCCTTCGTGGCAAAAACCTTTATTTATACATAGCATCACGTTTTATATAATACGTCATCATGTTATTCTTATTATATATATATATATTATATATATATATATATATATATATATATATATATATATATATAAATTCATAGAATCGCGCTGCATTTACCACAGAACAATGCATTACATAAACACGGTATTGTAAAATAAAAATAAAAAACTTAATTTCTTTAATAACTTTGAGTAAAAGGATATTAGAGGCATATATGTATGTTTGAAGCAACGTTCCTTAGTTTTAGGAAATTATGCACCGCGAACGCAAGCTTTGGTAGGTAATTCCTATTTTGTTTCTGTTATTTTTTTCCTATTTATCACTTATAGTCATCGGTTTGTTTCCTAATCCGACATCACATCTATCAACAGCCTAACTATTGAGTATGTGCACAGTTACATGTACAGAATATCTATGCCTGAAAATTGGTTTCCACATTATATCAATACATATTTCTAACTTCTAATAAAAACAAAGCCATTATATTTAGTTATGTATGACCAAACACTCCTCATTTCCATGTTCGATTCTTTAGCTGTCAATTTCCCGTAAACTCAGTTGGTTCGTGTTGGCGCTGAAATGCAACTTTTTTAGTTTAATTTCTTTACTACATTTTTATTACTCGTTTGCTTTCAAGTGCACATAGGCGTTATGCTATAGACTGTATTAACAAACACTTTGATAGGTGAATCGAAGCTTAATTATATATGTTCGTAGATTGGATGTGCTATACACATATATGTTAGTGTATTTCCTGTATTCAAAGAAACCATCACTATGGTTAAAATGCTATAAATTATATATTAGTGCTATAAATGTTATTTAATGCGACCATATTCTAAAATTTTGGGTTCATTAATTATCATATATATATATTATATATATATATATATATATATATATATATATATATAAACACCTCTCTCCGTATACATATACATTATACATACACATACAGACACACATACACACACACACACACACACACACACATATATATATATATATATATATATATATATATATATATATATATATATATAATATATATATATATATCTGTGTATATATATATATATATATATGGGGAGGGCAACCAATATTTTGAATTTGGCTGCAATAAATAACACTTATAGTATTAATATTTAATTTAGTTCAGCCCTAGTGAAGGCTTAATTGAATACAGGAAATGCCTGTAACTCCGTGAAAGCATCAGTCTGTCTCTCTGTGCGTGGCACATCCAAACGACGCAGTAAAAGACTTGGCTATACTCAAAAATACATTGCGCAGCGATTCACACATCAAAGTATTATTATTATAGGTTATGCCATAACACCTGTGTGCACTGGAAGGTAAAAGAGTAATATTAAAATTAATAATGAAATTGAACTGACAAAATTCGCATTTGAACACCAACATGAAACGACTGAGTTTACGGGAAATTACCAAGTGAAAAATAAACGTTGTAATTATGAGTTTTCCGTCGTACACAACAATCTGTAGTATCTTTTTTATTTGATAAAATTTTTATTGATTGAATATTTGTAAAACCAATTATCAAGCATAGATGTTCTGTACATTTAACAGCGCATATTCTCAATGGTGGGAGGCTGGTGAGAGGATTGAAGTCGGCTGAAGGAAAAAAATAATAATCCTCTCGCGTTGGCTGTTGTTAATATGCACCTATAAATTTAAAAAAAAGCAAGGATAAACAATTAACACTCAAATATGGCCTTTCACTAATAATGCTTCTTTGCGATGTATCATCGCTAAAACTAAAAAAAATTACTTATCATAAACGTGAAAGCACCAGTTATCGATCATATATGTGAAAGTAATTTTATTCAAATATTTAGAAGGATTACAATGATCTTTTACATCATCTCTTTTTCACAATGTTTTGTTCTGCGATGATAGCTGTGCAATTCTGCGCATGCACTCCATGGGGTGAGTGGCGTGGGGGGATGACGAAAGATAAACTACCGAAAATATCGTGAATATATTTCTTAAAGTACCCTTTTTTATGTGTCTCAAGTCTGGTAAGCCTTGCTAGTCTAACATACCACAAATGGAACTCACATAAAACCCCTTCGCGTAAAAGTAAAAAGATCATGTTGATAATAAACGCCTACTCCTTTGATGTATGTTGCTCTAAATTACAATCCTTTACTTCTTTCCGTTTGACGGCATGTTATACCATATTGTTTCATTTTATATGTTAAAAGCTTATATCATATTCAACATTCATAATGATTGTCAGTGAATCGTACCCCACCGTATTTTGATGCGTTCGCTCATATATATATATATATATATATATATATATATATATATATATATATATATATATATATATATATATTATTAAGCTACAAATGTCCTTTAATATCTAATTCACTCAACCTAGGAATTAATATATTTTCATGTATATTAACAGAGGGAGAATTTTTTAGTCGATAAGAAATTCGTCGGCTCATGGCCGCGAACCACGCAACCAAGAATTCAGGACGTACAGCGAAGTGCTCTAAACCACACCGCTATTACTAGAGGTATAAGTTAACGCCGTCTATCATTTACAAATCCCTGTCGCGCTCAGATATTCGTTGTTATGGAATCAGCATCAACCCACCTCGACCTTGATAACTTCGTAGTGCTTTTGTCGCACGTACCCATATTATGAGTCTCATCACATTACCGTGATTCATATATACGAATTAAGCTAAAAATGTCCTTTAATATCTAATTCGCTCTACTTCGGATATATATTTTCATATATGTTAACTGAAGGGGAATTTTTTAGTTGATAATAATTTCGTCCTCTCGTGGGTTCGAACCAGCGCACAAAGGAGAAATCAGGACTTCAGTGACGAATTGGATATTAAAGGACTTTTGCACCTGAATGCATGTATATGAATCGCGGTGATGTGATAAAAATTCATATATATTATGTGTATATAATTTTACTAGAGAAAACGTATTTCGAAGCCCTTCTAAAGAATTACCAACACATTTCATGGGAAATAACCACAACCAAAATTAAAACAAAACCGCGAAGATGTCAGATTGATTCACCGATGAAACAAAGGCAATAGACACCAATAAGAATGAAAAAAAAGCTGTCAAATTCTTCTCTCCATTGTTACCCAAAGTCCCATTCGTAATAACTTCCATGACAAATGCTGTTTTACTTTCGCCATTTGTCTGACTGTCTCTCGAGTTTCATCTTAACTTTGTCTATCTCCAAACCGTCATTAAGGAAACTAGGAAAACGCGGAAGGTAGATGGATTATAAAGTTCATGTGTTCTCTCCTTACTCCCTAAAAAGGAAATCGATGACATACAAACACAGGACTGATCATATCAAATTCAGTAAATTGTTATTAAAACAACTATTGTTATGTTTTAGTAGTAATATTCTGAAGTACGTCAAAGGATATCTATATATTTGTTCACCTAGTTTTTATATCTATCTATCCAGATATAAACGCACACACACACACACACACACACACACACACACACACATATATATATTAAATATATATATATATATAATATATATATATTATATATATATTATACATATACATACATACATACATACATATATAAATACAAACACACACACATATACAAATACTTTACATATTATATACATATATATATATATATATATAGATATATATATATATATCGATATATATATATCAATATACATATATGTGTGTGTGTAAACAAGTGCGAAAACGCTTTAAAGAGAAGTGTGTATTTTACGAATGTCTGGTCCCATGACCTGACACCTGAGCTGTTAGCTTATTCTGCTTTCAGAAGAAAAGGAAGCATATATTTCAAGCAAAATACAGTAACCATTTGTAACACAACACTGATATAGTTTAAACACTCGCCATTACGCGAGGAAGGCATGACTGTCCCCTTGGGATTTCTTCTCATAGTTTTCATTACTAATGCTACCGTAAGTACTCGTTTGCCAGTGAATCACTAGTCTGCAAAACAGGTTCATACCCCGAAAAATTACGCAAGTCTTTGACTAGGCACAGTAGATGTCAATAAATTCTAGTATATATATATATATATATAATATATATTATATATATATATATATATATATATATATATATATATATATATATATTATGGTGCTACTTCCATATTATCACTTCCGCAGGACAGTTAGCTGTTGATCGACAATCTTAGTCCATGGGCCAGACCAGATGTTGGTACCATTTGAGAGGGCAAAAGTTTACCTCTACTAAGTTGTTTATTGGGTTAATATAAGTGATTTAATATGTGATAACCCTTGCACAAAAGCAGCTTTTCATACTTTTTTTCATGTTACAATTTTTGGGGTCCGCGCCTTTGCGAAATGTGCAAAATCGGTGGATATCATGTGAAAATTGATGTTATTGGGCATTACATAACATTACCAGAATTATTTGGTTGATAATAATCGTGCAAAAGAATGCAGCTTTCAACTTTCAGCTTTCAGCATTTTAGTTTTCAGCTATTTAAGTTTTCAATGGAAACGTTGCTGCTTCCAGGGAGACCGCTGAATCTGAAAAACTTGGAACTTTCAGTTATAGAACTTAAGCTAAATTTATTTCAGATACCACCAGCGCATTAAATAGTTCAGTTATTTTAGTTAAGAATAACTAATACTAGAAGATTAAGACTGAATAACTCTTTCCGATTTCAATGAGCCCATGCCGATAGCAGCAACATACGGTTGGAACAGTCTGCAACATAATCAAGGGAAAACTGGCCGGGCCATAATAGATAAGAAGTAACGTTGTGCTCTTGAATGTCGAAACTACCAGTTGATCACCCTGAAGTACATGCACACTTATGCAAGGTGGATTCTCTGTCCAGATTGGCAACAGGAATCCATTTGGGCGAATACCTGTGGACCAAACTATTGAAGAGACTCTCAATAAGGACACACAGACACCTGGAGGTACAAAGGTTTCAGCCTAAAACCTGGAGCTGTCACCAAGTACTACATGACGTCTGAGTACCGGAGTGCCTACCTGCGGCAGCTGAGGAACATGGTAGGTCGAAGCGAATCCCATGTCAATCACCCAGATCTACAGTCGCCCAGGATCAGAAGAGATGAGGCTGACTTTCAATCACTTGTTGAGCTCATGAAAACCTGCTGGTTGAACCCATTCAGTCCAGAGCATGCAGAGTTTGTCAGCTTGTCAACTGCCACTGTTGCACTGCCAGATGTAGCCAGCGATTTCCTTGATGCTTACAGGATAGGATAGGAAGCGTACCAAGCTTTTAAAAAAGAAAGACTAGAGTCAAATCCACCAACAACTCAGTTCTATGAGAAAATGACAAAAAATAAACTGAAAACGTTCTCAAACATCCAAAAGAAACCACGGAACCAAGGGCAAGCCAAGCAAGCAGTTATGAAGGCTGACAGGAACCTGTTTGGCCACATGATTCTAGTGGCTGAGAGTCGAAAGCTTCACATGAGTGACGTCTTGGCACATCCCCTGGGTCCCCTCGCCATGGTAGGCCCATTGCCAATAGCAGAGGATATATACGGCAAGAATGACAAAGAACATTTGCTCAGTTCAGCAGAATCAGCCCTGGCCAAAGTTCTCCACGAAGGAGCCAAGAGCCAACGCATAGATGTCTTTGATGTTTACAAGGAGGCATCCATCAAAGATGCAGAAAGAGTAAACAGAGGTGAGGACAGGGGCATCCAGTTCAGGAATATTGCGCCTGGCCATAACATCCAGCAATGGTGGAAACTACTCTGCAGCTCTGCTAGCAAGACAAATTTGATCAAGTTCTTGGTAGACGAATGGAAAGGATCCAAATACAGGGAGAAACTCCAAAACAAGATTTTGTATGCCACCTGTGAGGATGACTGTTTCAAGATAGGCAAAGACCAACGGGAAGAGGTTGCAGAGCTCAAATCATCTCAAGAAGAAGCAGACACCCACAAGTTGCTGCATGCTCTCAATGCAGCAGAGTCTGGTTACAAGGGTGTGATCATTACTGCTGAGGACACAGATGCGTTGGTGTTGTGCTTGGGCTTGAGCAACCACATCCCATGCAGCATGTATCAGAAATGTGGAACACAAACCAGGACAAGGTTCCTTGACATTACCAAGCTAAGCAACTCACTGGGATAATGTATGTGATGCTCTGGTTGGCATGCATGCTTTCACTGGTTGCGATAACCGTCAGTGCATTTGCGGGTCGTGGAAAGATGGGTACCTTCAAGTTTTTGAAGACTGAAAAGACCTTCCAGGAGACATTCACTGAGCTTGGAAGTTCATGGAATGTATCCGACGAGCTGTTTCAGAAGCTGCAAGAGATCACATGCCATATGTATGCACCCTGCACTCGCACAACAGACGTGAACACACTTCGCTATCAACTCTTTTGTGCCGGACGTGGTGAAGTCGAATCCAGTCAGCTCCCACCTTCGGGCGAGGATTGCCTCTCAATGCATGTTGCCCATGCCAACTATCAGGCTGCCATATGGAGGAAGTCTCTGCAGACTAGACCTTCTGTACCAAATCCCAAGGAAAATGGGTGGACCACAGATGATGATGGAAAGCTGGTCATCAACTGGATGCGTGGCTCACCAACACCAGATTCGGTGCTACAGTTTCTCTACTGCAAGAGTGTGAGATCCTGCAAATTACCAGATTGCACATGTCTCACCAATGGCATGAAGTGCACAAATATGTGCAAGCTAACAAACCTGCACCAACCAACCGAGTGAGAGGAAGAGCCAATTGCGGAACTAACAGACTCCGATGTAGACGATGATGGTGACTGAATCATAAGTGTCGTAATATAGTTGGAAGTTTGGACTTTACTAACAATGATATCGGCTCAATTTAGGTTGAGTCACAGTATGTTGAGTTGAACACACCAGTTATTAAAATAGAGTGAACCAAGTGTAGTGTACCAGCTGTATAATAAACGATGCCGCAAGATTCACTGTATTTTCAACCAATTATTCAGTTCACACTAATTACCGCTAAGTAGGTTTCCGCATATAACATCTGCATTGTGTTTTAAAATATAGGAGTAATTGAACTATATGACATATCACATTATTTATTCGTCAACTTATAAAATGCAACGTGGTTGATTTGTTGACCACAGGAAACTTAGCAGTAGGAAATAAATAAAAAAAAAAAATCTGAAATTACTGACCAAATGCACTGCAAATTTGTCGAAAGCAGTCTGAATATTAATGCATAACTGAGAATATGTACTTAGGCTAGTAAGTAGGGCCGTTATATGTATTTATTGGTGATTAGTAAGTCGTGGGTGGACATAATGACATAACAGCTGATGCTCGGAGAAAGTGTCTTTCTGAGTCGAACCGATGTTAGGTCTGTCTATTCAAGAGGCGATTACCAGTAATAAGCTGCCACTCTGCAAGGGTTATCATGTCATTTGATCTAGGGATATACACCAATAAGATAATAGCAACCAGAATTTCAGGTGGTACGTAAAATTTGGGTCATGGCCCATGGACTATCTACATGACATCCATTTCAAAGAAACAATATATGTATATGTGTAAGTGTTTACATAATAAAAATATGGAATGTTAGTCCATATATATAAAAGACCAGATTGCTTGCAGGAATGTGATCAGACTAGAGACGCTAAAGATGACGTATACAATAAGTATGTAGGCTAAGTTGACATGTCGTCATCTGTGGTCATTCATTTGTTTTGAAACAGTCCAAGCTCCCTGCTTGAGACAACTACCTACCCCGACCTATAATTCAAAAACGGCCTATGTGATCTGTAGCGTGTCCTCATTTGATGTGTGTTCGTATGAAACTATGTTCATTTGTATGTATGTTCATATGTTCGAACTACTGTCTGTTCCTTCATAACTTGTAACAGAGATGGTAGACAGGCAGAACAGAGTTAGCTATCGTCATTAGAAGACCTGTACCTCTTTACCTAAGCTTTATCATGTAGAGGAATAGGATTAGCCATCATCATTGGCAGAAGCGATCAAGCTATCGTTATTAGAAGACTTGTACAATCATATCTGATCTTCAGCATGTAAAACTTCAGAAGAATACATATATTTTTATATTTTGTGTTTTCTACAAGAACCTCCTCACCATGAGTTTAACACATCGTCGTAATAACTACCAAGATAATATCGACTTCGTAAGTGATCTACAAACCCCCAGACACTCCATTGAAGATGGAAGTGCAATACCAACCGACTTAGCGTAAGATCATCGCTAGTCTAACATTATCCTCATAGGGCGCCTTATCATACAAGGCACAAGCCCTAATATTGGTGGCAGTGGACCAGAAGAACTCTACAACTTCTCCGAAGAAACATCAGAATAATGAAGTATCATATAAGAACTCTTCAACGACTACGAAAGCAGCAGATATTTCAAGCAACTTATTTTCATTGTTTAGTGAGCGACTTCAGAAAACAACAAGAACTCTCTAACGACGACGAAAGCAAGAGATTCTTCAAGCAACTTAGTATCATCGTTAGTGAATAACTTCAAGAAACAAAACCGACGTGTCCATTTTTCCTACGACAACGCAAGCTTCGTCTCTCATTAGAATCATTCAAGAAAACATCGTTAGTGAGCGTTTCCCGGCACTCCAAGAAAACAAAACCGAACGCGTCTGCAGCATCGGATCTTTCAAGGGCTCGAATCATCGAAACAACGCGCACGGGGGAAACTGAAGCCAAACCAGGTCATCCGCTAAATAGAGAAGGAGGACCAAGGCCGTGTGTCGTTATCGGAACACCGTGACTTCCCACAAAAGCAAGCTAAGTACAATTTTTTATTCATTTGGAGTAACTTTGAGTGTTTCCTTTGCAGGTCGAATTTCGTTATTACTGTGGCTGAAGTTACGAGACATTCTTAATCTTACTTTTTTACAGAAATTATCTACATCATTGAGATTTCGCTACTGCGAGTTTTTTATCTTGAGTGTCTGTTTCCAGAAGTTCTACTGAAATATCATAATCATATACTATGTTAATTTTATCATTTTGGGTGATTATTAATCCCTTACGTAACAAATCATATTAAACAGTGAATATGCGTTTACGCAGTGGGACGTCTGTATTTATACAGATGCATGGATAGGGTCGTTAAGCACCGTAGTGAGTTAGAAAAACACACAAAAAAACAAGTGGAACACCCGTACAAATCTATATAAATTAGAGGTAACACTATTTCGGGTCATGACAATAAATGCTCCTTTGCAAAGTCCCGATCGTAGTTTTAGCCTTGAGTTTTTTGAGTTATATAAAATATCGAACCTCAATGACTCAACTTAACTTTAAAAATATGGCTGGATTGCAAGGAATAACATGTCTGTAAAAAACTTTCATCAGGCTAAATGCGCTGACCAGGATCCCTCACTATTTCAAATTTTAGCAAACAAAGAATGAAGTACAAACAGTTAATATTGAATGCAGTAGTGATAACTTGTCTTCATTAGTAATCGCTCCAGTTCCTAAATAGTTTCGTCATTCATTGCTTTATACGTAACCAGCAACATAATGCTAAAAACACACAATACGTTGCCGATGGTAATAAAGAGAAGGATCCTAATTATTACAAAAAGAAATAGAAACAGTAGCCCGTTCAGAATCAAACAAGCAAACTCGGACTGTGTCAACTAGTCAAGCGGTCAAGGTCAGTCAAAAACTGCCGAGTGTTTCAAAAGCATAGCAAATTCCACACAATAGGCGACTCTAGCAGAGTGGGGAAAAGCGATGTTGGTTCATACATGCCAATATCTTTTTGAATTAAAAAGGATTTTTCTATGAAACACACGACCGTATAAAGTAATCAGAGCAGGTTTTCGTTTTTTTTTAATACGTAAGTTATAAGAAGTGGTGGATAAGCCCGACTGTACGCGCCGTGAAAATTAGAATATCTTGTTTATTCCTTTAGTACACGTAATATCCTGTATTTACGGACTCACCGTCGTTGTTCGAACTTCCTAATGAGAAGTCCGGATAAGCGAGCGCTTACAGATACCTCTATAGTATAAAAACATTGATCGGTATGTAGTGTAATTGTAAGATCCATCTAGGGGTATACAAAATATTATCTTACATCCTGCAAAATAAGGCGTGTTTTATCAAAGGAAAATCCTATAACCTTCAAACATAGTAAAATCCGTTTGAACAAAAATGAGACAGTTAATCAAATAATAACTTATATAAAGGAACTATACATTTGTCCTCATAAATCGTAACATTGTTCAATGACCCAACGGAATTCTCCCACAACCGCAGTCGTAGTTTTGCACGCAAAATCTCGAGCAGCATGCAACCCTCGAATGTCTTAGTGCGTGTAAAAAGACTTTGCTGGGAAATGAAATTTTAATCCTTCCCGACACTCTGAAATATAACGATTTCCGCGAACAAAGCCCTAAAAGTATACATATCGTGGATACGGAAGTTATAAATATCGCATTTTTTATTGTTGCTAATTTTTAATCACGCCCAACCGGTCGTGGATGAATCTCTCTGATAATCTATCTAAAGTAATATCCGTAAAGTCATTCAAGCAGAGGTGATTCAGCAGATTTTTTTTTTTTTTATTTTCTACCTGAATACCAGGAAGTTTCTCCACTAGCGAGTGATCTCTGGGAGAAAAACGGATGTCATTGAAAACAAAATACGGTCTAAGGACAAACATAAAGCTATATACGTACCTTCGTGTAGAACCCCAATGAAATTTCAAAATAGAGATAAATGACGAAGTTGAAAAATGTTAGTAATAGGAGCCATTAGGAAATCAAATAAGCCCACATATATTTTTCCCTCAAACGTCATGCCATAAAGATCGGACTTGGCGTATCTGCCGTAGATTTCTGACGCTTAAACAAGGAAACGACTCCCGATAGTTTCCAGTGCCATGTACCGACGACATCTTATCTCTGTTAGGTTAGAATAAATTTTTCACCAGCTTGGACTTACTTTAAAAGCTTTTACCAGATACCATTACCTAAGTGATTGTACCTCATACACCGTTTTCAGCACACTCAGGGGACATTATCAATTTTTACGTATTCCTCCGGCTTACGTTGCGCCCCAATTACAATATAGTGTTTGGAGACTTTTAGGGGATAACCTACATGCCTATATGGATGATCTTGTAATCTTTTCTAATACCTTAGAAGTACATTCACATAAACTAGAGCTAGTGCTACAGAGACAAAGACAAATAATCTCAGACTCAAAATATCTAAATGTGGAGTTTTTTTAAAACCGAACATGTTTATCTAGGTTTTATGTGTCTAGTCAAGGTCTTAAAGTAGTCCATGTAAGGTGTCGGCTATTCATAACTTTCGGTACCTATTAACGTAAAAGGGGGATACAGCACTTTGGCGCTGTAGTGGTATTACAATCGTATGTAAATATGTAACTCTTCAATCATGACAGCTCCTTTAACAGATCTTACGAAGAAGAGCGTAGATTTATTATGGTCTAAAAAGCATCAACAGGCGTTCGAAATCTTAAAAAAAGCAGATAATTGCAGCTCACCTAACTTAAAAATCCCTGATTTAAATAAGGAAGGTTTTTTTTTTTTTTTTATTGCAACAGACGCCTCAGACCAAGGGGTAAGAGGGTACTACTCGTAATATGATAAACAGTTCTTTCCTATAGCTTTTTATTCACGTAAACTAAAGCCCTCTGAAAGTAAATATGCAGTAATAGGCAAGGAAGGGCTAGGTATCTTTAACTCACTAGTACATCTTAAGTTCATAATCTATGGCTATCCTGATAAAGTCCTTACTGAACATGAGTCCTTTACCGAGTTTTTCAAAGGCTTTAATCACAGTCGCCAAAAAGGAAACTCGGTGACAAATGATCATTCAGGTCTTTGGAGCCAAGATAAGATATCTACCTGGGAAAGCAATTATCATAGCTGACGCATTATCCCGCAATCCCGCACCATACTGCAAAGAACCATTAATTAGACTAAAAGATATAGAACATCCGTGCCTATTGTTAAAACCGTATCTAAACAAGAAAATTCCTTAACCCAAGAGATCGCGAGCATTGAATATCTGGGCCGGTCGAGCGCAGAACTGTTACAAACTGAACAAAGCAAGTGTCAACAGCGATAAGCAAAACAATAAACACTTCGAAACGGAAACAGGGTCAGCGCTAAGCAAAACAATAAACCCTTCGAGCAGAAACCCTAAAGCAAAAGTATATTTAAAGTATGTGTATCAGAATAATGTAATCAATGTAATATTATATGTAGGTCCGTGACGAGGAAAACCCGAAGAACACAGCAGATGACTAATGACCAGGTAGTAGTAATAATCTCTTTCATACCAATCGTCATAAACTGGTTGCATTCCGTCATCCAGGTTCCCTACTATGTCACAGAAAGCCAAATCACTATTTTACTGGCCTACAATGCTTACAGATTTAAAAAGCACATAACTAATTGTAACACGTGTCATGAAACAAGGGATACACTAAGACACCTGTCAGTTTTAAGGGCCTATCCTGTGCCAAATCAATCCTTGAAAGAATATACGTAGAATTATTAAACAGAATTACGAGTCTGACAGAGGGAATACACACTTCTTAGTGTTAATATTGTCCTTGACACGTTATATAGAATTAATAGCACTAAAAAAAAACAAAACAAAACACCGCAATTGAGTGCGTTAGGAATATTTATGTGCTAAATCAGTAAACATGGAATTCCAACACAATAATCTGTGACTCGGGTGGTGTAAATCAATATAATCTCCTTAAATCGCGTGTGAATTCCTTTCCATTAAGAAAACCAATAAATATATTTTATCA
The DNA here is from genome assembly GCF_015104395.2 of Macrobrachium nipponense. Classification (NCBI taxonomy): domain Eukaryota; kingdom Metazoa; phylum Arthropoda; class Malacostraca; order Decapoda; family Palaemonidae; genus Macrobrachium; species Macrobrachium nipponense. The sequence continues at coordinate 82,734,353 of NC_061110.1, read as the reverse complement.
CCCAGAGTCAATCGGTTTGGTAGAATAACTGATAATTAATAGGAGTGTCAATGTCTTACGAGTTACAACTCGTGATATTGGATCCGAACTGGATTATAGCGGTTCTTCCTCGCGGTTTTAAATACCTTTATCATTTATATCTTGTATCTATATGAATTGATGCCGCAAGTACCTTATACGGTACGCCGCTAGAACACTCTTATTCCACATATTCAAGCCAACCATTAATTTATCAAATATATATATATAAAAAAAATATATAATAAATAAATATAAAAAAAATAAAATAAATATGGATACAAGTGGAGTCAATATAATACACTCCCGTAAGAAGTCGAAGGGTTACAAATTATAATAAAAAGAATCACGATAAAATCAATAAGCAAAACGTAACTAGACAAAGAAGTGGAAAACGAGCTATTTGTAAGATTGCCAGGCAACATAAGAGTCAAAGAGAATATTAATCATGATTCTATGTGCCCTAACAAAAGTTTAATATTCAATTTCTCGTGCGCATCCTCTGAGGTTAATTTTAAACTTTATTAATAGGTAGGAGATGCACGAAAAACCCACTATGTAACTAATTTCTAAATAACTTTGGGTTTTTCAAGAAAATGTGACATTTTCCCATGAATGTTTTACTTGAATTGTAATAGGCTAATGTTGCAAGTAAATATTTCATATATCATATCTTGATTACTTCTAAATGTCTATGAGGTTCAGAAAAAAAAATTAATTCATTTTTATTTTGTGTTATAGAAAATTCTATTTGCTTATTTTGTTCATTAATTTTTAAAATGATTGCAAGTCCTTAACTAATTGCATTACACACACGGATAAGAATATGTTATGTGGCCTGTCATGTGACCTATGAACCACATGTGAAGTTCAATGAACTAAGCATTTTTTCTCCGTCAATCTGCTTTGGCAGCACGAGATGAAGCCTGTGTAAGCAGATTATTGAGGTTAAAAGGAACAAATGCTGATACGGCAATGATGACGTCGTCACTTGGCAGGAGATTGGTCTCAGCCAGCTAAGAGTTACGTTACTTGCTGTAAGAGATACGACTTTAGGATAAATTTTTTTTGTTTTTTAATACTCGACCACATGAGAGAATGTTTCTGAAAAAAAAAAACAGTACCAAAATTGAACAATATATTAGTTTCATGTTGGAAATCTGCATAATTGTAATTATGTCAATTAAATATTCCTTATTCAAACTAATGAAAAAGGTTTCCATACAAATTCTATATATATTATTAGCCCTGTATAAGATTCATATAGGATTATTCCATAGATAACATTTTCACTTCTAGACTTCCTGACTTTAAAATCTCTTTTATTTTATTTTATTTATTTATTTTTTTATTATTATTATTATTTTTTTTTTCATTGACTACGAATATAAATCCCAGGGACAGACAATATGTCAGTAGGTTTTGATATGCGTTTGAACTTTTAGCTTATTTTTTGTCATTACTAAAGCGTTAAGTTAGAGTTAAAATCTTCACGCATATATATTTGGATATTTAATTAATCTATGGTTACGTTTTGCTTTTTGATTTTGTTTATCGTGATTCCTTTTTTATTATAATTTGTAACCCTTCCGACTTCTTACGGAGTGTATTATATTGACTCCACTTGTATCCATATTTATTTTATTTTTTATATTTATTTATTTATATATATTTTTTTTTATATATATATATTTGATAAATTAATGGTTGGCTTGAATATGTGGAAGAGTGTTCTAGCGGCGTACCGTATAAGGCTACTTGCGGCATCAATTCTATAGATACAAGATATAAATGATAAAGGTATTTAAAACCGCGAGAACCGCTATAATCCAGTTCGGATCCAATATCACGAGTTGTAACTCGTAAGACATTGACACTTCCTATTTAATTATCAGTTATTCTCACCAAACCGATTGACTCTGGTGATAAAATATATTATTGGTTTTCTTAATGGAAAGGATTCACACGCGATTTAAGGAGATTATTATTGATTTACACCACCCGAGTCACAGATTATTGTGTTGAATTCCATGTTTACTGATTTAGCACTCATAAATATTCCTAACGCACTCAATTGCGGTGTTTGTTTTTAGTGCTATTAATTCTATATAACGTGTCAAGGAACTATTAACACTAAGAAGTGTGTATTCCCTCTGTCAGACTCGTAATTCTGTTAATAATTCTACGTATATTCTTTCAAGGATTGATTTGGCACAGGATAGGCCCTTAAACTGACAGGTGTCTTAGTGTATCCCTTGTTTCATGACACGTGTTACAATTAGTTTATGTGCTTTTAAATCTGTAAGCATTGTAGGCCAGTAAAATAGTGATTTGGCTTTCTGTGACATAGTAGGGAACCTGGATGACGGAATGCAACCAGTTTATGACGATTGGTATGAAAGAGATTATTACTACTTACCTGGTCATTAGTCATCTGCTGTGTTCTTCGGGTTTTTTCCTCGTCACGGACCTACATATAATATTACATTTGATTACATTATTCTGATACATACTTTAAATATACTTTGCTTTAGGGTTTCTGCTCGAAGGGTTTATTGTTTTTGCTTAGCGCTGACCCTGTTTCCGTTTCGAAGTGTTTTATTGTTTGCTTATCGCTGTTGACACTTGCTTTGTTCAGTTTGTAACAGTTCTGCGCTCCGACCCAGATATTCAATGCTCGCGATCTCTTGGGTTAAGGAATTTTTTTGTTTAGATACAGTTTTAACAATAGGCACGGATGTTTCTATATCTTTTAGTCTAATTAATGGTTCTTTGCAGTATGGTGCGGGCTTGCGGGATAATGCGTCAGCTATGATAATTGCTTTCCCAGGTAGATATCTTATCTTGGCTCCAAAGACCTGAATGATCATTTGTCACGGGATCTTTGACTGTGATTAAAGCCTTTGAAAAACTCGGTAAAGACTCATGTTCAGTAAGGACTTTATCAGGATAGCCATAGATTATAAACTTAAGATGTACTAGTGAGTTAAAGATACCTAGCCCTTCCTTGCCTATTACTGCATATTTACTTTCAGAGGGCTTTAGTTTACGTGAATAAAGCTATAGGAAAGAACTGTTTATCATATTACTGAAGTAGTTAACCCTCTTACCCCTTGGTCTGAGGCGTCTGTTGCAAAAAAAAAAAAAAAACATAAAAAAAAAAAAAAAAAAATTCCTTATTTAAATCAGGGATTTTTAAGTTAGGTGAGCTGCATTATTCTGCTTTTAAGATTTCGAACGCCTGTTGATGCTTTTTAGACCATAATAAATCTACGCTCTTCTTCGTAAGATCTGTTAAAGGAGCTGTCATGATTGAAGAGTTACATATTTACATACGATTGTAATACCCACTACAGCGCCAAAGTGCTGTATCCCCCTTTTACGTTAATAGGTACCGAAAGTTATGAATAGCCGACACCTTACCATGGACTACTTTAAGACCTTGACAGACACATAAAAACCTATATAAACATGTTCGGTTTTAAAAAACTCACATTTAGATATTTTAGTCTGAGATTATTTGTCTTTGTCTCTGTAGCACTAGCTCTAGTTTATGTGAATGTACTTCTAAGGTTAGTAGAAAGGATTACAAGATCATCCATTATATAGGCATGTAGGTTATCCCCTAAAAGTCTCCAAACACTATATTGTAATTGGGGCGCAACGTAAGCCGGAGGAATACGTAAAAATTGATAATGTCCCCTGAGTGTGCTGAAAACGGTATATGAGGTACAATCACTTAGGTAATGGTATCTGGTAAAAAAGCTTTTTAAAGTAAGTCCAAGCTGGTGAAAAATTTATTCTAACCTAACAGAGATAAGATGTCGTCGGTACATGGCACTGGAAACTATCGGGAGTCGTTTCCTTGTTTTAAGCGTCAGAAATCTACGCAGATACGCCAAGTCCGATCTTTTATGCATGACGTTTTGAGGGAAAAATTATATGGGCTTATTTGATTTCCTAATGGCTCCTATTACTAACATTTTTCAACTTCGTCATTTATCTCTATTTTGAAATTTCATTGGGGTTCTACACGAAGGTACGTATACTAGTTTATGTTTGTCCGTTAGACCGTATTTTGTTTTCAATGACATCCGTTTTTCTCCCAGAGATCACTCGCTAGTGGAGAAACTTCCTGGTATTCAGGTAGAAAATAAAAAAACAAAAAAAAAAAAATAAAAAAAAAAAAATTCTGCTGAATCACCTCTGCTTGAATGACTTTACGGATATTACTTTAGATAGATTATCAGAGAGATTCATCCACGACGGGGGTTGGGCGTGATTAAAAAATTAGCAACAATAAAAAATGCGATATTTATAACTTCCGTATCCACGATATGTATACTTTTAGGGCTTTGTTCGCGGAAATCGTTTATATTTCAGAGTGTCGGGAAGGATTAAAATTTCATTTCCCAGCAAAGTCTTTTTACACGCACTAAGACATTCGAGGGTGCATGCTTCTCGAGATTTTGCGTGCAAACTACGACTGCGGTTGTGGAGAATTCCGTTGGGTCATTTGAACAATGTTAAGATTTATGAGCGACAAATGTATAGTTCCTTTATATAAGTTATTATTTGATTAACTGTCTCATTTTTTGTTCAACGGATTTTACTATGTTTGAAGGTTTATAGGATTTTCCTTTGATAAACACGCCTTATTTTGCAGGATGTAAGATATATTTGTATACCCCTAGATGGATCTTACAATTACACTACATACAGATCAATGTTTTTTATAACTATAGAGGTATCTGTAAGCGCTCGCTTACCGGACTTCTCATTAGGGAAGTTCGAACAACAGACGGTGAGTCCGTAAATACAGGATATTACGTGTACTAAAGGAATAAACAAGATATTCTAATTTTCACGGCGCGTACAGTCGGGCTTTATCCACCACTTCTTATAATAACTTACGTATTAAAAAAAAACGAAAACCTGCTCTGATTACTTATACGGTCGTGTGTTTCATAGGAAAAATCCTTTTTAATTCAAAAAGATATTGGCATGTATGAACGCCAACATCGCTTTTCCCCACTCTGCTAGAGTCGCCTATTGTGTGGAATTTGCTATGCTTTGAACACTTCGGCAGTTTTTGACTGACCCTTGACCGCGCTTGACTAGGTGACACAGTCCGAGTTTGCTTGTTTGATTTCTGAACGGGCTACTGTTTCTATTTCTTTTTGTAATAATTAGGATCCTTCTCTTTATTACCATCGGCAACGTATTGTGTGTTTTTAGCATTATGTTGCTGGGTTACGTATAAAGCAATGAATGACGAACTATTTAGGAACTGAGCGATTACTAATAAGACAAGTTATCACTACTGCATTCAATATTAACTGTTTGTACTTCATTCTTTGCTAAAATTTGAAATAGTGAGGGATCCTGGTCAGCGCATTTAGCCTGATGAAAGTTTTTTACAGACATGTTATTCCTTGCAATCCAGCCATATTTTTAAAGTTAAGTTGAGTCATTGAGGTTCGATATTTTATATAACTCAAAAACTCAAGGCTAAAACTACGATCCGGGACTCTTTGCAAAGGAGCACTTTATTGTCATGACCCGAAATAGTGTTACCTCTAATTTATATAGATTTTGTACGGGTGTTCCACTTGTTTTTTGTGTGTTTTCTAATCACTACGGTGCTTAACGGACCCTATCCATGCATCTGATAAATACAGACGTCCACTGCGTAAACGCATATTCACCTGTTTTAATATGATTGTTACGTAAGGGATTAATAATCACCCAAAATGATCAAAATTAACATAGTATGATATTAGATATTTCAGTAGAACTTCTGGAACAGACACTCAAAGATAAAAAACTCGCAGTAGCGAAATCTCAATGATGTAGATAATTTCTGTAAAAAAGTAAGTTAAGAATGTCTCGTAACTTCAGCACAGTAAATAACGAAATTCGACCTGCAAAGGAAACTCAAAGTTACTCCAAATGAATAAAAATTGTACTTAGCTTGCTTTTGTGGGAAGTCACGGTGTTCCGATAACGACACACGGCCTTGGTCCTCCTTCTCATTTAGCGGATGACCTGGTTTGGCTTCAGTTTCCCCCGTGCGCGTTGTTTCGATGATTCGAGCCCTTGAAAGATCCGATGCTGCAGACGCGTTCGGTTTGTTCTTGGAGTGCCGGAAACGCTCACTAACGATGTTTTCTTGAATGATTCTAATGAGAGACGAAGCTTGCGTTGTCGAAGGAAAAAGGACACGTCGGTTTTGTTTCTTGAAGTTATTCACTAACGATGATACTAAGTTGCTTGAAGAATCTCTTGCTTTCGTCGTCGTTAAAGAGTTCTTGTGTTTTTCTGAAGTCGCTCTACTAAAACGATGAAAATAAGTTGCTTGAAGAATCTGCTGCTTTCGTCGTCGTTGAAGAGGTTTCTTATATGATACTTCATTATTCTGATGTTTCTTCGGAGAAGTTGTAGAGTTCTTCTGGTCCACTGCCACCAATATTATTGGGCTTGTGCCTTGTATGATAAGGCGCCCTATGAGGTAATGTTAGACTAGCGATGATCTTACGCTAAGTCGGTTGGTATTGCACTTCCATCTTCAATGGAGTGTCTGGGGGTTTGTAGATCACTTACGAAGTCGATATTATCTTGGTAGTTATTACGACGATGTGTTAAACTCATGGTGAGGAGGTTCTTGTAGAAAACACAAAATATAAAAATATATGTATTCTTCTGAAGTTTTTACTGCTGAAGATCAGATATGATTGTACAAGTCTTCTAATAACGATAGCTTGATCGCTTCTGCCAATGATGATGGCTAATCCTATTCCTCTACATGATAAAGCTTAGGTAAAGAGGTACAGGTCTTCTAATGACGATAGCTACTCTGTTTTCTGCCTGTCTACCATCTCTGTTACAAGTTATGAAGGAACAGACAGTAGTTTCGAACATATGAACATACATACAAATGACATAGTTTAATACGAACAACACAATCAAATGAGACACGCTACAGATCACATAGGCCGTTTGAATTATAGGTCGGGGTAGTTGTCTCAAGCAGGGAGCTTGGACTGTTTTCAAAACAAATGAATGACCACAGATGACGACATGTCAACTTAGCCTACATACTTATTGTATACGTCATCTTAGCGTCTCTAGTCTGATCACATTCCTGCAAGCAATCTGGTCTTTTATATATATGGACTACATTCCATATTTTTTATTATGTAAAACACTTACACAATACATATTATTGTTTCTTTTGAAATGGATGTCATGTAGATAGGCCATGGGCCATGACCAAAATTTTACGTACCACCTGAAATTCTGGTTGCTATTATCTTATTGGTGTATATCCCTAGATCAAAATTTGACATGATAACCCTTGCAGAGTGGCAGCTTATTACTGGTAATCGCCTCTTGAATAGACAGACCTAACATCGGTTCGACTCAGAAAGACACTTTCTCCGAGCATCAGCTGTTTATGTCATTATGGTCCACCCACGACTTACTAATCACCATAAATACATATAACGGCCCTACTTACTATCCTAGTACATATTCTCAGTTATGCATTAATATTCAGACTGATTTCGACAAATTTGCAGTGCATTTGGTCAGTAATTTCAGATTTTTTTTTTTTAATTTATTTCCTACTGCTAAGTTTCCTGTGGTCAACAAATCAACCACGTTGCATTTTATAAGTTGACGAATAAATAATGTGATATGTCATATAGTTCAATTACTCCTATATTTTAAAACACAATGCAGATGTTATATGCGGAAACCTACTTAGCGGTAATTAGCGTGAACTGAATAATTGGTTGAAAATACAGTGAATCTTGCGGCATCGTTTATTATACAGCTGGTACACTACACTTGGTTCACTCTATTTTAATAACTGGTGTGTTCAACTCAACATACTGTGACTCAACCTAAATTGAGCCGATATCATTGTTAGTAAAGTCCAGACTTCCAACTATATTACGACACTTATGATTCAGTCACCATCATCGTCTACATCGGAGTCTGTTAGTTCCGCAATTGGCTCTTCCTCTCACTCGGTTGGTTGATGCAGGTTTGTAGCTTGCACATATTTGTGCACTTCATGCCATTGGTGAGACATGTGCAATCTGGTAATTTGCAGGATCTCACACTCTTGCAGTAGAGAAACTGTAGCACCGAATCTGGTGTTGGTGAGTCCACGCATCCAGTTGATGACCAGCTTTCCATCATCATCTGTGGTCCACCCATTTTCCTTGGGATTTGGTACAGAAGGTCTAGTCTGCAGAGACTTCCTCCATATGGCAGCCTGATAGTTGGCATGGGCAACATGCATTGAGAGGCAATCCTCACAAGGTGGGAGCTGACTGGATTCGACTTCACCACGTCCGGCACAAAAGAGTTGATAGCGAAGTGTGTTCACGTCTTTTGTGCGAGTGCAGGTGCATACATATGGCATGTGATCTCTTCAAGCTTCTGAAACGCTCGTCGGATACATTCCATGAACTTCCAAGCTCAGTGAATGTCTCCTGGAATGGTCTTTTCAGTCTTCAAAAACTTGAAGGTACCCATCTTTCCACGACCGCAAATGCACTGACGGTATCGCAACCAGTGAAAGCATGCATGCCAACCAGAGCATCACATACATTATCCCAGTGAGTTGCTTAGCTTGGTAATGTCAAGGAACCTTGTCCTGGTTTGTGTTCCACATTTCTGATACATGCTGCATGGGATGTGGTTGCTCAAGCCCAAGCACAACACCAACGCATCTGTGTCCTCAGCAGTAATGATCACACCCTTGTAACCAGACTCTGCTGCATTGAGAGCATGCAGCAACTTGTGGGTGTCTGCTTCTTCTTGAGATGATTTGAGCTCTGCAACCTCTTCCCGTTGGTCTTTGCCTATCTTGAAACAGTCATCCTCACAGGTGGCATACAAAATCTTGTTTTGGAGTTTCTCCCTGTATTTGGATCCTTTCCATTCGTCTACCAAGAACTTGATCAAATTTGTCTTGCTAGCAGAGCTGCAGAGTAGTTTCCACCATTGCTGGATGTTATGGCCAGCGCAATATTCCTGAACTGGATTGCCCCTGTCCTCACCTCTGTTTACTCTTTCTGCATCTTTGATGGATGCCTCCTTGTAACATCAAAGACATCTATGCGTTGGCTCTTGGCTCCTTCGTGGAGAACTTTGGCCAGGGCTGATTCTGCTAACTGAGCAAATGTCTTGTCATTCTTGCGTAGAGATCCATCGCTATTGGCAAGGGCCCATGGCAGGGGACCCAGGGGATGTGCCAAGACGTCACTCATGTGAAGCTTTCGACTCTCAGCCACTAGAATCATGTGGCCAAACAGGTTCCTGTCAGCCTTCATAACTGCTTGCTTGGCTTGCCCTTGGTTCCGTGGTTTCTTTTGGATGTTTGAGAACGTTTTCAGTTTATTTTTTGTCATTTTCTCATAGAACTGAGTTGTTGGTGGATTTTGACTCTAGTCTTTCTTTTTTAAAAGCTTGGTACGCTTCCTATCCTATCCTGTAAGCATCAAGGAAATCGCTGGCTACATCTGGCAGTGCAACAGTGGCAGTTGACAAGCTGACAAACTCTGCATGCTCTGGACTGAATGGGTTCAACCAGCAGGTTTTCATGAGCTCAACAAGTGATTGAAAGTCAGCCTCATCTCTTCTGATCCTGGGCGACTGTAGATCTGGGTGATTGACATGGGATTCGCTTCGACCTACCATGGTTCCTCAGCTGCCGCAGGTAGGCACTCGGTACTCAGGACGTCATGTAGTACTTGGTGACAGCTCCGTTTTAGGCTGAAACCTTTGTACCTCCAGGTGTCTGTGTCCTTATTGAGAGTCTCTTCAATAGTTTGGTCCACAGGTATTCGCCCAAATGGATTCCTGTTGCCAATCTGGACAGAGAATCCACCTTGCATGAAGTGTGCATGTACTTCAGGGTGATCAACTGGTAGTTTCGACATTCAAGAGCACAACGTTACTTCTTATCTATTATGGCCAGTTTCCCTTGAATTATGTTTGCGACTGTTCCAACCGTATGTTGCTGCTATCGGCATGGGCTCATCGAAATCGGAAAGAAGTTATTCAGTCTTAATCTTCTAGTATTATTATTCTTAACTAAAATAACTGAACTATTTAATGCGCTGGTGGTATCTGAAATAAATTTAGCTTAAGTTCTATAACTGAAAGCTCCCAAGTTTTCAGATTCAGCGGTCTCCCTGGAAGCAGCAACGTTTCCATTGAAAACTTAAATAGCTGAAAACTAAAATGCTGAAAGCTGAAAGTTGAAAGCTGCATTCTTTTGCACGATTATTATCAACCAAATAATTCTGGTAATGTTATGTAATGCCCAATAAAACATCAATTTTCACATGATACCCACCGATTTTGCACATTTCGCAAAGGCGCGGACCCCAAAAATTGTAACATGAAAAAAAAGTATGAAAAGCTGCTTTTGTGCAAGGGTTATCACATATTAAATCACTTATATTAACCCAATAACAACTTAGTAGAGGTAACTTTTGCCCTCTCAAATGGTACCAACATCTGGTCTGGCCCATGGACTAAGATTGTCGATCAACAGCTAACTGTCCTGCGGAAGTGATAATATGAAGTAGCACCATAATATATATATATATATATATATATATCATATATTATATAAGATATATATATATATATATATATATATATACATATACTAGAATTTATTGACATCTACTGTGCCTAGTCAAAGACTTGCGTAATTTTTCGGGGTAATGAACCTGTTTTTGCAGACTAGTGATTCACTGGCAAACGAGGAGTACTTACGGTAGCATTAGTAATGAAAACTATGAGAAGAAATCCCAAGGGGACAGTCATGCCTTCCTCGCGTAATGGCGAGTGTTTAAACTATATCAGTGTTGTGTTACAAATGGTTACTGTATTTTGCTTGAAATATATGCTTCCTTTTCTTCTGAAAGCAGAATAAGCTAACAGCTCAGGTGTCAGGTCATGGGACCAGACATTCGTAAAATACACACTTCTCTTTAAAGCGTTTTCGCACTTGTTTACACACACACACATATATGTATATGATATATATATATATATATATATATATATATATATATATATATATATATATATATATATATATAATAAAGTATTTGTATACTTATATGTGTGTGTTTGTATATATATGTATGTATGTATGTATGTATATATATATATATATATATATATATATATATATATATATATATTTATATATATATATGTGTGTGTGTGTGTGTGTGTGTGTGTGTGTGTGTGCGTTTATATCTGGATAGATAGATATAAAAACTAGGTGAACAAATATATAGATATCCTTTGACGTACTTCAGAATATTACTACTAAAACATAACAATAGTTGTTTTAATAACAATTTACTGAATTTGATATGATCAGTCCTGTTGTATGTCATCGATTTCCTTTTTATGGGAGTAAGGAGAGAACACATGAACTTTATAATCCATCGACCTTCCGCGTTTTCCTAGTTTTCCTTAATGACGGTTTGGAGATAGAACAAAGTTAAGATGAAACTCGAGAGACAGTCAGACAAATGGCGAAAGTAAAACAGCATTTGTCATGGAAGTTATTACGAATGGGACTTTGGTAACAATGGAGAGAAGAATTTGATAGCTTTTTTTTTCATTCTTATTGGTGTCTATTGCCTTTGTTTCATCGGTGAATCAATCTGACATCTTCGCGGTTTTGTTTTTAATTTTGGTTGTGGTTATTTCCCATGAAATGTGTTGTAATTCTTTAGAAGGGCTTCGAAATACGTTTTTCTCTAGTAAATTATATACACATAATATATATGAATTTTTTTTATCATCACCGCGATTCATATACATGCATTCAGGTGCAAAGTCCTTTAATATCCCAATTCGTCACTGAAGTCCTGATTTCTCCTTTGTTGCGCTGGTTCGAACCCACGAGAGGACGAAATTATTATCAACTAAAAAATTCCCCTTCAGTTAACATATATGAAAATATATATCCGAAGTAGAGCGAATTAGATATTAAAGGACATTTTAGCTTAATTCGTAATATATGAATCACAGGTAAACATGTGATGAGGACTCATAATATGGGTACGTGCGACAAAAGCACTACGAAGTTATCAAGGCGAGGTGGGTTGATGCTGATTCCATAACAACGAATATCTGAGCGCGACAGGGATTTGTAAATGATAGACGGCGTTAACTTATACCTCTAGTAATAGCGGTGTGGTTTAGAGCACTTCGCTGTACGTCCTGAATTCTTGGTTGCGTGGTTCGCGGCATGAGCCGACGAATTTCTTATCGACTAAAAAATTCTCCCTCTGTTAATATACATGAAATATATTAACCTTCCTGAGGTTGAGTGAATTAGATATTAAAGGACATTTGTAGCTTAATAATATATATATATATATATATATATATATATATATATATATATATATATATATATATATATATATATATATATATATATATTGAAGAACGCATCAAAATACTGGGTACGATTCACTGACAATCATTATGAATGTTGAATATGATATAAGCTTTTACATATAAAATGAAAACATATGGTATAACATGCCGTTCAAACGGAAAGAAGTAAAGGATTGTAATTTAGAGCAACATACATCAAAGGAGTAGGCGTTTATTATCAACATGATCTTTTTACTTTTACGCGAAGGGGTTTTATGTGAGTTCCATTTGTGGTATGTTAGACTAGGCAAGGCTTACTAGACTTGAGACACATAAAAAGGGACTTTAAGAAATATATTCACGATATTTTCGGTAGTTTATCTTTCGTCATCCCCCCACGCCACCTCACCCCATGGAGTGCATGCGCAGAATTGCACAGCTATCATCGCAGAACAAAACATTGTGAAAAAGAGATGATGTAAAAGATCATTGTAATCCTTCTAAATATTTGAATAAAAGACTTTCACATATATGATCGATAACTGGTGCTTTCACGTTTATGATAAGTAATTTTTTTTAGTTTTAGCGATGATACATCGCAAAGAAGCATTATTAGTGAAAGGCCATATTTGAGTGTTAATTGTTTATCCTTGCTTTTTTTTAAATTTATAGGTGCATATTAACAACAGCCAACGCGAGAGATTATTATTTTTTTCCTTCAGCCGACTTCAATCCTCTCACCAGCCTCCCACCATTGAGAATATGCGCTGTTAAATGTACAGAACATCTATGCTTGATAATTGGTTTTACAAATATTCAATCAATAAAATTTATCAAAATAAAAAAGATACTACAGATTGTTGTGTACGACGGAAAACTCATAATTACAACGTTTATTTTTCACTTGGTAATTTCCCGTAAACTCAGTCGTTTTCATGTTGGTGTTCAATGCGAATTTTGTCAGTTCAATTTCATTATTAATTTTAATATTACTCTTTTACCTTCCAGTGCACAGGTGTTATGCATAACCTATAATAATAAATACTTTGATGTGTGAATCGCTGCGCAATGTATTTTTGGTTTTTGAGTCATAGCCAAGTCTTTTACTGCGTCGTTTGGATGTGCCATGCACAGAGAGACAGGCTGTGCTTTCACGGAGTTTACAGGCATTTCCTGTATTCAATTAAGCCTTCACTAGGGCTGAACTAAATTAAATATTAATACTATAAGTGTTATTATTGCAGCCAAATTCAAAATATTGGTTGCCCTATATATATATATATATATATATACACAGATTTTATATAATATATATATATATATATATATATATATATATATATATATATATATATATATATATATGTGTGTGTGTGTGTGTGTGTGTGTATGTGTGTCTGTATGTGTATGTATATGTATATGTATACGGAGAGAGGTGTTTTTATATATATATATATATATATAATATATATATATATATATATATATATAATAGTATATATATTAATGAACCCAAATTTTAGAATATGGTCGCATTAAATAACATTATAGCACTAATATATAATTTATAGCATTTTAACCATAGTGATGGTTTCTTTGAATACAGGAAATACACTAACATATGTGTATAGCACATCCAATCTACGAACTATATAATTAAGCTTCGATTACCCTATCAAAGTGTTTGTTAATACAGTCTATAGCATAACGCCTATGTGCACTTGAAAGCAAACGAGTAATAAAAATGTAGTAAAGAAATTAAACTAAAAAAGTTGCATTTCAGCGCCAACACGAACCAACTGAGTTTACGGGAAATTGACAGCTAAAGAATCGAACATGGAATGAGGATGTTTGGTCATACATAACTAAATATAATGGCTTTTGTTTTTATTAGAAGTTGAAATATGTATTGATATAATGTTTGGAAAACCAATTTCAGGCATAGATATTCTGTACATGTAACTGTGCACATACTCAATAGTTTAGGCTGTTGATAGATGTGATGTCGGATTAGGAAACAAACCGATGACTATAAGTGATAAATAGGTTAAAGGAAAAAAATAACAGAAACAAATAGGAATTACCTACCAAAGCTTGCGTTCGCGGTGCAATAATTTCCTAAAACTAAGGAACGTTGCTTCAAACATACATATATACCTCTAATATCCTTTTCTCAAAGTATTAAAGAAATTAAGTTTTTTTATTTTTATTTTACAATACCGTGTTTATGTAATGCATTGTTCTGTGGTAAATGCAGCGCGATTCTATTGAATTATATATATATATATATATATATATATATATATATATATATATATATATATATATATATATGAATAACATGATGACGTATTATATAAAACGTGATGCTATGTATAAATAAAGGTTTTTGCCACGAAGGAAAAAAATTAAAAGCGAGATGGCCTAGTCAAAAACTCATAAGGAAAACAAACCTATGCGCCCAATTATTAGTACTGTAGGATCAATTGCTTATAAACTATCTAAATATCTTATTAAATTGTATCCCCGTTACTAGGAACTGTATCTAATTCACACATCCGGAATTCTCTGATCTTGTGGAAAAATTAAATAACATTGTACTAAACCCTAGCGATATCTTTGTCAGTATTTTTGGTGTATGTTCCTTGTTTGCAAAGTCCCTATTGAACTCGTATTGCATGAATTGCCTATGTCCGTTAGTCACATAATTTCATTGATTAAGTTATGTATTTTTGATTGCAGATTTATTTTTAATGGAGAATATTACTAACAAATATTTGGTATGGCCATGGGTAACCCTTTATCACCTGTCCTTTCAAACTTAGATATGGAATTTTTTGAAAGACAACACCTTCCGAATAACACACTTATCCCCTTTAAAATGGTACAGATATGTAGATGACATCTTAGTAGTCTTACCTGTTGGTATCGATGTAATGATTTATTGTCTATATTGAATATTTAGTAGCATCCATAAAATTTATTGTTGAAATTGAAATGACATATCATCCTTTCCTAGATGTATTAATACATAGAGAATCTTTCCAATGTAAATTCAGTATTATAGAAACCCACAAATAATTTAACATATGTACATTTTTATTCTGGTCCACCATCTTAATATTAAAATTTTCATTTTTTTCTTCTATGTTCCTACGTGCAAATAGAATACATAAAAAAGATAGGAAACGATCTCTGCTACCCACCTCATTTATGATTTATGTTATCAAAAAGCTCACAAAACGAAAAGTTTTTATAGTGTTGCTATTAATGAAAAAGTAATGCCTAAAAATGTACTTAGCTTGCCTTACTTTTCGTGGATTTGAAACCATAAAATCATATTTAAATCGTTTAATGTTAATGTAGTGTCCTCTTATAACAATACCATTAAGATATGCTAATTAAGAATAGTCCCGTAACAAATAACAATATCATTTAAGGATTGCCCATCGTTTTACGTTGGTCAGTCAATTAAAATTTTTTTGTGTACGTATTAAGCAGATATGTATTCAGTTAGACAGCCAAGGCTTCAAATGCACTGTTATCCATCTGAGTGAAAAATATCATTGTATTAATTAGGTTGATACCTCTGTAATTTCTAGATCTAATGATTATGTTTCAGAAATTTACTGGAATCAGCAATTATACAAATCACTAATAAAAACAACCTAAATCTTAGTCCGGGATTGTACCATTTGGACCCGTATATTTGTAAAATGTTTATGATGGACCTTAAAAATAAATGAACTACTAATAAATTAGTCCCACAGTATATAGTTATTATTTCTCTCTCTCTCTCCTCTCTCTCTCTCTCTCTCTCTCTCTCATCTCTCTCTCTCTCTTGCTTGATATCTCTCTCCGTCTCTCTCTTGCTTCGATATATTTATATTCTTTTTTTCGTCTTTTCATTAATTTTTTGGGGAACATTTTTGTAAATTT
>NC_061110.1:82705208-82707708 GCF_015104395.2 Macrobrachium nipponense | reverse complement strand
ATTTATAATAATGTAAATGAACTGATGGTTAAAGGAGAGATTTCATCTCATTCTTCAAAGCCACATATTTACCTATCCACTGTTGTCCTCGTCCTTACCTTCATAGGAAGCTCTTTTGGATGCCAGTTTGTGATGCTTTAAATCCCCCTTTCAAGTCATATATGTGAAAGTAACTGTAGCCTAACTGGAAACTGAATGGGAGATTTCGAAAAAGCTTGCGATAGAATTGAAAGGAAAGGCGATGAGGAGGGGTTGAAATACATAGTATAAAAGGTAAACCATGAGGACACATTTTATGTGAGCCATGTAGTCTGTTACAATATAAAGAGTGGCTAGTTGAGTTTAATGGAGAGTTGGCTCTAAGAGAAGGCTTCCTATTTCTTCGGCGCTGCTCAATATCTTCATTGCTATAGTGCTGCAAGAAGTCAGAGAAGGATAGTAGATGCAGGTGCATAAATGTTGCACAGGAAGATTGAATTGATAATTATAATGGAATGCAAAATGTGTGATGTTTGAGAGCTAATAAGAATATTTCAAACTTGCCCTAATACATAGATGCAAGAACGTTTTATAGTTCTTAACCCAACATGATGTTTGCAAAGAAAAAAAGGAAACTAAGGAATATGGAGACATAAACAAGTTAAACAACAACATAAAAGACATTAATTTCAATGAGTTTTATATAGAATGTTTGTGTGTTTGTGCGCTATAGAAATCCTAACCACTTGACCAATCTAGACAAAATTTAGCTTGTGGCCATCATTTGACCCAACTTTAACTTATGTGGTAAATAAAGTATGGGATTATCATACCTCGTTTCATGCACCCTGCACCATAGAAATATGTCATTGAAAATGCTTTTCTTTCCTGTGCTTATTAATTCTGTATCAAGGTTTGTGTTTAGGTTTAGTGGGGTTGTGTTTAGGTTTGGGGAGTAGTGTATTTAGGTTTAGTGGCGATGTGTTTAGATTAGCTGGGTATGTGTTTAGGTTTAGTTGGGATGTGTTTAGTTTAGCAGTGTGTGAGTTTAGGTTTAATGAGATTGTATTTAGGCTTAGTGGGGAGTGTTTAGATTTGGTGGGTGTGTCGCTTTAGCGGTTAGCATGTGTGTATGTTTAGTGGGGACATTTAGGTTTAGTGAGGGGTGTGTTTAGGTTTAGTCAGGTTTATTCTACGTACAGTGGGGATGCATCTAGGTTTAGTGTTGGGTGTTTTTAACTTTAGTGGCAGGTGTGTTTAGGATTAATGGCATTAAGCTTAAGTACAATGAGAGTGCATTTGCTTAGGTTTGGTGGCAGGGGTGTTTAGATTTAGTGGTGGATGTGTTCAGGTTTAGTGGGTCGTGTGTTTAGGTTTGGGGGTTATGTATTTAGGTTAAGTGGGTAGTGTGTTTTGATTAAGGGATGTTTAGGTTAAGTAAGGGTGTGTTTAGATTTGGTGATGCTTGTGTTTAGCTTTAGTTAGGGGTAAGGATTTAGGTTTAGTGGAGGGTGCATTTAGTTTTAATGAGGGGTGTGTTTTAATTTTAATTTTAGTGGGTGTGTGTTTAGGTTTACATTTTAGATTCAGTGGTAGTGCATTTAGGTTTAGTGAGGGATGTGTCTAGGTTTAGGCATTTAGGTTTAGTGAGAGGGGTTTTGTTTAATGGAGGATGTGTTTAGATTTAGTTTGGGTGCATTTTGGTTTAGTTGATATTTTATTTAGTTTTAGTGGCGGTGCCTTTAGATTTAGTGAGGGGTGTGTTTAGGTTTAGTGGGATGTGCATTTAGGTTTAGTGGGAGGGGTGTTTACGTTTAGTGGAGGATGTGTTTAGGTTTATTGGGAAAGGTGCTTTGATTTAGTATAGTGTGTTTTGGTTTAGTGGGGGGATGTATTCAGGTTCAGTACGGGGAGGATCAGGTTTAGCAGGGGTGTGTTTGGGTTTAGTGGCAGGTGATTAAGGTTTCCTGGGTGGTGTGTGTTTATGTTTAGTAAGGGATATGTTTAGGTTTGGTGTGAGAGGTGATTAGGTTTAGTGGACGGTGTGTTCTGGTTTAGTGGGGGTGTGCTTAGGTTTAGTGGCACTGTTTCAGTTAAGTGTGGGGGAGTGATTTTATGTTTGGAGTGGTTGTGTATAGATTTAGTGGAGGTCTTTTGATTTAGGGTGTGTTTTAAGTGCAGTGGGGAATAGTTTAGGTTTAGTGGACGGTTTGTTTAGGTGCGGGGTGGGGGGGTTGTTTCAGTTTAGTGGGGATATGGTAATAAAAATCACACTTTGTTACTTTCTTTGTAAGGTAAATGATTGGCATCTCCAGGTTGGTCATCTAATATGTAAGATTTTAAACACACACACACACACACACCACACACACACCCACACACGCAACACACACACACACACACACACACACACCCACATACACACGCACACACCCACATACACACGCACACACGCACGCACACACACGCACACACACACACACACAACATATATATATATATATATATATATATATATATA
>NC_061110.1:82697708-82700208 GCF_015104395.2 Macrobrachium nipponense | reverse complement strand
AAATTATACGAAACTGAGCCCACTGAACTAATTGATTGGTGATAGGGTTATTGATTTTATGTGCTTGACTAAACTATCATGTAAGGTAGGGAGGCGCATTGCGGTGTAAACTGTTAATTAAATGGTCCAAGCCCTTCAAAATGGATTTAATTTGTTTATTAAAATGGGAGTTAACTGTCCTGTTGTAGGGTCAGACCTCAGTTTCGTATAAGTATCAGTGTCATTTAGCAATGTCATTATTTTACTTATATAGTCACTTTTATTCATAATTACCACTGCATTAGATTTATCTGCTTTTGTCACCTTCACGTTCGTCTTCTTTAATTTTCTTAAAAGCCTGGAGAAATCTCACGGGACATTAGGGGGGAGAAGGTTTACTCATAGCACCATACACAATACCTTTACAAATATTGATATCATCAGGGCATAGGTTTTGAGTTCAATTTTCTAAATAACAAAAGGATTTGAGATGTCGACACAGTCCAGGTTACCATTAAATACACCAAAGCTTAACCCATATCCAAAGCCGCTGTCGTAGCACTATCCACTGGTTGTCAGATAAATTAATCATGAAGTCCACGTTGGCATGCTTAGTCCAGTCGCTTTCAGCAATAAGATTTTTCAGCTTGACGTGGAGCTTCCTTTCAAGACGGTTGCAGCATTTCTCAATGCAATTTTCCATAGCAATAATCCAGCATCCGATTCTTCCAATCGACAGGAACCGTCTGATTAAAGCTATACCGTCTGCTTCTAAGTGTACGGAACGCATCATCTACTTCCACTTTTTGTGATGTCGATGTGTTTCTGAAGTATGATGCGTTGAAACTCGTCGAAAGGTCGCTCTGCTAGGCGAAGAATTCTCACTGTAAAATCGACTTGGGCATCACTTGCTCGTTCATGCACTTCCGTAGAAAGTTGAGTCGGAGTTTCAGTTTGTGAGCGATGATAAGAGCACTACAGAAGGATATCACGAATAGAACAAGGCTCGGAAAATTCAAAGAAAGGCGTAGAAGTTGCGTGTGGTTTCCATATGCTTAAAAAAATCACAGTAGATGCCGTGACTTCATAATAACGCGAATACCACGGGAAATGACAGTCAGAAATCCAAGCGCTTTCGTCTTTATAAAGACATCGTCAAGGAGCTACTAAAGTACAATCGGAGAGGAAGGCCTCAGGTACAAACAGATCAGGAATACCAAGATGGTTAATTATCAAAAGGGTAAAAATTAAAAGGATAATCCCGGATTATCGGATATCACTACGGTCACAAACTTAAACAGATTCTGACCCTAACCGAAATTACAAAGTATCTTTACAGTCCAACATGCAAAAACTGAATATTATTAATTTTGCTTGCTTATATCTACACTTTTTTTCATTATGAAGCATCAAGTTTAAATAAACCAAGACTTAAATTTAGAACATTTCTATTATTTGACTTGATAAAACAAGATTCAATGATATTCCTAATGACAAACTTGAATTTAGTAAGCATAACATTCTAAAACTACCGTATGATGAAAGGTTTTTAGATATTCCTAGAATTTTAAAGCTTTTTAACATAAATGTTGTTTCAGTAATATTAAATGTCAAGAGTTTAGTAATCAAAAATTCTGCTAAAGATCTTCCAGGCTGCATATATGAAATTCCTTGCAAAAAGTGTGATAAAATCTATTACGGACAGACTGGCAATCTCTTTCACAGCGTCTTAAGCAACATCAATATTCTGTGAGAACTGGGCAATATCGAATGCATTATTTGTACATATGAGAGATTTAGACCATCCTATTAACTGGAGTCAAGCAAGAGCCTTAGTCCCATGTAATGACACAGTTAAAAGGAATATCATTGAATCTTGTTTTATCAAGTCAAATAATAGAAATGTTCTAATTTAAGTCTTGGTTTATTTAAACTTGATGCTTTCATAATGAAAAAAGAAAGTTGTAGATAAATATAAGCAACAAAATTAATATATTCAGTTTTTACATGTTTTGGACTGTAAAGATACTTTTGTAATTTCGGTTAGGGTCAGAATCTGTTTAAGTTTGTGACCGTGTGATATCCGATATCCTGGATTATCCCTTTTAATTCTTACCCTTTTGATAATTAACCATCTGGTATTCCTGATCTTGTTTGTACCTGAGGCCTTCCTCTCCGATTGTACTTTAGTAGCTCCTTGACGATGTCTTAATAAAGACGAAAGCGCTTGGATTTCTGACTGTCATTCCTGTGGTATTCGCTTATTTTATGAAGTCAACGTGCATCTACTGTGATTTTTTAAGCATAATGGAAACCACACGCAACTTCTACGCTTTTTCTTTGAATTTTCCGAGCCTTGTTCTATTCGTGACATCCTTCTGTAATGCTCTTATCATCGCTCCACAAACTGAAGCTCCGACTCAACTTTCTACGGAAGTGCATGAACGAGCAAGTGATGCCCAAGTCGATTTTACCAGTGAGAATTCTTCGCCTAGCAGAGCGACCTTTCGACGAGTTTCAA
>NC_061110.1:82661768-82697208 GCF_015104395.2 Macrobrachium nipponense | reverse complement strand
TTTCATACATACATACATACACACACACACACACACACACACACACACACACACACACATATATATATATATATATATATATATATATATATATAGATATATATATATACATATGTCTATATCATATATATATACACACACACACACATATATAATATATATATAATAATATATATATATATATATATATATATATATATACATATATACATATATAGGGCTTGTGCCTTGTATGATAAGGCGCCCTATGAGGTAATGTTAGACTAGTGATGATCTTACGCTAAGTCGGTTGGTATTGCACTTCCATCTTCAATGGAGTGTCTGGGGTTTGTAGATCACTTACGAAGTCGATATTATCTTGGTAGTTATTACGACGATGTGTTAAACTCATGGTGAGGAGGTTCTTGTAGAAAACACGAAATATAAAAATATATGTATTCTTCTGAAGTTTACATGCTGAAGATCAGATATGATTGTACAAGTCTTCTAATAACGATAGCTTGATCGCTTCTGCCAATGATGATGGCTAATCCTATTCCTCTACATGATAAAGCTTAGGTAAAGAGGTACAGGTCTTCTAATGACGATAGCTAACTCTTTTGTTCTGCCTGTCTACCATCTCTGTTACAAGTTATGAAGGAACAGACAGTAGTTCGAACATATGAACATACATACAAATGGCATAGTTTCATACGAACACACAATCAAATGAGACGCTACAGATCACGTAGGCCGTTTTGAATTATAGGTCGGGTAGTTGTCTCAAGCAGGGAGCTTGGACTGTTTCAAAACAAATGAATGACCACAGATGACGACATGTCAACTTAGCCTACATACTTATTGTATACGTCATCTTTAGCGTCTCTAGTCTGATCACATTCCTGCAAGCAATCTGGTCTTTATATATATGGACTAACATTCCATATTTTTATTATGTAAACACTTACATTAGCTCGGTCAGCTACCAAACCAACTACTGAATATTACTCAAACTTGACTTGCACTTGACTTATAGGAGTGTGATACAGACACTATGTGAATATATATAATATATAAGTAAATAAAAATTCATGGTGTACATGAATTGATTCAAGTAATAAAATATAAAACAATGATATTGGTAAATAATAGTGATCACGTGATATATAATGATACAGTTTTTCACTTCATTTCATTAAGATACATATGCTACAGAAAATACTAATGTACTCTGACAACTTGCATAGAATGAAGATTAACATGATAAAAATCATATTTTAAAAACTGATAAAAATTTCATATATGAATTGATAAAAATTTTTAATTAATATTTATGCTAACTGTTATATATCTGAGTCATTAATTCATATACTAACTCATAAATAACTGCAGATATAGAAAAAAGGTAACAGATTGATTATAGGCTACCTGATTTGTTTATACATATGTATATGGATTCATATAATTATGATTAATATATGTGCACTTTAAATAGATTCCTATTGCGTACACGCAAAGATATATTTAGATTCTGTTATTTATGATCATTTATTTATAAGAGATTCCTATTGCGTACACGCAAAGATATATTTCGACTCTGTTTTTATTGATCAATTATATTGATCAAATATATATATAGGATACATGATCCATTATATATATAGGATCATGGACCGGGTTATACTACTTCACTTTTAAACTAGCGTTCGAACAACTTTTCGTCCATTACACAGTTCCAAGACATCCACCTATAGCCAAATGAAACGGCCTATTTCACAGGGTTAAAACAAGGGGAAAAGGGGTTTGCCTGGGCGGTCCAACGTTCTATTTTGCGCTCATACTTATTCTCTGCATCCTAAGCAACACGATTACGTTCGCGATGAATAAAAAACATCCCCAGCACGAGTCCTTCGCCAGCAAAGTAGAGTTGAATATCCTTCGGGTCGTAATTGTCGGAAGTATGTAATATAGAATTTTTTTTGGAATTCGTATTGATATCTAGTTTTTTTATATATTATGGATATTTTTTACAGTCCTCATAGACCGGATAGGTTCACTCATTGTTAATGCCATGGATAAAAAAGTTTTGTACAGCGGACTCTTTTGAAATTCCAAAATATCAGCGAATTCATGTGGGTTAAGTCTGGTCTAAATGGCTCTCTCCCCTCCCCTGTATTTGGATGTCGTCTGAATTTGCCCTTGTGACAAGTATAATTTCACTTGCAGGCTGATTAATGGAACCCTGGTTACAGTATCCTGCAATACGAGAGTTTCACATCGCAACTTCAAAAATTGTTCGTCGCAGCGGACGACTACAGTCAAGTAACAACCGCCTACATGTGAAAGGAATTTCATGGACTTCTTCGACCGACACCGTATCTCGTCGTTAATCTCGTTTTAATGCGGAATGCTCCGGCGGCTGTCGGAATCGACTACGAAAGGGACATACTTCCGACAATTACGACCCGAAGGATATTCAAACTCTACTTTGCTGGCGAAGGACTCGTGCTGGGGATGTTTTTTATTCATCGCGAACGTAATCGTGTTGCTTAGGATGCAGAGAATAAGTATGAGCGCAAAATAGAACGTTGGACCCGCCCAGGCAAATTTTTTTTCCCCTTGTTTTGAACCCTGTGAAATAGGCCGTTTCATTTGGCTATAGGTGGATGTCTGGAACTGTGTAATGGACGAAAAGTTGTTCGAACGCTATTGTTAAAAGTGAAGTAGTATAACCTCGGTCATGTACCTATATATATATGTATCATGTATCCTATATATAATTGATCATAAATAACAGAGTCGAAATATATCTTGCGTGTACGCAATAGGAATCTCTATTATAAATGATCATAAATAACAGAATCTAAATATATCTTTGCGTGTACGAATAGGAATCTATTTAAAGTGCACATATATTAATCATAATTATATGAATCCATATACATATGTATAAAAACAAATCAGGTAGCCTATAATCAATCTGTTACCATTTTTCTATATCTGCAGTTATTTATGATTTTTATTAGTATATGAATTAATGACTCAGATATATAACAGTTAGCATAAATATAATAATTTTTATCAATTCATATATGAAATTTTTTATCAGTTAAAATATGATTTTTATCATGTTAATCTTCATTCTATGCAATTGTCAGAGTACATTAGTATTTCTGTAGCATATGTATCTTAATGAAATGAAGTGAAAAACTGTATCATTATATAATCACGTGATCACTATTATTTACCAATATCATTGTTTTATATTTTATTACTTGAATCAATTCATGTACACCATGAATTTTTATTTACTTATATTATATATATATATTCACATAGTGTCTGTATCACACTCCTATAAGTCAAGTGCAAGTCAAGTTTGAGTAATATTCAGTAGTTGGTTTTGGTAGCTGACCGAGCTAATGTAAGTGTTTACATAATAAAAATATGGAATGTTAGTCCATATATATAAAAGACCAGATTGCTTGCAGGAATGTGATCAGACTAGAGACGCTAAAGATGACGTATACAATAAGTATGTAGGCTAAGTTGACATGTCGTCATCTGTGGTCATTCATTTGTTTTGAAACAGTTCCAAGCTCCCTGCTTGAGACAACTACCCCGACCTATAATTCAAACGGCCTACGTGATCTGTAGCGTGTCTCATTTGATTGTGTGTTCGTATGAAACTATGTCATTTGTATGTATGTTCATATGTTCGAACTACTGTCTGTTCCTTCATAACTTGTAACAGAGATGGTAGACAGGCAGAACAGAGTTAGCTATCGTCATTAGAAGACCTGTACCTCTTTACCTAAGCTTTATCATGTAGAGGAATAGGATTAGCCATCATCATTGCAGAAGCGATCAAGCTATCGTTATTAGAAGACTTGTACAATCTATCTGATCTTCAGCATGTAAAACTTCAGAATGAATACATATATTTTTTATATTTCGTGTTTTTCTACAAGAACTCCTCACCATGAGTTTAACACATCGTCGTAATAACTACTACCAAGATAATATCGACTTCGTAAGTGATCTACAAACCCCCAGACACTCCATTGAAGATGGAAGTGCAATACCAACCGACTTAGCGTAAGATCATCACTAAGTCTAACATTACCTCATAGGGCGCCTTATCATACAAGGCACAAGCCCTAATATATGATATATGTATATATATATATATATATATATATATATATATATATATATATATATATTATATATGTGTGTGTGTGTGATATATATGTATATATACATTGTATATATAATATATATATATATATATATTATATATATATATATCTATATATATTGTGTGTGTGTGTGTGTGTGTGTGTGTGTGTGTGTGTGTGTATGTATGTATGTATGAAACGATTCATCATTAACTCCAAACATATGGCAGATTATTTATCTTTATATGTTCATTAATGAAAATGAATTGTTCGTTTTATGAGAAAATGATGGTTCGTGTTTATCAGATTTTGTATCGCATTGAATTGTGAATACTTCGTGAATCAACTTTGAAATAATCGTAGTGATATGGGAAGAATCAGATTTAAAGGACAGTGACAAGTTTTATTGTTATATTTTTTATAACAGTTGTATGATTCAAATCACCATGACGTCTTTTAGAATATGAAGCCTAAAATATCCTGAATCAGTTACATCTTCATGAGTATTCTTTGTTTCCATGACTTTTCATATTCACAGAAGTGATAGGTAAATTTGTATTTATTCGATGCTTAAATTAATGATGAAATGACCACACCATAGTTTACCAAGGGTGGGACAGAATTGAATTGGTTGATCCCACTAAGAGAAAAAAAAGATACTTGTTTGGAAGCGAAAAAAAAAAGTTTAGCGTACTTGAGAATAAATTGGTGATCATACCAAGCAAAAATTATAAATTGAATATTTTAGAATGTCTATCCAAGGATAGATGAATTAACTTGCTTACAGGTCCTGCTTTGAGGGAACAAGTTACGTAACGCTGAATTCTGACAAGTTGCAGATAAAATCCAATTACACTGAAAATAACTTGAAGTAGGTATTAGGGTCCCACTAGATGTTAATCTCTTTTTGATACACTTTTAGCAGATCCTGATTAAGCAGATAAAAACGTATTTTAGATTACTCCATTTTAGTACAGAAAAGTTTGATGACTTGCAAGTGAGGAATTAAGAGTGAACAGAAGGGACAAATAGCTGTATTTCAAAAAAGTAGAGGTGGACAATTAAAGCAAAGCTTTTGAATAGTCTTCACAGATACACAAAAGTAACTGCCTGATATCTTGATTAGAATAATCAGTGTATCAGGTATTTATGGTCACGATATTTGGCTCAATTATTGACTTGCTTGTATGGTGTTTTTACGTTGCATGGAACCAGTGGTTATTCAGCAACGGGACGGCCACCGAGGTGGCAGGCAAAGACCATACCAACCACGCCACTGAGGCACTGCTCAATTAATGAAGGAATACAGCAACTATTAAACATTCAACTAGAAAGATTGTCGTATTATATTTCTACTTAGAATTTTTCTTACTAATTTTTATCATTACCTATGAGTCGTTTAAAGTTCACATTTTTTTTAATAGCGGAATATTGTAGATCAGGTTATACTATATTTACACAACCATCAAAGTTTTTCTTCTTCCTTTCGACAGTTTGCTACGGCGCTGTCAAGTATTTCCACATTTTCAATGTTGTTTGCCATCTGAATCCTTATTTCTTTATGGCCATCAGGGTTTACACAGATTTCACATTATTTTCAAATCGAGTTTTCATTATAACGCACCAATAAAAAATATTGAACTTTGAGCTTCCTTTAATTTTTACTTTGTTGTTTTACATTATTAATGAATATTAAATTGCAATAATGCAACGTATGCGATTTTTTTACTTATTCGGAATTACTTAAAAGCATTCACTCTCACCTTTTCTCACCTGGCATGGCAAAATGAATTACTTGTTCGAGCCTTTCATAAAATAATTTACTTGATTTTTATAGGTATATTGAATTGCATTATGTCTATTGTGACGAAACCTTACACTCGATGGCAATCTTTCACATTTCCTCAACACTGACAGGTGGTACTGAGATTAATATTTTGTAAATGTATTTGTGCTACAAGCTACTTTAAGGGATCATAAACTACAGTTTTACAGTGCAGCATTTCACTGCTAACTTACCGCGAGAAAAACATCCTAGAAAGAATATTCTGAGTGTCATTCTTTCATTAAATATTCATGTGATGTTTCAGTCGATTAAAAGAGTGGATAATTTGGCTTTCCTTTCCGAATTCCTCAGATCACAAAGTCAGGAAGGTTTTTTTTCTGTAGCTGATATTCCTCTAGATTTCAGCACAATTTCCATTTTACTTAATAATCATAATTTTTTTTTCTTATGGAGAACTCTGGGAGTTTTCAGTCGCAACATTTACTTACTACCTGTTCATGACTATTTCTAGGCTGCTGCAATTCCGGTTGCGTCGTTGGTAATTCTTACGGTTTTATGAAAAGAATTTCATGCTGTTATTGTTAGCTGATATCCTATCTTGAATGCACTTTCTTATGCAACTGGAAATAGGTCTCCTCACTGAAAATAACTTTGATTAAATTGAATTGCCTTTTCAACAAATATTGCATCACATGGGTAATTTATTACCTCAATAGTTATTAATAGCATGAAAGTAATTATGGCTCTCGTCCAATATTTTTCTTGCACTGTTTGCTTAAGCTATTCATTGTGCCACGAAAAAAATAGACTTTTGTAGTAATAACTTCAGGCAATGCAAATGTACTTAGAAATATCTCCTCTAAATGAATATCGATCTGCAGACAATAAATATCCAGGTCTCGCGAGCCAAGTGGAAATATATGGAACAATTATACTTATCTTTGACGATTGAATAGCAATGCCGCCTTTTTTTTTTTTTTTTACGAACAAATATCACTGTTGAAACGCCCTAACATTCAACAATATTGAGTTCTCGGTATTAGCATTCGGTTCCATACCTATAAATACTTATACGTAACTTATTCTATATTTTGCGACTTTCACGATACTGTACTAGTTTTGAAATTATCAAAACATATTTTTTTAAACTATAATCTGTCGTGCCTTCCTGTTTTCTAAACGTATTAATATGATATCGTAATTCTTTACGCCGTCCTCTGGGGATTAATAAAGCGAAGGAGATTGTATTTTTTGTTTGCCTAACGTTAATGTAGTATATCATAAAAAAAAACCAAGGCACACTGGTTGATTTTATAGGACCTTTGAGAAGAACCGTTTTCTGCGAGAGGCCAGCGGACTTGCTAATGCTAAATGCGATATACAACCCTCCAGAGGTATTAAAGATGCATGCCGTTAGGCGAGTGAATGTTTAAAGCCCGAACAACTATTTCTGGCTGACAGTCCATGCAAAGAAAATAGACGGATAATGGCATACTTATATGGGAATAACTTATACATTTTATTACTGTCTTCACTCAATGAATGTTAACAAAAAAATTTACCACATTCTTATGGTGAAGTTTCTTGAAGTTTTATACTTCTATACTTTCTCCTTCATTATGTTTTTAAATCTAGATCACATTAGCCAAGTAAGGGACCATGGACGAGTTTAGTATTATAACGCATGTAAACCTTGGTTTACTTTTCAAGGTCACAGACTTAGTTTTGTGCCCAATCTTTTACGGAGAAATATTTTCTTCTATGCTACTAAAAAGCAAACTTTTATCTTGGGGAAATTATACTATTACCGCTATAAAATGAACAGTTTAGAAAATAAAAGGTAAAATCTATTAAGTATTGACACCGAAAGACAATGTTTATACTTTTCAAGGAAACGTATGAAAAAGCGTTTTGTGTCGTCATATTAGTTTAAGATTAACGTGTTTCTTGGTTTCGCCTCTTGCTCTTCTTATATGCTTAGCACACAACGCAAGAGAAATTGAAATCTCAATCTTTGTCCCAGCGTTTACATGTCATTCAAGGTCATTTTTAATCTGGCAAAGACTGTTTGTCCCCTGATACTAGATTTGTAAATATGATCATTATTATAATGGCAGAAATGTGAATTAGCGAATCCCAGAAAAAGACATTTCCATCTTGGTGCAGATTTTAGAGTTTTATAAGGTGAAGTAGCATTTCCGTCATGGAAAGAGAATGTGAACTCCGTCGTGACGCTAACAGTTTGGGGGCTACCAGTATTCTTTCATCAATAATGCCCAGGAAGCTATGAACTGCATGAACATGAATGTGCCGAGAATTTTTTTTATTGTTTACTGATGTAAAATTCAGTTATCTAGTGTTGTGATAAATGGCTGAATATAAGCTGGCGTCGCTGTAATCAAGTAAAGAAAAAAAATGTGGGACAAACTTCATAAAAGGGCATTATTGATTTTTTTTTTTTTTTTTTTTTTTTTTTTTTTTTTTAACCTTAATTCCACTTTTGTATCTTTAGATAGTCCTACTTTCAGAAGGGTTTGA
Source organism: Macrobrachium nipponense (assembly GCF_015104395.2). Lineage (NCBI taxonomy): Eukaryota > Metazoa > Arthropoda > Malacostraca > Decapoda > Palaemonidae > Macrobrachium > Macrobrachium nipponense. The sequence goes on along the minus strand of NC_061110.1, from coordinate 82,688,724 downwards.
CTTTACTCCTTTTTGTCATATAATATATAGATATATATATATATATATATATATATATATCTATATAGATATATATATATATATATACATATGTATATTATTTATATATATTTCTTATTTCACTTCTTTGACGTTTCCAAGTAAAACTACCATAATAATACAGCGAAGCGACAACAAGTCATGTCGCCGTTTCAAGTAAAAACGCGTCCAAGTGTTAATAGCTACGAACATAAATTCAACTTGAATGCTTATAATTGCAAATCAAGGATATTATTGAAATCATGATCAATGTTGTTTTCGGAAGATGGTATGTCACCGAGTATATAAAATAAAACGCATTAAGAGATTTGCTTCTTTAACGACAGAAATCCGTAGTAGTCTGTATGCAGTTGAGACTGAAATACCTCGGTCAATTTTAACAAAAAAATGCAATACCTATAAACATGATGACTGTGACTGCTCCTGAATCCGTTTCTTAGCTATTCTCATTGGGGTGGCAACGCTTGAAAGCGCATCAGTTATTAAATAAAATATTCTTATTAAAAAAATTCTTTGACGTTTACTTTCATAATAATAAGGGGCCTAACATACTCCCACTTCAGAACAACTTCACAGATCATTCTTTATTTGCTTCATAAGCAATTATCTGGTATCGAATGCCAATTTCTGTCTTTAGATATGCAGGTCTCAGAGGTTTTATGTTTTCACTGTTGTTCATGTTTGTCCTTGCTTTAGTTCTGTTGTGTTTATACCAATAAATATTAGGAAAAAGCTCCTACTCTTCATTCTACAATCTAATTATGGAAACGTAAGGTGACTGCAACCAGCAAAGTATTTTCATCAGGCCATCACTGTTTTGTTAAGATCTATGCTTAAAGGCAAATAATAGCAATTTACATATTTCACTGATCACAGAGGCAAGGATGCTGCTAAGTGCTGATGTTCAGTGATTAAGTCTTTTTTTGTGTGTGAATTAGGAGACGGAGAGATCAAAATAGGTTAGTTAATATTTGTTTGAAAATATTAGAAGTATGCCTATCAACCCTAACCAGATTTGGTGCATGAAGTGATATACTTAAGAGCTACGTAATATAGAGCACATGGTAAGGTCATAAGCTCATGTACTCTTGAAAGAAAGAGTTACTTTAAAAATTGTAAACGAAGAGGCATTCTCATATCTAATTTATTTTTGTATAATTATAGCTATATAATGACTATACGACAAATGTCTTCTGTTATGACCAGTTATTTACCAAAGGCACTTTCCGAGCTGAACTGTGATTTTTCTTTGACTAAAAAAAAAAAAAAAAAAATATGGTGCCACATGAATGTCTATTATCATTTTAAATTACCATACAATCTTTACCACAGATAAAACAAGGTTGAAATGAGCTGTCTAATTTTCAGTTTCAAATGCTTAGTAACATCAAGAATAGTTAAGTAGGAAAGAAAGAACTACGTATAATAAAAAACATATGAAACTAAAGTTTACATTCATAAAGTATTTATTTTCATACTCTTACCGCATCATTTTTTTTTATTATTTAAGTTACACGTTTTCTATTTTTAAGTCACAAATTTTTCTATTACTCTTTATATTATTATTTCTAGAATGTGGATGTGTCAAAATATAATCCTCTTATGAAGCACTAGCATCTTTCCCCAGCCAATGCTACTGCGTCAATGACCGACTCAATCAGGCACTGCCAGCCGACGGCAAGCGCATACATGTTGCAATAAGTTTCCCAGGAAAGATTTTCATCTCGAGCCCCCTTAACAAAACTCAGCTTATAGTTAAACACTGATATTGATGTTGAATGTGTTTGTAGTCATTTATGTTAAGTCATGGTACCAAATGTCAATGCAGTAGGCCCATCTTTGACCCTTTGGGCCCTAATTCCCAAGGGAGATAGGGGGATTGAAGCCCCCCCCCTATCAAAGTTGGGGGTAGGTCACTTCTCCCCTGGTTGGTAAGTCGAAAGGGTGTAGGTCCCCTGCCCCTCATATTGTGGGAAACCCTCGGGACCGATCCAGGTATGGTCGGCCCCCTCCCCCATATTTTGGAGGAGAGCCTGTTTCTATACCTATAGAAAACACTTCTACATAGATGTCAACCTCCGAAAGTTGTAAAAATAAGGGGGTATGAAAAAGAGGGGTTATGACACCCTTTAAAAGCAGCCCTCGAATTTCGGATTTTGACTAATACCTTCTTGGAGAGAGAGAGAGAGAGAGAGAGAGAGAGAGAGAGAGAGAGAGTCTATGGCAAAATTGGTAGCAATAGCTTTCATAGTCTGGGCGTGCACAGCGAACAAACTAAGAATAGAAGGGCAGACAAACACACGAAATTGCTTTTTTTTAAATATATATGTGTATATATCTTAAAAATAGGTGTGGTGGTGGGGAATTGTTGATCTCAGCTTTTTCCGCTTTAGTGACGGGAGAAGGAATTAGCAACAAGCAATTAATCCTCGAAGAGTGCTGAATGAAAAAAAAACAGTCACAATTGGTGACCATGCGATATGAGGCTGACAAACTTTCACAGACTGGGTGCGGCACGGTTGCTATGCCATTCCAAAAGGTGTGTCTGTGTGTGTGTGTGTGTTCATGACATGTAATGGAAGGGACCCAACAGTATGAGGTGCCAAAGAAGATGACAATCTTTGATTACCGGTGTTGTGGATAGAAACACATTTGGAGCGGACTCGGGAGGGCACACTTATCGCAAGGTAGTATAAACCTTAAGACTTTGGAAAAGTGTAGTGCGTAAACGTTCATTTTAATTATACTTTTACATGTTGGAGTGATATAATAAATATGACTCTTTATTTCTGATGGGTTAATGGCATTATATAGAGAATGGGTTCTCTAAAAGACTTTGACCATTTAAATGCATAATTAATCAGACTCAGATTTAGGGGATGATTACTTAATCTAGTTCAGGAGAGTAGAATGACAGTTTACAGTCTTTTGAGGGTCAGACTAAGTTCTTTTATTTACTAAATTTTATATTCATTTTGTCTCCCATTTAATGTTTAGTTAATTTGGGAAATAAAAGTATATTTTTGTATCTACAAGGATTCATTAGCCCGAGCTCTCATTTTTAGCTCTTGCAGAAGGATAACCAGCAACGAGAGGTAAAGAGGGTTGCCGGTTTGTTTAATTTGTTTAAACGAGAGCCATTTAGTCATAGAGGTTCGGCAAGAGGTGGTGGCAGCGGGTAAAAAGCTATTTATAGGCTGTATGTATGCTTCCGAAGAGACTATAGCTAGATTAGGCATAATTTTTTGGGGGGAAAGGGTTTGTAATTATGTCACAGGCAACTCGCGTTATTGCTGAGTTTGGGACTAGGTGTATCTCTCTGTGTGTGCCAGCCAGAGCTAGTGTCTTTAGCCAACGGTTTGTGTGAGGTTATATTTCGAGATTTTCGGGAAATTAAAGTGCAATTTTGGGGCATATTAAAGGTATCGGGTGCGGTGAATAGGTTATGCGTACTTGCAATGGTTAAACAAGTTTGGGTTCCGTTCCTATGAAGACGAGTGTAATCTTTATATGTTCCCTTCCTTTCTTTCTTTTTTTCTCTCTTTATTGTGATTAATTTGCTCAAAAGTGTGTTTTTATCTTTTATGTCCCTCGAGATTCGATGGATATTGGTGTGTTTGTAACATATGGGGATATTTGGTGTTGTGGGTTACGCCTGGTGAGAGAGAGAGAGAGAGAGAGAGAGAGAGAGAGAGAGAGAGAGAGAGAGAGGGTGTGTGTCTGAGAGAGAGAAAGGCAAACGGGACGGATGGTTTTGGTGAGCAAAGCGGTCTTTTCTCTCAAAACTTTTTTTGTTATTGTCTTCTCCTTGTTTTTTTTTTTTCCAGCACGACCTTCTATTTAATTTATTAAACAGCTGATTCATATTGTGATTTACTGGGCGGGGTGCATGTTTGTTTTTTTATCTTTTATTGGGGGATGATTATCACTAATTTTTCTGGATTGGGATTTGTGTGTGTATATACACATTAATGTTATTGAGGTTGGGGAAGATCGTATGGAGTTGGGTGGATGGGGTACTTTCACAGCCAGGTACAAATCTTTATTGAAGGGTGATAATAATTATTGAAGTGCCAAAAGGATAATGGATGATGTAAAGGGATTCAGAGAGACGAAAGCTTTGTTAGATTTCAATAAGGGTGATCTTTCCTATACGTGCAGGAGTTTTTATTCAATATGCAAAATGTCAGTCATGGGTCTGATTTGCAAGCATTTTTAAGAGCAGCTTATGGCTCAAAGGAACACGGGGATATGGTGAGAGATCAAAGAGGGCTATATAATATGAAAGCACAGCTAGCCTCATCGAGACATAGCTCAAAACTTTGACTCAGCGGCAGAATGGATAGAAAAATTGAAAAACCTCTAAGTGGGTTAAAGGGGGTAGTGTCTCACTTGACAACTTACAAAAACTGATCAATTTTGCGATGTTTTTGCACGACGTACCAGATGCAATAGTGGATAGTTTTGATGAAAAGATTGACCCTACATCAGACGAAGAATTAATTTACGCCCAAATTCAGAAACATATGTCCAAATGTCCCACTGTAGATAGTACAATTTTTAATGAGACAGGCCCGAGAAATACGGTGCAAAGAGACACAGAATTTTCTTCTCCCCGTTTGTGTGCAAAAGTTTAATATAATTGAAGATCAATCGATCAAAGGCAACAGCAGTTGTGTTGCTACAATTGTAATAAACCAGGGCACCCAAAGAAAATGTGTACGGTTAAATAGTGGAATGTGTAAGAGTGTGTATCACATTGGCAATCTTGTCTGTCTCAGATACGGAAAGATGCGAGGCCTACACCTCAAGTCTGGGATTTATAATATGAGAACTTCCCAGCAGGAGGTCACTTAAGAGGGCAAAGGGATCGGTGAAATTTTTGGGAGGCCGATCAACAAAAAGGGTACAGATGATTAGTATGTGCCATTGTGGTCTCGTGGGGGACGCCCCTGAGCCTAGGCCTATAGTTTTAACGGAACAGTGGGGATGTGATATCCTGATCTTTATAGACACAGGTGCGTCTATAAACTTTAATGGACTATAATCTGTATCAATCCATGTTCTCCCATTACCCTTTGAAACCCTCAACGAAGACGAAGTGTGATGTGCAAGGCCATAGATCAAACACCCTGGGTTGTGTTCAAATACGGTTTACTCTCGGTGATAGAGTATTAATAGAACCATTTTTGGTATAAAAGGGTGTTAATGGTATAACGATAGGAATACCTGTTGTTTTTCTTCCTTATGATGACGTGATTAGAACTGAGGATATGGAGATTATTGAAAAAAGGGATGTGTTTGGTGTGCTAATGGTGATGATACTGGGATATGGGGAGTGGTAATATTAAAACCCACACTGATGATACGGGGGATAACTGCGGTGATGTTATGCGAGATATTGGAGTCCACGGAGGTAACAATTTTGGTGAATGTGACAAGGCATTATAAGTGGTGATACTGATACTAATATGATAATATTACTGATACAAATGAGTAGATTGTAATGAGAACCACGGGTGATGATGTTCATGGGATCGTGGAACGGGGAGTACTAACCACAAATATAAAGGTGTTTTATCAAAGAAGTTGCTATAATGCCATGTTCCAAAGACTATGGTAAAAGTCAAGTTAAGGGAAGTGAGAAACCCGCGGATGTGTGTGTAATTGAGAGTAGCGAGAAGCTAAGATGGATTATTAGCACGGCATCAGTGAACAGTATATCAAACACTGGTGTTATGTGGTTAGAATTATTGAACTGTAATGATACAGTTAGGAAATACCAAAGGAATACATATGTATTAGATCTCCAAGATTGGAGTAGTGACAGTGATTCGGTAGCTATTGTAGAGGGGATATCTGAGTTTTCAGAGGCAGAAATACAATTAAGGAAGTGAATATTTACAGAAAATTTAGCTAATGCGAATTATAGTGAGCATGTTGAAGCGGAACGGTAAGCGAGCTCTTAGCAGATTTGGGGATACAGTAGCCTTACTAGGTGATAACTGGGATTGACTAATGTGTTAGAAACTTAAGGTAAACTTAGAGGATGGCACAAAACCTATTTATATTCGTGCATACCCCATATCTTTCAAAATCAGAGAACAGGTGGAGAAAGAGGTCAATAAATGGGAAGAAGAAGGAACCATTAGGCCTAGTGTGTCTCCATACAACTTTCCTCTGTTAGCAGTGCCTAAGAAGGATGGCTCTGTCTGCGTATGCGTCGATTTTAGACGTTTTTAAAACAATGAAAATCAATCCCTGACCGTTATTCCAGTCGCGTGCATACCAGATCTTTTTGTAGAAATCGGGGCACATAATATTTATAGCTCAATTGATTTAGCACAGGGGTTTCTGCATGTCCCTTTTAGTGATAGTAGTTGAGGATATACGACTTTTTCAGTGCCCATGGGACACTATGAATTTACGCGAATGCCGTTTGGTTTATTGGGCAGTCCGATGACTTTACCAGGTTGGTTAACACAGTTTGCACGGGTGTTGGGTTAAAACTGGATGATATTTTAGTCACAACAGACACGATTGTGCAACACCAGGAAGTGCTTACAGAAGTACTTAGGAGGCTTAGATTACCAGGGTTGAAAAGTAAGCTAGCCAAGTGTTCGTTCTTGAAAAAGCAAATCACATATCTAGGCCATGTCATATCCAAGGAAGGGTTAGAGTAAATGAAGATAAAAGTCAAAAGCAATAGCGACTTTTCGCACTCCCGAGATCAAAGAAAGAAATGAAGTCATTCCTGGGTATCGCTGGTTCATTTCGGAGGCTTGTGAAAGGGTTTTTCTAACATAGCAGCTCCCCTAACAGATATATTGCCGGAAGACGTTCAATTTCAATGGGGGGGAAACCCCAGTCTGAGAGTTTTCAAAAGCTTAAGGACGCGTTAATGAATCCCCTGTTCTGAAATTTCCAGATTTCAGCAAACCACCATTCACATTAGTGACTGATGCCAGTCAGGAGGGTATACGTGCTTGCCTTATGCAAAAGTTTGATGGGAAATTCCATTCCATAGCCTTTATAGCAGGAAGTTTAGGACAAAGGGCAGCAAAGAAAGATCAATGGCTACCATAGATAAAGAAGCCTTTGCAATAGTATCAAGTTTGGTTATTTTAAAATGCTACTGATGGGGAATAAAATAGAAGTCCTTACAGACCACAAGCTGTTGTTGGATCTTTTTAATAAGCCCGAGTTTGTCACCTAAAAGAGCACGATGGTTTCTAACTATCAGAGATTTCGATGCAAAGCTCAAATATATAGAAGGCAAATAAAATGTAGTAGCGGACGCCTTAGTAGAAGTTTTTACGACACCGAAGGATTTCAAGTTGCGCTAGTCACTAGCGAATCTATACAATGGAATACGGGTCTCAAAGAGCAAAGGCAGGATGAAGATGAAATTCTGGCAGACGCAAAAGCGTTTTTCTTAAGAGGGGAATTAGTTAGTAAACGTTATAAGTTACCTTTTTCGGGTTTAGAGTTAGAAGGTAATCTATTGGTCAGGAAAATTAAATATAAATTGAGAACTAGTGAAAGTAAAGAAGATACGACACAGATCGTAATTCCGAAAGTCCTAAATTCCAGTGGTTTTGGATATAGTACATTGCAGGTTCGGTAGTCCGCACTTGGGGATAGAAAAAATGTATAATGAGGTGTGTGCTAAATACATTTGGACAAACATGGGAAAAGATCTCGAAAATTTTGTGAAAAACTGTACAGTATGCAATGCATGCAAACCTGCAAGGATAACTTCATCAAATTAGGGTCATATCCGATACCAAGTAGACTCTTCAGAGCATACATATGGATATCCTAGGAAATTTTTGTGAATCTAGATATGTGAAATAAGTACTTGTTGTAATAATAGATGAACTTACGAGGATAGTAGAAATTTTTCAAATTAAGCATAAAATGGCTGAAGAAGTAGCTATAGCATTCTTCAATGGTATCACTGCAGATATGGTTCACCGAGGTTTTATTGACCGACAATGGCAGAGAATTTGTAAACAAAACTTTAGAATGTTTAGCGGAAATCATGGGGATACAGAAAGTAACAATTATTCCATAGCGGCACCTAAAGCTAATGGGTTTGTGTGAACGAGTAAACAGAAAAGTGCTCAAAGCTCTCAGGAAGACTGTAGGTGGTAATGATAAAAATTGGGACAGATATAATGATATTGTTAGACATAATATTAACACTATGGTTAGTGATTCCATTAAAATGTCTCCATTTGAAGCTTTGTTTGGTTGCCCAGCATGAGGCCCATTCGATCTGTTAACTATACCTCATCATGGGGAGGATACAATCGAATCATTAATACCTACAGCGAGAGAGAGACATGCTTGTCTCAGCCACAATCTCGAGACCACAACTCGAGAAATGGTAGAAAGAAGTAATAGCAAAACATCTGATCCTAAGATCAATGTTGGAGACAAGGTATTTTTAAAAATCAACGTGAGAAATGAACTAAATTACAAACTGGGTCCGAAATCTGAGGGTCCTTTTAGAGTCACTGAGGAAAGATTGGAAACAGATTTGTAGTCTTAGGGGAAAAAACAGGTCGTCGAAATTAACACATATATCAAAACTGAAAAGAGTTGGTTGTGGTAACTAATATAATGTTGCGTAGTTGCATTTTTTTTTCTGGTTTTCGCAAATTGACGGTGAAATGTGTTTAATGTTTTTTTTATTTTCTATTTCATTTTTTCTACTATTTTTTCTTATTATGCGCAAACTGTGGCGTTTTGGCGTTAGATTCAGAGGTAAATATTTCATGTGGAAATCGGGTTGAAAATATGGCAATTTCTGTTAAGCTGAGAAATATTATGATAAGCCCTTGGTGGTTTCTGTGTGCATGGGTTTAGTGGGGCTGAATTTTTGCAGCTTTTAGGGTGGTGGATTGTTGGGCTGGGATTTTTTTTTTTTTTTTTGGTGGTTGTAATCTTTGGCGGTGGATTTTTTTGTGGTTATATTTGTTTTGGTGGTGATCTGTGGTTTTATGAGCCAAGAGGGGGTTATTGTGGTTTCAATAATGGGTGAATTGTGGTTTATATCACGACAAGGTGGTTATGCGCTTTTATATACTTGTGGCAGTATTATGAATGAGTTAAGTTTTCGAGGACAATTTTGGTGATGTTCCAAGGGATAATTTTGTGGAATGTGGTTATATAGCATCAGTATAGAATTTTTGGGCTATTTGGAGAATAACGATTTCTGAGGTTGCAAGTCTGTTTTCAGAGATGTTGATTATGACATTCCATGGGGTGTATGTAAGGGGTCAATTCCGGTCGTAGGGATATGTTGCGGCAGCAAATTCCATAACAATACATACTTGCGTTTTAAGTGGAAAAGTGCTGGATTATGTTTTTTTCTCTGTGTACATTTTGCAATGGGGAAAGTTCAATTATTATTTTTTTTTTTTCTTTTCCTACGAGGGATGTTCGTAATCGGGGTTAGGCTTTACATAGCATTTCTATTATAGACGGAGTATAATTTATTGGGTATATGAGTTAGATAGAAGGGGTGTTCGGCATTGTATTTCATGGAGGTTAAATATATAAACAGTACATGGATTTTGCTGTATACACATTATGGTTTTTTTTTTGATAATACATTTGTCAGATATAGGATTACTTGTGAGGATTCAGTGGGTAAAGATCATATTTTGTTTAGTGAGGAATTTTTAATAATTGACTAGGAGATTGGGTATATTAGTTGATGACAGATTTGTGTGGTAAAGCAAGACTTTAGTTACTCTATGATCATGTATACTTTTCAAATATGGACACACAAAGACTTTAGAGAATTCCAACTTCATGTGATGGTGGCGACGGAAACGGCTTGGTTCTACAGTAACAGAGGTCAAATCTACACACGAGTGGTGATGCTATGGATCGCCTCAGCAATGGACAAGATGACATCAGTGGATCATCTCAGGATATGTTCTCGGACAAATCATTAGTCTACAATCTACTACGAGGCGGGTGCGAGATGCACTTGCATGGAAGTTACAGGATATTTCCTTGACAACGAGGGGTGTTGGATACACTTACAGGAATTGCAGACGCTAAATAATGGCGCATGCTGAATTGTTTTGAGATGGTTCACGTGTTCAGCCTGGGTCTACAACTATTAGACAAAGGCGTTCGTGAAACACTTACATGGACTAACGAGGCGGTTCAAGTTCCGCCTATCTTAGAGACGGATGAATTCTTCTTCGGCGAACGCTACACAATTTCCAGTGATTGTGTTTATGGTATCAACAGTGGTAGTCAAAATATGTTATGGGGGCTATCTTGCAAAACATTATGAACCATTATATACCAGTTGCTGATGTGGTGTGTGACGGGAGTGCACAAAGGACATAGGTGGTCCAAGCCATCTTAAAAAATAGATGTGGTTTGGTGAACTGTTAATCTCAGCTTTTTTCCGCTTAGTGACGGGAGGGCTTAGCGACAAGCACTCGATTCCTCGAAGATTGCTGAAATGAAAACACAGTCCACAATTGGTGACCATGCGATATGAAGCTGACGACCTTTCAGAAACTGGGTGTGGCACGGTTGCTATGCCATTCCAAAAGGCGTGTCCGTGTGTGTGTTCGTGACGTGTAATGTAAGGGACCCAACAGTACGAGGTGCCAAAGCAGATGACACTCTTTGATTATAGGTGTTGTGGTATAGAACACATTTGGAGTGGACTTGAGGGCACACTTATCGTAAGGTAGTGTAACCTTAAGACTTAGGAAAAGTTACCCTTTGAAAAGAGAGAGAGAAGTGTAGTGTGTAAATGTTCATTTTAATTATCTTTTACATGTCGGAGTGATATAATAAATATGTCTCTTCATTTCTGATGGGTTCATGGCATTATATAGAGAATGGGTTCTATAAAAGACTTTGACCATTTAAATGCATAATTAATCAGACTCAGATTTAGGGGATGATTACTTAATCTAGTTTCAGGAGAGTAGAATGACAGTTTACGGTCTTTTGAGGGTCAGACTTAGTTCTTTTACTTACTCAATTTTATATTAATTTTGTTCACTTAATGTTTAGCTAATTTGGGAAATAAATGTATATTTTTGTATCTACGAGGATTCATTAGCCCAGCTTGCATTTTTAGCTCTTGCAGAAGGATAACCAGCAACGAGAAGTAAGAGGGTTGCCGGTTTGTTTAATTTGTTTAAACGAGTGCCATCTAGTCATAAACGCTCGGCAAAGTATATATATATAATATATATATATTATATATATATATATATATATATATATCAATCAGATGAGAGCATTAAAAAGGGTCCAGGAATCCACCAAACATTGTGAAGAATATTTTATTAGGAACGTTTCATACTACTTCAGAGTACATCTTCAGCCTGTAATTATAAATTGTGATAATTTAATTAACAGTAAAATAACACATTAAGACTAAAACATCAAGATAATAAGTTAATTAAAAACCTTAGAGAACATTTAAAACAAGCAATAGACTAAAACTTTAAGAAATATGGTAATTAAAATTTATAGAAACATTTAAAACAAATAATAAGAGGACAAGTACCCTAAGCGAAAGTAGAGAAGGGAATGATTTGAAAACACAGTTCGGCCCAGATCTCAGTTATGCTAAATACAACGTGGCAGCAGCCACGTTTGCATTTAGAGAAGGAACCAGTCGTTTGATGTATAATGACTCAAACGACTGGTTCCTTCTCTAAATGCAAACGTGGCTGCTGCCACGTTGTATTTAGCATAACTGAGATCTGGGCCGAACTGTGTTTTCAAATCATTCCCTTCTCTACTTTCGCTTAGGGTACTTGTCCTCTTATTATTTGTTTTAAATGTTTTCTATAAATTTTAATTACCATATTTCTTAAAGTTTTGAGTCTATTGCTTGTTTTAAATGTTCTCTAAGGTTTTTAATTACTTATTATCTTGATGTTTTAGTCTTAATGTGTTATTTTACTGTTAATTAAATTATCACAATTTATAATTACAGGCTGAAGATGTACTCTGAAGTAGTATGAAACGTTCCTAATAAAATATTCTTCACAATGTTTGGTGGATTCCTGGACCCTTTTTTATATATATATATATATACATATATATATATATTATATATATATGTATATTATATATATATATATATATATAATTATTATTATATATCTATATATAAAAGATTACTTAGGTCGATGTTTTAAATTTTTGTGAAAAAATCATTGTCATATGTTGTATTAACTCTTTGAGAGACTCATATTTATAGCTAATATAAATAGCGTATGCTGTTGAATTGCTGTATATGATTTAGAAAACAGAGTTGCCTTCCGGTATACGTATTTTGTTCCTGAATAATATATATATATATATATATATATATATATATATATAATATATATATATATATATATATATATATATATAGTATATACACGCACACAACATAATTATTAGTAGTAACGTTGTCTTCCGATAAATTTCTATTTATTTTTGTATGAAATTAAGCAATATTTAATTTTTATTACAGCGTTATAAGATGAATTACGACACTCGAGTAGTTATTGTTTTTACATTATCGCTTTTACGCCATATGTTGTAGTCTTTAGGTGAAACTTGTATTCCGTGCTGTTTTAACTTATTAGTTTCTAAATTAATTTTTGAGAAACAGCTTTAGAGTGCTTTTGACGTAGTCTCCATTGCATTATAGTATTATAAATTGAAAATCTGCTTTCAAACATATTTTATTTTACGTTAGTGTAATTTTCTTCAGGAGTCCTTTTAGTTGTATTTCGTTAAGCAGTTGATCTTCTTCTGGTAAAAATTTGTTTTCGCTTTTCTTTTTTCTTTTTTTAAATCGCTTCAAACATAAAGGCCATTTGTCCACGATTTCTTTCTTATTGTTTTCGGGCGTGTTACGAAAGCAATCCCGCAAAGTAATTCCTTAACAACCGAATTTCCTCGGAATATCTCATTTAATCAAATTCCCAATTCATTTCGCCTTTTTCTTTACACTTCCCCCACCCTTTACTTTTTATGTTTGTAAAGGCGAATTGAGTGACCACCAACAAACCGAGCCCAGATGGAGAAAGGTCATTAAAGGCCGAGATTGCGAGCGATATGTAATTTAGTTTGTGTGTAAAAGTTGCCTTTGTCAAAAGGGGGGAAACGGGAATGCGATATGACAGGTGTCTCTTGGATATTTATTAGTATGAAGTGACCGTAAAATCCGAATGCAATTTCGGATTGGAAGGGAAACTTTGATTTTACCACGACCATAAACCTAAGATATGGCTCCAGTTACTTGCAGTGTTAGAAGAGGAAAACCTCTGCATACTACGTGCAATAAATTTCTCTTCTCTCTCTCTCTCTCTCTCTCTCTCTCTCAACTGGGTATATAAATCAATTGTATTCCACGCTTGCATACACTCGACGACGCACATCCCTTTTATAAACTGTTTTTCTTCTTTAAATAAATACATTGATATTGTTGAGACTATTTTAAAGAGGCTGAAATGAAATCTTCTGAAATAAATTTTAAAAAGCATCAGATTTCAAAAACAAAGATATGAAAAGAGCATTGTACAGTAAAATTCAGAGGAGGTAATATTTACAACATCCATCGGCCTAGAGTGTAAACTCAGCTATTTTCTCCTTGGTGTCACTAAAGCTCATTGTCCTTATAACCTATAACCTATCCGTCGAAAAAGATACTTAATTCTGTGTTCCAAAATAGGTTCAGCAATATTCTGAGTTCAGCATAACACCGAATCCCTCGTACATAATGGGAAAAGAAGAGTTCATTATCGAAAGCATCGTAATCTATGATTTTTTTTTTACTGAAACCATTGTATTTTACGGTAGCATACTTATTCTCTAAATTTATTTTTGCCAGTAGGCCAAAAATTTAGACTGATTTGTATTTAGTGATATAAATCGCAGTAATTTAAAAATGTCCATATAGTCTTAACGCCTTGGCAAATTGCCTTCAATTTGCTGTTTTTTTCAATTGCAAGTAAACTGCTAATCAAAGTACAAATAGTATTGGATACAAATTTGAACAAAAAAATTGTAACAATACCACATATATTTTATACGGTAACACGATGGCATTCTTCAGCAACCCATTTTCAAGTGGTCCTCCATGAAATGTAATCGCGTAACAAATAAATTACTTGATGATGAAAATACAATACATTATTGTGTATCTAGGTTATGGCACTGAAAACGGAGCCAAGGTCATATATTAGTCAGGAAATAAATTTCACCATAATAAAGACTTGCGGATGAAATGGGAAAAGAACAAAACCCAGATAAGAAAACAGCAATAAAATATATGAGCGAAATAGAATAAGACCAAAACGCCTCGTATTTCTGCACATGGTCTGTGCTGGTAACATTCTGATGAGGCTTGAGAAGATTCACTCGCGTAACATCGCGCATCTTTAATTTCTCTGGAGGGCTGTCCGTCACATTTATCAGAAGTACGTACACAGGCATTTACACTCCCCCAAAGGGCCTGTAAAAATCTATCAGCGTGTATAGCTTCCTGCAGAGTGAAGGAAAAAAATATTATACTGCTGTCTATCTATGAATCTCCGAACCAATGTTACGAAGTATAAACAGTAATGTGAATGAAAAGAGGCTAACCCAGACTTAGACAAAATGTCCGCTTCGCTATTAATTCCTGAGAACAGTATTCAGTACAAATAAAATTTATTGAAACAACAAAAAGACAGCGTAACAAATAAATATTCTAAAGTGCAAGAAGATTATTGAAGTTCAATAAAATATCATAGCTTGAGCAACAGCATTAAAATCACGCCAATACAAGTGGCATGAAACAATATTTGCTTTGCAGAAAATTATCTGAATGTTTTTTATTGAGGGAAAATATCGCCCAATTTATGCCTCTCCACAAAAGCTAAATGTTTCTTCATTAAGACGAAATATCTGTTACCGATAGGCACCAATTTTCACGTGGAGATACTTTATGCAAAAAAGTTTATACATGAATTTCCCCTAACTGTTTTTCTTTAATACAAGTAAAAAAAAAAAAGGTGGGGCATCTTTTCCTAACTTTAATTCTTTGTACTGGAATATGTAGGAAACGTGGAAAAATACAAATATGAAGTTTATAAAAAAATGCCAAAATAGCCATCGACTTTCACCAGAGGACAGAAATGTCGCCTAAGAAAGGAGATGAATTTTTAAAAAGAAGACTCTGTTAGGCGGTTAGGACTACTTCAGCCAATTAGATAAATTGCCTAGGGAGATATTACAGGACTACCATCTGTTTCCTTAATCCAAGAGTTCACTTCAACGATGAAGTTCACGATTATTCACAAACTAAGCAGTCGAGATGAAATACTTCATTTTTTCATTTTTGGTAGTTTGTAATTTTGTTTTTTAGTGTAATATAATCTATTCTTAAGGACGCGAAAGGGTAAAACTAACTGAAGCTGTTCGGCTATGTACTACTACATAACAAATACAGCGCAACCAAACTCATAATGAGGATATAGGAAATATCAATTCATAATCTCGTACAGTTTTTTTTTTTCTTTTTTTTTTACAAGCATCCTGAAGGAAATGGGGAAAACTAATAATTAAGAACAAAAGTGATAAAGTTGCGAATAAGCCCCCCAAAAAATTAGTCAACTTCCAACCTAATCAAAGTCCCAAGCCCGGATAAAGATAGTGGTGGAGCCAGGAATGACATCCGTCCGTAAAAGATCTGCCCAAACCAATTATGAAATAAGTCTTGCAAGATGGAAACAGCCGCAGAACCCTTAGGAAAAACACCCACCATGACTAGGGATTAAGCTGACAGGAGGATAATAAAGCTCCATTGGTCAGGGTTAAATAGCAACATAAATGAGAAAAAATGAGGTTAATATTAAAAGATTTTAACAGTGATTTTATGTTTCAAAAATCACTTAAGTTAGGCAGGCTAACAATGTTCTTAGGGGTTTCTTTTCCAAGTTAGTTTCACTATAAAGCTTCACAAGTACAAGATATTTGTTGTTATAATAAAGCCCAAAAAATATTTTATAGTGAAACTAACATGAACAAAGAAATGCCTAAGAACATTCTTCACTTGCCTTACTTTAGTGGTTTTGAAAACAGAAAATCATTGTTAATATCTTATAATGTCAACCTCAGTTTTTTCATATAACATCGCAATAAAAATGTTAAAAAAATAAAATTCTTGTGTTTGGACTGCCTCTCTTTTTTATATCAGCCAATCTAGCAAAGGATTAAGAAGTATGAATTAAACAGCATAAGTATTCTGTCAAAACTGGGCAAACATCCAATGCTATATTCATCCATTTAAGTGAAAACTCTCACACAACAAATTGGATTTTCTCTTCACAAAGTCTTTTAGAACCCACTATTATAAAGCTTACTTCCAGTTGTAATTTTAACATTAGCCCTTGGATGTACCATTTGGACCCCTGTATTACTAAAATGTTTATGAATGACTTGAAAGGATAAAATCACTTACGTAATTACAAATTAGTTACCTTACAAGTATTTTCCTTGTACTTGTATTTTTCATACTTTCTTGTAGATATGTTCAACTTGGAAAAATTGTTATTGTTTACCAATTGGAGTGTTATCTGGTTTTTTGTACTTTTGTAAAAACTGTTTGGTAGTCAGTCACCTTTTTTGTTTGTTTTAATTGGCATGTTAATCCTTTTGAGCTATTGGGCTTAATCTTTTGTAAAACCTCTTAACTTTGTTTTCATAGGTCTAGTAATACTTCATTTGTGTTGGATTCCAGGTATATATTTTTTCCTTTGTAATCCCCATCTGTCATTTATACACGCTTTCTTTTTAACTTCCTTTTTTTATATTTCTTCAGTCTGCTAAGTAAAGGACAAGAAGTCGAAAGGCCTTGCAGAACTCTACCGTTTCTCTTTTTTTCATGGATTTTGTTTATTTATATATTCATCAAGTTCTGTTTTCGTGATCCAGTTATATACACACACACATATACATACATATAAATAAATAAATAAATAAATATATATATATCTATATATATATATATATATATATATATATATATATTATGCATATATGCATGTGTGTCGCATTGTATTTCTAAGGGCGGTATAAACTTGATTCATTTACACAGTTGAGAGAGAGAGAGAGAGAGAGAGAGAGAGAGAGAGAGAGAGAGAGAAATTTATTGCATGTAGTATGCAGAGGTTTTCCTCTTCTAACACTGCAAGTAACTGGAGCCATAATCTTAGGTTTATGGTCGTGGTAAAATCAAAGTTTCCCTTCCAATCCGAAATTGCATTCGGATTTTACGGTCACTTCCATACTAATAAATATCCAAGAGACACCTGTCATATCGCATTCCCGTTTCCCCCCTTTTGACAAAGGCAACTTTTACACACAAACTAAATTACATATCGCTCGCAATCTCGGCCTTT
The DNA here is from genome assembly GCF_015104395.2 of Macrobrachium nipponense. Classification (NCBI taxonomy): domain Eukaryota; kingdom Metazoa; phylum Arthropoda; class Malacostraca; order Decapoda; family Palaemonidae; genus Macrobrachium; species Macrobrachium nipponense. Next base: position 82,671,241 of record NC_061110.1, on the reverse strand, counting down.
AATGACCTTTCTCCATCTGGGCTCGGTTTGTTTGTGGTCACTCATTCGCCTTTACAAATAAAAACCACTGTGGGGGGCACTGTAGAAAATAGGGAAAATGATTTGGGAATTTGATTAAATGAGATATTCAAGGGAAACTCGGTTTGTTAAGGAATTACGTTGTACTTAATTGCTTTAGTAAACAGCCTCAGAGCAATAAGAAAGAATCATGGATAGATGGACTTTATGTCTGAAACCACGTCTGAGGGAATTTCAACGGCAGATGAAAATGAAATACTTTTTTACAAGAATTTCCTTCAGTTTTGCTAACGCTAAAGAATTAAAAATAGATCAGGCTAAAATATTAAAAAAATACTAAGGGAATCCTCTAATTGTGAAGGCATTAAAAGATTCGTCAAATGGAGATAGAGCAAGAATGGTTAGATACACTTAACGTGTACTTAAGCTTTTAAAATCAGATTTTTACATTATAAAATTGTATGGCAATGGAAATTACATAAAAAACACAGTAAAGCTTTATCTCAAAAATGCAATTACAAAGGAAGATAATTAAAAACAATTCATCATCAAATCATAACGTAAATATACACTGTTAAACAATGATTTATACATAATAATCACATAGGTAATATTGCCTGAAGTACTTAATGAAAATTAGAAAAACATTATTATCATTATTATTATTCAGCATATGAAACCTATTCATATGGAACTAGCCCACTGGGGCTACTGACTTGAAATTCAAGCTTCCAAGAATATGGTGTTTTTAAGAAAAAGCAAAAAGATATAAACGGAAATGCAGGAAGAAGGGATACCATTTATTTAAAAATAAATTAATATAAATATTATATATATATATATAATATTATCATATATATATATCTATATATATATATATATATATATTAATATGCAAGAACAATGGTTTTAGGGTGGTAATGCATTGCATTTTCGCATGAACTTCTGAAGTTACAATTATACTACATCCCCTGGGAGGCTGTTGCACAGTCCAGCGGTGTGAGGAATAAAGGACCTCTGGAACTGAGAAGTTGGACAGCGAGGCACATTTACAGCATACTGGTGCTGTCCTTCTGCGAATATGGTTGTTCTCGGCAGATAAAGGGGATAGGCGATCAATTGCGAATGTGAAGAATCTCTGTTGAAAAACAACGTATGAAAAAGTGACAAACAAGAGACCATCCGTCGATGGCTGAAGTCATAACTGCTGCCATTAGGAAATAGAAACCTACTACCACGAACGACTCTAACTAAAAGACATAAGTCACTGGCAGAAGCAGACATCCACACCGGGAAAACATCATTCCAGTAAAGGAAGTACAAATGACCTAAAACAGGTTGCAATGATTTTATCACTGTTATAAATTTATGAGGCCTTACGGACAGTAGCCCTAACTCTCGTGTGGCACTTGCTAAAACTTTCAATAGATGTTTCTCAAAAGCGAGATGTGAGTCAAAGTTACACCTAGAATATTAATTTAGCTTCAGACTCATTTAGCAACGTGCCATCAACCTAAAGGGGAGGATGTGGTATACCATTCCCCGATCCGGTCCATGTCCCGAGCGATACTATGGACAACTCCATTTCCAAAAAGTGGAGACTTCGCTACACCCACAAATGCTGCATCAGCGGCATACTGAACAATTTTGTTTTCCAGGTCAATAACCATGTTATTTATATTCGCAAATTAGTGGTGGGGTGGGAAGGGGGGGGGGGGGGGGGTTTAGGATGAAAAACCCATTTCATGCTCACCGGACCAGCCGTTTGGCCGTGATTGAATGACAGACGGACGGACAGACATAACTGCCCATTATAGTAAGATTATTATTACTATTATCATTATTCTCTCTCTGTCAACCCCCTTCTCAAACTCCATCCACTTTAATGTCATTGATGTTTGCCCTATAGTATTCTTTCCAAATGATAAGTCATATGTATACAGAAATTATGTACGATAAATTCGTAAAGTAACTAAGTCAGTGGGTCCTGACTAAGTCTACGGGGATAACCAGTCCGTTTCACGGGCAGAACCCGCTCCGTTTAAGGGAATCCCTTCTCACCCCCAACCCCTCCCGAGGGGGGTGGAGGTAGGATGAAACCCCATTATAAACCATCTTAAGGGTCCTAACTATAACCCTGCCAAGTTTCATGGCCATCGGACCAAACGGAAAGACATAATGCCCATTATAGTAAGATTCACTAAAAATAACCGTGGCCTAGAACACTGCCCTGTGGAACTCCGGACACAATAGGTCTTGGTTCACTAAGATCCAGTCCACAGCAACTCGTTGCTGCCTACCGGAAACGAAATCTTGGAATAATCCTAAAACACATCCACCTACTTCAATCAAATACATTAAAAAAAATCAAAAGACACAGTTACCTACTAATAATCCATCCATATTAAATTTACTAATACATTACAATAAAATAGCAACCCATCGTCTCGTAGAACAGAAAAGAAAATGATCTTCCAGCAAATACAATGCCGGAAGACAACTTCTAATTTCTAAATCATAAACAGTTATTCAGCAGCATACTCTATTTATATCAGCTATAAAAAAAGTCACTCAAAGAATTATTGTAACAAATAATGATTTTTTCACTGAATTTAAAACATCGACATAAGTAATGCTTCATAAGAGGATTACATTTTGACACAATCACACTCTAAATAAAACCTGTGACTAAAATATATAAAATGTGTAACAAAAATAATTACGGAAATGAAGCAGACTGCGGTAAACATTTATGCACATATGATTTTAATGAGGCAGTTCTAATTTATTTCATACTGGACTCAAATTTCTTGAATAGTATTAATTACTAAGAATTTGCAACTGGAAAATAGACACACATGCTCGTTTTTTTTCTCAGAAAATAAAGTAATTGAGTAATAATAGCATAGCATCAAGGGACATTCATTCATCTCCATATCATTTTTTACTTTAGTCTTAGTTGATGAAAAATCATAGTTCAATTCGCAATTCGCTTTTGATAAATATCGTTCAACCCTTCAACCACAAACGCCTGAGGAGCACGGTGAAATGGGAAAACAATCTGCAGCGTAATACTTTTACTTTTTATTTATTTCAGCGTATTACTGTACCTCGCATTCTGCATCACTTCGATTCTAAATCCATCCTTTCTTATGTAGCAAGTGTAATAAAATTGATAAGGATCTAGAAGGCATAACACTCATTATTTTCTTTCAAAGAACTGCCTCACCAAGGAATGGGGAAATGAATATACAGCTAGAATGAAAACGGTTTACAAGAAGGCACTTCTTTTCAAACAAAAACATTATCAGTACCCAGTTTTCATCCATCCCTCTCCTTCTTCAAATCGGAAATAAACACTAAAAGGACTTAATAATCATTTTAACAAAATAGCATTGTCTGGCGCCATCAGTATTTGCCCTAAATAAATTAGTTTCGGGAGAAGATTGATGGCAGGATGAAAACGTTCCGTTGATCAGGGGTAAGTTAATGAAGTTAGAGAATGTAGATTAGTTATTTCTTCCCGACATATTTTTTGGGTGTAAATGCAACACCTGCTAAAACAAGAACAAACGTAAAATAATGGAACACAAACTTCTGAGAAATGTAAATGTAAAACTCGGCCCTTAGTGACCAAAATTGGACTATTTCATAAGTAAAGATCTGTGGAAATAAGGCCGATTTCTGGAGTGCTCTGAAATGGTGATTTCTTAAGCCGCTTATTATGAAATGAACGTCGTGGAATTCCATTATCGATTATTAACAAAAACCTTTATGGTGAAAATAATTGCTGCAATTTCGACCCTTATCACGTTAATGAGAGTATTTTAGGTACCAATCCAGTAGTCAGTAATTCATATTGAAAGACATTAGCAGATAAATTTCAAACGAACCCTAGTTTTTCAGACACAACTGCATTCAGACTGCCGCAGATGCCTTTGAGCATATGAGCAATTCTCCACATGATTTTTTAATATATATAGAGAGGTATAATTTCCTAAATATCGAGATTACTCAGGATTCTAATATACTTGACTTACATTCATAAACTTGAAATAAAGTTCCTATCAATTATCTTGAAAAATGCAATGATGTTGTGCCATTATCAATTATCTTGAAAACCACGTGCAATGAGTCCGTAACCTTACCAAAAATTTATCTTGAAAAATAGATTGATTTTGTGCCGATTATTCAATTAATCTTGAAACAAATGCAATGAGGCGTGGGCCATTACCAATTATCTTGAAAAATGTCATGAAAAAGTCCTTGCCATTCCAATTTATCTTGAAAAAATGCAAGATGGTCGGAAAAACCAATTATACCTTATTCGTTGGAAAAATGCATGATTTCGTGCCAAGTATCAATTATCTTGAAAAATGCCAAGGATGTCGTGCCATTTACCAATTAATTCTTGAAAAATGGTAATGATGTCGTACCATTACAATTTAAAAAATCCTGAAAAATGCAATGCCTTTCGTGCAACTCCTTATTTCAAAAAATTAATTTCTGAAAAATGCAATGTGTCGTAACCAATTACCAAAATTAATCTTGCCATGCATGATGTCGTAACCAAAAATTACCAATTATCTTGGAAAAATGCAATGAAAACTGTCGTGCCATTTTAGCAATTATCTTTGAAAAAGTCATTGAAAAAATGTCCGTGCCATTCATCAATTATCTTGAAAAATGCAATGATGTCGTGCCATTTCAATCTTGAAAAATGCAATGATGTCATGCCATTATCACCTTCTTGAAAAATGCAATGATTTTCGTTGCCTTAAATCAATATCCTTGAAAAATGCAAGGATGTCGTGCAATATCAAATTATCTTGAAAAATGCAATGAGTCCGTACCATTACCAATTATTTTGAAAAATGCAATGATGTCGTTTACCATTATCAATTATCTTGAAAAATGCAATGATGTCGTGCCATTATCAATTATCTTGAAAAATGCAATGATGTCGTACCATTATCAATTATCTTGAAAAATGCAATGATGTCGTGCCATTATCAATTATCTTGAAAAATGCAATGATGTCGTACCATTACCAATTATCTTGAAAAATAGATTGATTTCGTGCCAGATCAATAATTATTGAAAAATGCAATTGATGTGGTGCCATTACCAATATCTTGAAAAACAATGCAATGATGTCGTGCCATTACCAATTATCTTGAAAAATGCAATGATGTCGTGCCATTATCAATTATCTTGAAAAATGCAATGATTTCATGCCATTATCAATTATCTTGAAAAATGCAGGAGTTCGTGCCATTACCAATTATTTGGAAAAATGCAAATGATGTCGTAACCATACCCAAATTTGAAAAAATTTGCAATGATTTCCGTGCCATTAATCAATTATCTTGAAAAAATGCAATGGATGCCGTACCTTACCAATTATCTGAAAAAATGCCAATTGATGTCGTAACTTATTACCAATTATCTTGAAAAATGCAATGATGTCGTACCATTACAAATCTTGAAAAAATGCAATGATGGTCGTACCATTACCAATTATCTTGAAAAATGCAATGATGTCGTGCCATTATCCAATTATCTTGAAAAATGCAATGATGGTCCGTGCCATTACCAATTATCTTGAAAAAATGCAATGATGTCGTTGTCATTATCAATTATCCTTGAAAAATGCAATGATCGTCGTACCTATTATCAATTATCTTGAAAAAAGCAATATGTCGTGCCAATATCAATTATCTTGAAAATTGCAATGAAGTTATTGCCATTATCAATTATCCTTTGAAAAATGCGACCAAAACAAAGGAAAAATTGTGCCCCCAACTTGCAACCATTACCAATTCAAATCTTGAAAAATGCAATGTGTCGTACATTACCAATTATCTTGAAAAGCAATGATGTCGTGCCATTATCAATTATCATTGAAAACTGCAATGATGTCGTGCCATTATCAATTATCTTGAAAATGCAATGAATGTCGTGCATGATCAATTATCTTGAAAATGCAATGATTCATGCCATTATCAATTATCTGAAAAATGCAATGATTTCGTGCATTAACAATTATCTTGAAAAATGCAAGGATGTCGTGCCAATCTCATTATCTTTAAAAATGCAATGATGTCGTCACATTTACCAATTATTTTGAAAAATGCCATGATGTCGTGCTTAGCCTTATCTTGAAAAATGCATTGATGTCGTGCCATTATCAATTATCTTGAAAAATGCAATGATAGTCGTAACCATTATCAATTATTATCTTGAAAAATTGCAATGAGTGTCGTGCCATTATCAATTATCTGAAAATTGGCAATGATGTCGTACCATTACATTATCTTGAAAAATAGATTGATTTCGTGCCATTATCATGATCTTGAAAAATGCAATGATGTCGTGCCATTACCAATTTCTTGAAATGCAGTGATGTCGTGCCATTTTCATTATCTTGAAAAATGCAATGAGTCGTGCCATTTATCAATTATCTTGAAAATGCATGATTCATGCATTACAATTATCTTGAAAAATGCAAGGATGTCGTGCCATTACCAATTATCTTGAAAAATGCAATGATGTCGTACCATTACCAATTATTTTGAAAATGCAATGATTTCGTGCCATTATCAATTATCTTGAAAAATGCAATGATTGCCGTAACGCATTACCAAGTTTATCTTGAAAAATGCAATATGTCCGTACTATTCCCAATTATCTTGAAAAATTCCAATGAGGTCGTACCATTATCAATGATCTTGAAAATGCAATGATGTCGGTACCATTACCAATTACCTTGAAAAATGCAATGATGTCGTGCCAGTATCATTATCTTGAAAATTCAATGATGTAGTGCCATTATCAATTACTTGAAAAATGCAATGATGTCGTGTCATTATCAATTATCTGAAAAATGCAATGAGGTCGTGCATTATCAATTATCTTGAAAAATGCAATGATTTCGTGCCATTATCATTTATCTTGAAAAATGCAAGGATGTCGTGCCAATACCAATTATCTTGCAAAAAATGCAATGATGTCGTACCATTACCAATTACTTGAAAAATGCAATGATGTCGTACCATATCATATCTGAAAATGCAATGATGTCGTACCATTACCATTATTTTTGAAAAATGCAATGATGTCCGTGCCATTACCATTATCTTGAAAAATGCACTGATGTCGTGCCTTATCAATTATGCACTGAAAATGCATGAATTTCGTGCCATTATCAATTTATCTTGAAAAATGCGATTGATTTCGTGCCATTATCAATTATCTTGGAAAAATGCAGGATGTCGTGCCATTACCAATTATCTTGAAAATTCAATGATGTCGTACCATTACCAATTATCTTGAAAAATGCAATGCTTTCGTGCCATTATCAATTATCTTGAAAAATGCAATGATGTCGTACCATTACCAATTATCTTGAAAATGCAATGATGTCGTAACACATTCAATTTCTTGAAAAATGCAAGATGTCGTGCCATTATCAATTATCTTGACAAAATTGCAAGATGTCGTGCCATTAATCAATTATCTTGAAAAATTCCAATGATGTCGTGCCATTATCAATTATCTTGAAAATTGCAATGATGTCATGCCATTATTATTAGCTTGAAAATGCAATGATTTCGTGCATTATCAATTATCGTTGAAAAATGCAAGGATGTCGTGCCAATATCAATTATTTGAAAATGCAATGATTGTCGTACCATTCCAATTATTTTGAAAAATGCGATGAATGTCGTGCCATTATCAATTATCTTGAAAAATGCATTGATGTCGTGCCATTATATTATCTTGAAAAATGCAATGATGTTCGTACCATTATCATTTCTTGGAAAAATGCAATGATTCGTGCCATTATCAATTATCTTGAAAGTTGCAATGATGTTCGTACCATTACCAATTATCTTGAAAAATAGATTGATTGTCGTGCCATTATCATTATCTGAAAAATGCAATGATGTCGTGCCATTACCAATTATCTGAAAATGCAATGATGTCGTTCCATTACCAATTATCTTGAAACATTGCAATGATTTTTGACATTCATCAATTATCTTGAAAATGCTAAGGATGTCGTGCCATACCAATTCTTTGAAAAAGGCAATGATGCTCGTACCATTACCAATATCTTGGAAAAAATGCAATGCTTTCTGCCATATCAATTATCTTGAAAAATGCAATGAGGTCGTACCATTACCAATTATCTGGAAAAAGCAATGATGTCGTACCATACCAATATCTTGAAAAAGCAACTGATGTCGTTGAGCCATTATCAATTATCTTGAAAAAATGCAATGATGTCGTGCCATTATCAATTATCTTCGAAAATGCAATGATGTCGTGCCATTAGCAATTATACGTGAAAAAATGCAATGATTTCATGCCCATTATCAATATCTTGAAAAAATGCCAATGATTTCGTGCCATTATCAACTATCTTGAAAAATGCAAGGATGTCGTGCCAATATCAAGTATCTTGAAAAAATGCAATGAGTCGTACCCATTACCAATATTTGTTGAAAATGCAATGATTGGGGGGGTTCGGGTTTTTGCCATTATCAATTATCTTGAAAAATGCATGATTGTGTGCCATTCTATTATCTTGAAAAATGCAATGATGTCGTACCATTATCAATTATCTTGAAAAAAATGCAATGATGTCGTTGCCATTATCCAATTATCTTGAAAAGTGCAAGATGAGTCCCGTACCATTACCAATTATCTTGAAAAATAGATGATTTCGTTAGCCATTATCAATATCTGAAAAATGCAATGATAGTCGTGCCATACCATTTCTTGAAAATGCAATGATGTCGTGCATTTTCAATTATCTTGAAAAATGCAATGATGTGCGTAGCCAATTAGCAATTATCTGAAAAAATGCTAATATGATTTATGCCATTATCAATTATCTTGACAAAATGCAAGGATGTCGTGCCATTACCAATTATCGGTGAGAAATGCAATGAGTCGTACCATTACCAATTATTTTGAAAATGACAATGATTTCGTGCCATATATCTAAATTCTTGAAAATGCAATGATGTCTTGCCAATTATCATTATCTGAAAAATGGCAAGATTTTTGTGTGCCTTATAATTTATCAATTGAAAAGTGCAATTGAAAAAGGTCGTTACATTACCAAGTTTATCTTGAAAAATAGATTGCTTTCGTTTGCCATTTATCAATTATCTTGAAACCTGCAAATTGGAAAATGTCGTGCCCATTACCAATATCTTGAAAATGCAATTTGATGTCGTTACGCCATTTACAAATTATCTTGGAAAAATGCAATGATTGTAGTTTTTGCCATTTGCCAATTATCTTGAAAAAGGGCAATTGAATTCGTTGGCAAAAATTACAAGTATCTTGAAAAATCAAGGATTGTCGTGCCAATTACCAATTATCTTGAAAAATGCAATGATGTCGCTGCCATTTTACCCAATTAATCTTGAAAAATGCAC
>NC_061110.1:82564078-82661268 GCF_015104395.2 Macrobrachium nipponense | reverse complement strand
GTATGTATGAAACGATTCATTATTAACTCCCAAAACATGGCGGATTATTCTATATATATATATTCATTAATGAAAATGAATTGCTCGTTTTATGAGAAAATGATGGTTCGTGTTTGTCAGATTTTGTATCGCATTGAATTGTGAATACTTCGTGAATCAACTTTGAAATAATCGTAGTGATATGGGAAGAATAAGATTTATAGGACAGTGACAAGTTTGATTGTGTTCTACTTTTTATAACAGTTGTATGATTTAAATCACCATGACGTCTTTTAGAAATATGAAGCCTAAAATATCCCGAATCAGTTACATCTTCATGAGTATTCTTTGTTTCCATGACTTTTCATATTCACAGAAGTGAAAGGTAAATTTGTATTTATTCGTTGCTTAAATTAATGATGAAATGACCACACCATAGTTTCACCAAGGGTGGGACAGAATCGAATTGGTTGATCCCACTAAGAGAAAAAAAAAGATACTTGTTTGGAAGCTAAAAAAAAAAGTTTAACGTACTTGAAAATAAATTGGTGATCATACCAAGCAAAAATTATAAATTGAATATTTTAGAATGTCTATCCAAGGATAGATGAATTAACTTGCTTACAGGCCCTGCTTTGGGGGAACAAGTTACGTAACCCTGAATTCTGATAAGTTGCAGATAAAATCCAACTACACTGAAAATAACTTGAAGTAGGTATTAGGGTCCCACTAGATGTTAATCTCTTTTTGATACACTTTTAGCAGATCCTGATTAAGCAGATAAAAACGTATTTTAGATTACTCCATTTTAGTACAGAAAAGCTTGATGACTTGCAAGTGAGGAACTAAGAGTGAACAGAAGGGACAAATAGCTGTATTTCAAAAAAGTAGAGGTGGACAATTAAAGCAAAGCTTTTGAATAGTCTTCATAGATACACAAAAGTAACTGCCTGATATCTTGATTAGAATAATCAGTATATCAGGTATTTATGGTCACGATATTTGGCTCAATTACTGACTTGCTTGTATGGTGTTTTTACGTTGCATGGAACCAGTGGTTATTCAGCAACGGGACGGCTTTACGTGACTTCCGAACCACGTCGAGAGTGAACTTCTATTATCCAGAAATACATGTCTCTGACCCCTCAATGGAATGCCCGAGAATCGAACTCGCGTCCACCGAGGTGGCAGGCAAAGACCATACCAACCACGCCACTGAGGCACTGCTCAATTAATGACGGAATACAGCAACTATTAAACATTCAACTAGAAAGATTGTCGTATTATATTTCTACTTAGAATTTTTCTTACTAATTTTTATCATTACCTATGAGTCGTTTAAAGTTCACATTTTTTTTTAATAGCGGAATATTGTAGATCAGGCTATACTAATTTTACACAACCGTCAAAGTTTTTCTTCTTCCTTTCGACAGTTTGCTACGACGCTGTCAAGTATTTCCACATTTTCAATGTTGTTTGCCATCTGAATCCTTATTTCTTTATGGCCATCAGGGTTTACACAGATTTCACATTATTTTCAATTCGAGTTTTCATTATAACTCACCAATAAAAAATATTGCACTTTGACCTTCTTTTAATTTTTACTTTGTTGTTTGACATTATTAATGAATATTAAATTGCAATAATGCAACGTATGCGATTTTTTACTTATTCAGAATTAACTAAAAGCATTCACTCTCACCTTTTCTCACCTGGCATGGCAAAATGAATTACTTGTTCGAGCCTTTCATAAAATAATTTACTTTATTTTTATAGGTATATTGAATTGCATTATGTCTATTGTGACGAAACCTTACACCCGATGGCAATCTTTCACATTTCCTCAACACTGACAGGTGGTACTGAGATTAATATTTTGTAAATGTATTTGTGCTACGAGCTACTTTAAGGGATCATGAACTACAGTTTACAGTGCAGCATTTCACTGCTAACCTTCGAGAAAAACATCCTAGAAAGAATATTCTGAGTGTCATTCTTTCATAAAATATTCATGTGATGTTTCAGTCGATTAAAAGAGTGGATAATTTGGCTTTCCGAATTCCTCAGATCACAAAGTCAGGAAGGTTTTTCTTCTGTAGCTGATATTCCTCTAGATTTCAGCACAATTTCCATTTTACTTAATAATCATAATTTTTTTTTCTTATGGAGAACTCTAGGAGTTTTCAGTCGCAACATTTACTTACTACCTGTTCATGACTTTATTTCCAGGCTGCTGCAATTCCGGTTGTCGTTGGTAATTCTTACGGTTTTATGAAAAGAATTTCATGCTGTTATTGTTAGCTGATATCCTATCTTGAATGCACTTTCTTATGCAACTGGAAATAGGTCTCCTCACTGGAAAATAACTTTGATTAAAATTGAATTGCCTTTTCAACAAATATTGCATCACATGGGTAATTTATTACCTCAATAGTTATTAATCAGCATGAAAGTAATTATGGCTCTCGTCCAATATTTTTCTTGCACTGTTTGCTTAAGCTATTCATTGTGCCACCGAAAAAAAAATAGACTTTTGTAGTAATAACTTCAGGCAATGCAAATGTACTTAGAAATATCTCCATCTAAATGAATATCGATCTGCAGACAATAAATATCCAGGTCTCGCGAAGCCAAGTGGAAATATATAGAACAATTATACTTATCTTTGACGATTGAATAGCAATGCCGCCTTTTTTTTTTTTTTTTTTACGAACAAATATCACTGTTGAAACGCCCTAACATTCAACAATATTGAGTTCTCGGTATTAGCATTCGGTTCCATACCTATAAATACTTATACGTAATTATTCTATTATTTTGCGACTTTCACGATACTGTACTAGTTTTGAAATTTATCAAAACATATTTTTTTAAAACTATAATCTGTCGTGCCCTTCCTGTTTCTAAACGTATTAATATGATATCGTAATTCTTTACGCCGTCTCTGGGGATTAATAAAGCGAAGGAGATTGTATTTTTTGCCTAACGTTAATGTAGTATATCATAAAAAAAAACCCAAGGCACACTGGTTGATTTTATAGGACCTTTGAGAGAGAACCGTTTTCTGCGAGAGGCCAGCGGACTTGCTAATGCTAAATGCGATATACAACCCTCCAGAGGTATTAAAGATGCATGCCGTTAGGCGAGTGAATGTTTAAAGCCCGAACAACTATTTCTGGCTGACAGTCCATGCAAAGAAAATAGACGGATAATGGCATACTTATATGGGAATAACTTATACATTTTATTACTGTCTTCACTCAAATGAATGTTAACAAAAAATTTACCACATTCTTTATGGTGAAGTTTCTTGAAGTTTTATACTTCTAAATACTTTCTCCTTCATTATGTTTTTAAATCTAGATCACATTAGCCAAGTAAGGGACCATGGACGAGTTTAGTATTATAACGCATGTAAACCTTGGTTTACTTTTCAAGGTCACAGACTTAGTTTTGTGCCCAATCTTTTACGGAGAAATATTTTCTTCCTATGCTACTAAAAAGCAAACTTTTATCTTGGGGAAATTATACTATTACCGCTATAAAATGAACAGTTTAGAAAATAAAAGGTAAAATCTATTAAGTATTGACACCGAAAGACAATGTTTATACTTTTCAAGGAAACGTTATGAAAAAAGCGTTTTTGTGTCGTCATATTAGTTTAACATTAACGTGTTTCTTGGTTTCGCCTCTTGCTCTTCTTATATGCTTAGGCACACAACGCCAAGAGAAATTGAAATCTCAATCTTTGCCCAGCGTTTACATGTCATTCAAGGTCATTTTTAATCTGGCAAAGACTGTTTGTCCCCTGATACTAGATTTGTAAATATTATCATTATTATAATGGCAGAAATGTGAATTAGCGAAATCCCAGAAAAAGACATTTCCATCTTGGTGCAGATTTTTAGAGTTTTATAAGGTGAAGTAGCATTTCCGTCATGGAAAGAGAATGTGAACTCCGTCGTGACGCTAACAGTTGGGGGCTACCAGTATTCTTTCATAATAATGCCCAGGAAGCTATGAACTGCATGAACATGAATGTGCCGAGAATTTTTTTTATTGTTTACTGATGTAAAATTCAGTTATCTAGTGTTGTGATAAATGGCTGAATATAAGCTGGCGTCGCTGTAATCAAGTAAAGAAAAATGTGGGACAAACTTCATAAAAGGGCATTATTGATTTTTTTTTTTTTTTTTTTTTTTTTAACCTTAATTCCACTTTTGTATCTTTAGATAGTCCTACTTTCAGAAGGGTTTGACTTTACTCCTTTTTGTCTATATAATATATATATATATATATATATATATATATATATATATATATATATATATATATATATACATATGTATATTATTTATATATATTTCTTATTTCACTTCTTTGACGTTTCCAAGTAAAACTACCATAATAATACAGCGAAGCGACAACAAAGTCATTGTCGCCGTTTCAAGTAAAAACGCGTCCAAGTGTTAATAGCTACGAACATAAATTCAACTTGAAGCTTATAATTGCAAATCAAGGATATTATTGAAATCATGATCAATGTTGGTTTTCGGAAGATGGTATGTCACCGAGTATATAAAATAAAACGCATTAAGAGATTTGCTTCTTTAACGACAGAAATCCGTAGTAGTCTGTATGCAGTTGAGACTGAAATACCTCGGTCAATTTTAACAAAAAAATGCAATACCTATAAACATGGATGACTGTGACTGCTCCAGAATCCGTTTCTTAGCTATTCTCATTGGGGTGGCAATGCTTGAAAGCGCATCAGTTATTAAAAAAAATATTCCTATTAAAAAAATTCTATGACGTTTACTTTCATAATAATAAGGGGCCTAACATACTCCCACTTCAGAACAACTTCACAGATCATTCTTTATTTGCTTCATAAGCAATTTATATGGTATCGAATGCCAATTTCTGTCTTTAGATATGCAGGTCTCAGAGGTTTTATGTTTCACTGTTTCATGTTTGTCCTTGCTTTAGTTCCTGTTGTGTTTATACCAAATAATATTAGGAAAAAGCTCCTACTCTTCATTCTACAATCTAATAATGGAAACGTAAGGCGACTGCAACCAGCAAAGTATTTTCATCAGGCCATCAATGTTTTGTCAAGATCTATGCTTAAAGGCAAATAATAGCAATTTACATATTTCACTGATCACAGAGGCAAGGATGCTGCTAGGTGCTGATGTTCAGTGATTAAGTCTTTTTTTTGTGTGAATTAGGAGACGGAGAGATCAAAATAGGTTAGTTAATATTTGTTTGAAAATATTAGAAGTATGCCTATCAACCCTAACCAGATTTGGTGCATGAAGTGATATACTTAAGAGCTACGTAATATAGAGCACATGGTAAGGTCATAAGCTCATGTACTCTTGAAAGAAAGAGTTACTTTAAAAATTGTAAACGAAGAGGCATTCTCATATCTAATTTATTTTAGTACAATTATAGCTGTATAATGACTTTATACGACAAATGTCTTCTGTTATGACCAGTTATTTACCAAAGGCACTTCCGAGCTGAACTGTGATTTTTCTTTGACTAAAAAAAAAAAAAAAAAAAAAATATGGTGCCACATGAATGTCTATTATCATTTTAATTCCATACAATCTTTACCACAGAGAAAACAAGGAAATGAGCCTGTCTATTTTCAGTTTCAAATGCTTAGTAACATCAAGAATAGTTAAGTAGGAAAGAAAGAACTACGTATAATAAAAAACATATGAAACTAAAAGTTTACATTCATAAAGTATTTATTTCATACTCTTACCGCATCATTTTTTTTATTATTTAAGTTACACGTTTTCTATTTTTAAGTCACAAATTTTTCCTATTACTCTTTATATTATTATTTCTAGAATGTGGATGTGTCAAAATATAATCCTCTTATGAAGCACTAGCATCTTTCCCCAGCCAATGCTACTGCGTCAATGACCGACTCAATCAGGCACTGCCAGCCGACGGCAAGCGCATACATGTTGCAATAAGTTTCCCAGGAAAGATTTTCATCTCGAGCCCCCTTAACAAAACTCAGCTTATAGTTAAACACTGATATTGATGTTGAATGTGTTTGTAGTCATTTATGTTAAGTCATGGTACCAAATGTGAATGCAGTAGGCCCATCTTTGACCCTTTGGGCCCTAATTCCCAAGGGAGATAGGGGGATTGAAGCCCCCCCCCTATCAAAGTTGGGGGTAGGTCACTTCTCCCCTGGTTGGTAAGTCGAAAGGGTGTAGGTCCCCTGCCCCTCATATTGTGGGAAACCCTCGGGACCGATCCAGGTATGGTCGGCCCCCATATTGTGGAGAGCCTGTTTATACCTATAGAAACACTTCTACATAGATGTCAACCTCCGAAAGTTGTAAAAATAAGGGGGTATGAAAAAGAGGGGTTATGACACCCTTTAAAAGCAGCCCTCGAATTTCGGATTTTGACTAATACCTTCTTGGAGAGAGAGAGAGAGAGAGAGAGAGAGAGAGAGAGAGAGAGAGAGAGAGTCTATGGCAAAAATTTGGTAGCAATAGCTTTCATAGTCTGGGCGTGCACAGCGAACAAACTAAGAAATAGAAGGGCAGACAAACACACAGAAATTGCCTTAAATATATATGTGTATATATCTTAAAAAATAGGTGTGGTGGGGAATTGTTGATCTCAGCTTTTTCCGCTTAGTGGCGGGAGAATTAGCAACAAGCACTTAATTCCTCGAAGAGTGCTGAAATGAAAAAAACAGTCACAATTGGTGACCATGCGATATGAGGCTGACAAACTTTCACAGACTGGGTGCGGCACGGTTGCTATGCCATTCCAAAAGGTGTGTCTGTGTGTGTGTGTGTGTTCATGACATGTAATGGAAGGGACCCAACAGTATGAGGTGCCAAAGAAGATGACAATCTTTGATTACCGGTGTTGTGGTATAGAACACATTTGGAGCGGACTCGAGGGCACACTTATCGCAAGGTAGTATAACCTTAAGACTTTGGAAAAGTGTAGTGCGTAAACGTTCATTTTAATTATCTTTTACATGTTGGAGTGATATAATAAATATGACTCTTTATTTCTGATGGGTTAATGGCATTATATAGAGAATGGGTTCTCTAAAAGACTTTGACCATTTAAATGCATAATTAATCAGACTGAGATTTAGGGGATGATTACTTAATCTTGTTCAGGAGAGTAGAATGACAGTTTACAGTCTTTTGAGGGTCAGACTAAGTTCTTTTATTTACTAAATTTTATATTCATTTTGCTCCATTTAATGTTTAGTTAATTTGGGAAATAAAAGTATATTTTTGTATCTACAAGGATTCATTAGCCCAGCTCTCATTTTTAGCTCTTGCAGAAGGATAACCAGCAACGAGAGGTAAGAGGGTTGCCGGTTTGTTTAATTTGTTTAAACGAGAGCCATTTAGTCATAGAGGTTCGGCAAGAGGTGGTGGCAGCGGGTAAAAAGCTATTTATAGGCCGTAGGTATGCTTCCGAAGAGACTATAGCTAGATTAGGCATAATTTTTTGGGGGGAAAGGGTTGTAATTATGTCACAGGCAACTCGCGTTATTGCTGAGTTTGGGACTAGGTGTATCTCTCTGTGTGTGCCAGCCAGAGCTAGTGTCTTTAGCCAACGGTTTGTGTGAGGTTATATTTCGAGATTTCGGGAAATTAAAGTGCAATTTTGGGCATATTAAAGTGTTTTATCGGGTGCGGTGAATAGGTTATGCGTACTTGCAATGGTTAAACAAGTTTGGGTTCCGTTCCTATGAAGACATGAGTGTAATCTTATATGTTCCCTTTCCTTTCTTTCTTTTTTTCTCTCTTTATTGGTGATTAATTTGCTCAAAAGTGTGTTTTTATCTTTTATGTCCCTCGAGATTCGATGGACATTGGTGTTTTGTGGTAACATATGCGGGGATATTTGGTGTTGTGGGTTACGCCCTGGTGAGAAGAGAGAGAGAGAGAGAGAGAGAGAGAGAGAGAGAGAGAGAGAGAGAGGGTGTGTGTCTGAGAGAGAGAAAGGCAAACGGGCGGATGGTTTTGGTGAGCAAAGCGGTCTTTCTCTCAAACTTTTTTTGTTATTGTCTTCTCCTTGTTTTTTTTTTTTCCAGCACGACCTTCTATTTAATATTAACAGCTGTTCATATTGTGATTTACTGGGCGGGGTGCATGTTTGTTTTTTTATCTTTTATTGGGGGATGATTATCACTAATTTTTCTGGATTGG
Organism: Macrobrachium nipponense; assembly: GCF_015104395.2. Lineage (NCBI taxonomy): Eukaryota > Metazoa > Arthropoda > Malacostraca > Decapoda > Palaemonidae > Macrobrachium > Macrobrachium nipponense. Next base: position 82,653,070 of record NC_061110.1, on the reverse strand, counting down.
GATTTGTGTGTGTATATACACATTAATGTTATTGAGGTTGGGGAAGATCGTATGGAGTTGTGGATGGGGTACTTTCACAGCCAGTACAAATCTTTATTGAAGGGGTGAATAATTATTGAAGTGCCAAAAGGATAATGGATGATGTAAAGGGATTCAGAGAGACAAAAGCTTTGTTAGATTTCAATAAGGGTGATCTTTCCTATCGTTGCAGGAGTTTTCAATATGCAAAATGTCAGTCATGGGCTGATTTGCAAGCATTTTTAAGAGCAGCTTATGGCTCAAAGGAACACGGGGATATGGTGAGAGATCAAAGAGGGCTATATAATATAGAAAGGCACAGCTAGCCTCATCGAACATAGCTCAAAACTTTTTGACTCAACGGCAGAATGGATAGAAAAATTGAAAACATCTAAGTGGGTTAAAGGGGGTAGTGTCTCACTTGACAACTTACATAAACTGATCCATTTTGCGATGTTGTTGCACGACTTACCAGATGCAATAGTGGATAGTTTTGATGAAAAGATTGACCCTACATCAGACGAAGAATTAATTTACGCCCAAATTCAGAAACATATGTCCAAATGTCCCACTGTAGATAGTACAATTTTTAATGAGACAGGCCCGAGAAATACGGTGCAAAGAGACACAGAATTTTCTTCTCCCCGTTTGTGTGCAAAAGTTTAATATAATTGAAGATCAATCGATCAAAGGCAACAGCAGTTGTGTTGCTACAATTGTAATAAACCAGGGCACCCAAAGAAAATGTGTACGGTTAAATATTGTGGAATGTGTAAGAGTGTGTATCACCATTGGCAATCTTGTCTGTCTCAGATACGGAAAGATGCGAGGCCTACACCTCAAAGTCTGGGATTTATAATATGAGAACTTCCCAGGCAGGTCACTTAAGAGGGCAAAGGGATCGGTGAAATTTTTGGGAGGCCGATCAACAAAAAGGGTACAGATGATTAGTATGTGCCATTGTGGTCTCGTGGGGGACGCCCCTGAGCCTAGGCCTATAGTTTACGGAACAGTGGGGATGTGGATATCCTGATCTTTATAGACACAGGTGCGTCTATAAATTTAATGGACTATAATCTGTATCAATCCATGTTCTCCCATGACCCTTTGAAACCTTCAACGAAGACGAAGTGTGATGTGCAAGGCCATAGATCAAACACCCTGGGTTGTGTTCAAATACGGTTTACTCTCGGTGATAGAGTATTAATAGAACCATTTTTGGTTATAAAAGGGTGTTAATGGTATAACGATAGGAATACCTGTTGTTTTTCTTCCTTATGATGACGTGATTAGAACTGAGGATATGGAGATTATTGAAAAAGGGGATGTGTTTGGTGTGCTAATGGTGATGATACTGGGGATATGGGGAGTGGTAATATTAAAACCCACACTGATGATACGGGGGATAACTGCGGTGATGTTATGCGAGATATTGGAGTCCACGGTGGTAACAATTTTGGTGAATGTGACAAGGGCATTATAAGTGGTGATACTGATACTAATATTGATAATATTACTGATACAAACAATGAGGTAGATGTAATGAGAACCACGGGTGATGATGTTCATGGGATCGTGGAACGGGGAGGTACTAACCACAAATATAAAGGTGTTTTATCAAAGAAGTTGCTATAATGCCATGTTCCAAAGACTATGGTAAAAGTCAAGTTAAGGGAAGTGAGAAAACCCGCGGATGTGTGTGTAATTGAGAGTAGCGAGAAGCTAAGATGGATTATTAGCACGGCATCAGTGAACAGTATATCAAACACTGGTGTTATGTGGTTAGAATTATTGAACTGTAATGATACAGTTAGGAAATACCAAAGGAATACATATGTATTAGATCTCCAAGATTGGAGTAGTGACAGTGATTCGGTAGCTATTGTAGAGGGGATATCTGAGTTTTCAGAGGCAGAAATACAATTAAGGAAGTGAATATTTACAGAACATTTAGCTAATGCGAATTATAGTGAGCATGTTGAAGCGGTAAGCGAGCTCTTAGCAGAATTTGGGGATACAGTAGCCTTACTAGGTGATAAACTGGGATTGACTAATGTGTTAGAACTTAAGGTAAACTTAGAGGATGGCACAAAACCTATTTATATTCGTGCATACCCCATACCTTTCAAAATCAGAGAACAGGTGGAGAAAGAGGTCAATAAATGGGAAGAAGAAGGAACCATTAGGCCTAGTGTGTCTCCATACAACTTTCCTCTGTTAGCAGTGCCTAAGAAGGATGGCTCTGTCTGCGTATGCGTCGATTTTAGACGTTTAAATGAAAAATCAATCCCTGACCGTTATCCAGTCGCGTGCATACCAGATCTTTTTGTAGAAATCGGGGCACATAATATTTATAGCTCAATTGATTTAGCACAGGGGTTTCTGCATGTCCCTTTTAGTGATAGTAGTGAGGGATATACGACTTTTTCAGTGCCCATGGGACACTATGAATTTACGCGAATGCCGTTTGGTTTATTGGGCAGTCCGATGACTTTACCAGGTTGGTAAACACAGTTTTGCACGGGTTGTTGGGTAAAAATGGATGATATTTTAGTCACAACAGACACGATTGTGCAACACCAGGAAGTGCTTACAGAAGTACTTAGGAGGCTTAGATTACCAGGGTTGAAAAGTAAGCTAGCCAAGTGTTCGTTCTTGAAAAAGCAAATCACATATCTAGGCCATGTCATATCCAAGGAAGGGGTTAGAGTAAATGAAGATAAAGTCAAAGCAATAGCGACTTTTCGCACTCCCGAGATCAAAGAAAGAAATGAAGTCATTCCTGGGTATCGCTGGTTCATTTCGGAGGCTTGTGAAAGGGTTTTCTAACATAGCAGCTCCCCTAACAGATATATTGCCGGAAGACGTTCAATTTCAATGGGGGGAAACCCCAGTCTGAGAGTTTTCAAAAGCTTAAGGACGCGTTAATGAATCCCCTGTTCTGAAATTTCCAGATTTCAGCAAACCATTCACATTAGTGACTGATGCCAGTCAGGAGGGTATACGTGCTTGCCTTATGCAAAAGTTTGATGGGAAATTCCATTCCATAGCCTTTATAGCAGGAAGTTTAGGACAAAGGGCAGCAAAGAAAGATCAATGGCTACCATAGATAAAGAAGCCTTTGCAATAGTATCAAGTTTGGTTTATTTTAAAATGCTACTGATGGGGAATAAAATAGAAGTCCTTACAGACCACAAGCTGTTGTTGGATCTTTTTAATAAGCCCGATTTGTCACCTAAAAGAGCACGATGGTTTCTAACTATCAGAGATTTCGATGCAAAGCTCAAATATATAGAAGGCAAATAAAATGTAGTAGCGGACGCCCTTAGTAGAAGTTTTTACGACACCGAAGGATTTCAAGTTGCGCTAGTCACTAGCGAGTCTATACAATGGAATACGGGTCTCAAAGAGCAAAGGCAGGATGAAGATGAAATTCTGGCAGACGCAAAAGCGTTTCTTAAGAGGGGAATTAGTTAGTAAACGTTATAAGTTACCTTTTTCGGGTTTAGAGTTAGAAGGTAATCTATTGGTCAGGAAAATTAAATATAAATTAAGAACTAGTGAAAGTAAAGGAGATACGACACAGATCGTAATTCTGAAAGTCCTAATTCCAGTGGTTTTGGATATAGTACACTGCAGGTTCGGTAGTCCACACTTAGGGATAGAAAAAATGTATAATGAGGTGCATGCTAAATATATTTGGAAAAACATGGGAAAAGATCTCGAAAATTTTGTGAAAAACTGTACAGTATGCAATGCATGCAAACCTGCAAGGATAACTTCATCAAATTAGGGTCATATCCGATACCAAGTAGACCTCTTCAGAGCATACATATGGATATCCTAGGAAATTTTTGTGAATCTAGATATGTGAATAAGTACTTGTTAGTAATAATAGATGAACTTACGAGGATAGTAGAAATTTTTCAAATTAAGCATAAAATGGCTGAAGAAGTAGCTATAGCATTCTTCAATGGTATCACATGCAGATATGGTTCACCCGAGGTTTTATTGACCGACAATGGCAGAGAATTTGTAAACAAAACTTTAGAATGTTTAGCGGAAATCATGGGGATACAGAAAGTAACAATTATTCCATACGGACCTAAAGCTAATGGGTTGTGTGAACGAGCAAACAGAAAAGTGCTCAAAGCTCTCAGGAAGACTGTAGGTGGTAATGATAAAAATTGGGACAGATATATTGATATTGTTAGACATAATATTAACACTATGGTTAGTGATTCCATTAAAGTGTCTCCATTTGAAGCTTTGTTTGGTTGCCCAGCACGAGGCCCATTTGATCTGTTAACTATACCTCATCATGGGGAGGATACAATCGAATCATTAATACCTACAGCGAGAGAGAGACATGCTTGTCTCAGCCACAATCTCGAGACCACAACTCGAGAAATGGTAGAAAGAAGTAATAGCAAAACATCTGATCCTAAGATCAATGTTGGAGACAAGGTATTTTTAAAAATCAACGTGAGAAATGAACTAAATTACAAACTGGGTCCGAAATCTGAGGGTCCTTTTAGAGTCACTGAGGAAAAGATTGGAAACAGATTTGTAGTCTTAGGGGAAAAAACAGGTCAGTCGAAATTAACACATATCAAAACTGAAAAGAGTTGGTTGTGGTAACTAATATAATGTCGCGTAGTTGCCTATTTTTTTTCTGGTTTTCGCAAATTGACGGTGAAATGTGTTTAATGTTTTTTTTCTATTTCATTTTTTCTACTATTTTTCTTATTATGCGCAAACTGTGGCGTTTTGGCGTTAGATTCAGAGGTAAATATTTCATGTGGAAAATCGGGTTGAAAATATGGCAAATTTCTGTTAAGCTGAGAAATATTATGATAAGCCCTTGGTGGTTCCTGTGTGCATGGGTTTAGTGGGGCTGAATTTTTGCAGCTTTTAGGGTGGTGGATTGTTGGGGCTGGGATTTTTTTTTTTTTTTTTTTGGTGGTTGTAATCTTTGGCGGTGGATTTTTTGTGGTTATATTTGTTTTGGTGGTGATCTGTGGTTTTATGAGCCAAGAGGGGGTTATTGTGGTTTCAATAATGGGTGAATTGTGGTTTATATCACGACAAGGTGGTTATGCGCTTTTATATACTTGTGGCAGTATTATGAATGAGTTAAGTTTTCGAGGACAATTTTTGGTGATGTCCAAGGGATAATTTTGTGGAATGTGGTTATATAGCATCAGTATAGAATTTTTGGGCTATTTGGAGAATAACGATTTCTGAGGTTGCAAGTCTGTTTTCAGAGATGTTGATTATGACATTCCATGGGGGTGTATGTAAGGGGTCAATTCCGGTCGTAGGGATATGTTGCGGCAGCAAATTCCATAACAATACATACTGCGTTTAAGTGGAAAAGTGCTGGATTATGTTTTTTTTCTCTGTGTACATTTTGCAATGGGGAAAGTTCAATTATTATTATTTTTTTTTCTTTTCCTACGAGGGATGTTCGTAATCGGGGTTAGGCTTTACATAGCATTTCTATTATAGACAGGAGGTATAATTTATTGGGGTATATGAGTTAGATAGAAGGGGTGTTCGGCATTGTATTTCATGGAGGTTAAATATATAAAGAGTACATGGATTTTGCTGTATACACATTATGGTTTTTTTTTTTGATAATACATTTGTCAGATATAGGATTACTTGTGAGGATTCAGTGGGTAAAGATCATATTTTGTTTAGTGAGGAATTTTTAATAATTGACTAGGAGATTGGGTATATTAGTTGATGACAGATTTGTGTGGTAAAGCAAGACTTTAGTTACTCTATGATCATGTATACTTTTCAAATATGGACACACAATGACTTTAGAGAATTCCCAACTTCATGTGATGGTGGCGACGGAAACGGCTTGGTTCTACAGTAACAGAGGTCAAATCTACACACGAGTGGTGATGCTATGGATCGCCTCAGCAATGGACAAGATGACGTCAGTGGATCATCTCAGGATATGTTCTCGGACAAATCATTAGTCTACAATCTACTACGAGGCGGGTGCGAGATGCACTTGCATGGAAGTTACAGGATATTTCCTTGACAACGAGGGGGTGTTGGATACACTTACAGGAATTGCAGACGCTAAATAATGGCGCATGCTGAATTGTTTTGAGATGGTTCACGTGTTCAGCCTGGGTCTACAACTATTTGACAAAGGTGTTCGTGAAACACTTACATGGACTAACGAGGCGGTTCAAGTTCCGCCTATCTTAGAGACGGATGAATTCTTCTTCGGCGAACGCTACACAATTCCAGTGATTGTGTTTATGGTATCAACAGTGGTAGTCAAAATATGTTATGGGGGCTATCTTGCAAACATTATGAACCATTATATACCAGTTGCTGATGTGGTGTGTGACGGGAGTGCACAAAGGACATAGGTGGCCAAGCCATCTTAAAAAATAGATGTGGTGGTGAACTGTTAATCTCAGCTTTTTCCGCTTAGTGACGGGAGGGCTTAGCGACAAGCACTCGATTCCTCGAAGATTGCTGAAATGAAAAAACAGTCACAATTGGTGACCATGCGATATGAGGCTGACGACCTTTCAGAAACTGGGTGTGGCACGGTTGCTATGCCATTCCAAAAGGCGTGTCCGTGTGTGTGTTCGTGACGTGTAATGTAAGGGACCCAACAGTACGAGGTGCCAAAGCAGATGACACTCTTTGATTATAGGTGTTGTGGTATAGAACACATTTGGAGTGGACTTGAGGGCACACTTATCGTAAGGTAGTGTAACCTTAAGACTTAGGAAAAGTTACCCTTTGAAAAGAGAGAGAGAAGTGTAGTGTGTAAATGTTCATTTTAATTATCTTTTACATGTTGGAGTGATATAATAAATATGTCTCTTCATTTCTGATGGGTTCATGGCATTATATAGAGAATGGGTTCTATAAAAGACTTTGACCATTTAAATGCATAATTAATCAGACTCAGATTTAGGGGATGATTACTTAATCTAGTTCAGGAGAGTAGAATGACAGTTTACGGTCTTTTGAGGGTCAGACTTAGTTCTTTTACTTACTCAATTTTATATTAATTTTGTTCCACTTAATGTTTAGCTAATTTGGGAAATAAATGTATATTTTTGTATCTACGAGGATTCATTAGCCCAGCTTGCATTTTTAGCTCTTGCAGAAGGATAACCAGCAACGAGAGGTAAGAGGATTGCCTGTTTGTTTATTTTGTTTAAACGAGTGCCATCTAGTCATAAACGCTCGGCAAAGTATATATATATATATATATATATATATATATATATATTATATATATATATACATATATATATATATATATATATATATATGTATATATATATATATATATATATATATATATATATATATCTATATATAAAAGATTACTTAGGTCGATGTTTTAAATTTTGTGAAAAAATCATTGTCATATGTTGTATTAACTCTTTGAGAGACTCATATTTATAGCTAATATAAATAGCGTATGCTGTTGAATTGCTGTATATGATTTAGAAAACAGAGTTGCCTTCCGGTATACGTATTTTGTTCCTGAATAAATATATATATATATATATATATATATATATATATATATATATATATATATATATATATATATATATATATATATGTATATACACGCACACAAACATAATTATTAGTAGGTAACGTTGTCTTCCGATAAATTTCTATTTATTTTTGTATGAAATTAAGCAATATTAATTTTATTACAGCGTTATAATGATGAATTACGACACTCGAGTAGTTATTGTTTTTACATTATCGCTTTTACGCCATATGTTGTAGTCTTTAGGTGAAACTTGTATTCCGTGCTGTTTTAACTTTATTAGTTTCTAAATTAATTTTTGAGAAACAGCTTTAGAGTGCTTTTGACGTAGTCTCCATTGCATTATAGTATTATAAATTGAAAATCTGCTTTCAAACATATTTTATTTTACGTTAGTGTAATTTTTCTTCAGGAGTCCTTTTAGTTGTATTTCGTTAAGCAGTTGATCTTCTTCTGGTAAAAATTTGTTTTCGCTTTTTCTTTTTCTTTTTTTTTAAATCGGCTTCAAACATAAAGGCCATTTGTCCACGATTCTTTCTTATTGTTTTCGGGCGTGTTACGAAAGCAATCCCGCAAAGTAATTCCTTAAAAACCGAATTTCCTCGGAATATCTCATTTAATCAAATTCCCAATTCATTTCTCCTTTTTCTTTACACTTCCCCCACCCTTTACTTTTTATGTTTGTAAAGGCGAATTGAGTGACCACAAACAAACCGAGCCCAGATGGAGAAAGGTCATTAAAGGCCGAGATTGCGAGCGATATGTAATTTAGTTTGTGTGTAAAAGTTGCCTTTGTCAAAAGGGGGGAAACGGGAATGCGATATGACAGGTGTCTCTTGGATATTTATTAGTATGGAAGTGACCGTAAAATCCGAATGCAATTTCGGATTGGAAGGGAAACTTTGATTTTACCACGACCATAAACCTAAGATATGGCTCCAGTTACTTGCAGTGTTAGAAGAGGAAAACCTCTGCATACTACGTGCAATAAATTTCTCTCTCTCTCTCTCTCTCTCTCTCTCTCTCTCTCTCTCTCTCTCTCTCTCTCTCTCTCTCTCTCCTCTCTCTCTCTCTCTCTCTCTCTCAACTGGATATATAAATCAATTGTATTCCGCGCTTGCATACACTCGACGAAGCACATCCTTTTTATAACCTTTTTATAAACTGTTTTTCTTCTTTAAATAAATACATTGATATTGTTGATACTATTTTAAAGAGGCGGAAATGAAATCTGCTGAAATAAATTTTAAAAAGCATCAGATTTCAAAAACAAAGATATGAAAAGAGCATTGTACAGTAATTCAGAGGAGGTAATATTTACACAACATCCATCGGCCTAGAGTGTAAACTCAGCTATTTTCTCCTTGGTGTCACTAAAGCTCATTGTCCTTATAACCTATAACCTATCCGTCGAAAAAGTTACTTAATTCTGTGTTCCAAAATAGGTTCAGCAACATTCTGCGTTCAGCATAACACCGAATCCCTCGTACATAATGGCAAAAGAAGAGTTCATTATCGAGAGCATCGTAATCTACGGTTTTTTTATTCTTTCTTTTTACTGTAACCATTGTATTTTGCGGTAGCATACTTATTCTCTAAATTTATTATTGCCCGTAGGCCAAAAATTTAGACTGATTTGTATTTAGTGATATAAATCGCAGTAATTTAAAAATGTCCATATGGTCTTTACGCCTTGGCAAATTGCCTTCAATTTGCTGTTTTTTCAATTGCAAGTAAACTGCTAATCAAAGTACAAATAGTATTGGATACAACTTTGAAAAAAAATTGTAACAATACCACATATATTTTATACGGTAACACGATGGCATTCTTTAGCAACCCATTTTCAAGTGGTCCTCCATGAAATGTAATCGCGTAACAAATAAATTACTTGATGATGAAAATACAATACATTATTGTGTATCTAGGTTTATGGCACTGAAAACGGAGCCAAGGTCATATATTAGTCAGGAAATAAATTTCACCATAATAAAGACTTGCGGATGAAATGGGAAAAGAACAAAACCCAGATAAGAAAACAGCAATAAAATATATGAGCGAAATAGAATAAGACCAAAACGCCTCGTATTTCTGCACATGGTCTGTGCTGGTGACAGTGTAATGAAGCTTGAGAAGATTCACTCGCGTAACATCGCACATCTTTAATTTCTCTGGAGGGCTGTCCGTCACATTTATCAGAAGTACGTACACAGGCATTTACACTCCCCCAAAGGGCCTGTAAAAATCTATCAGCGTGTATAGCTTCCTGCAGAGTGAAGGAAAAAAATATTATACTGCTGTCTATCTATGAATCTCCAGAACCAATGTTACGAAGTATAACAGTAATGTGAATGAAAAGAGGCTAACCCAGACTTAGACAAAATGTCCGCTTCGCTATTAATTCCTGAGAACAGTATTCAGTACAATAAAATTTATTGAAACAACAAAAAGACAGCGTAACAAATAAATATTCTAAAGGGCAAGAAGATTATTGAAGTTCAATAAAATATCATAGCTTAAGCAACAGCTTTAAAATAACGCTAATACAAGTGGTATGAAACAATATTTGCTTTGCAGAAAATTATCTGAATTTTTTTATTGAGGGAAAATATCGCCCAATTTATGCCTCTCCACAAAAGCTAAATGTTTCTTCATTAAGACGAAATATCTGTTACCGATAGGCACCAATTTTCACGTGGAGATACTTTATGCAAAAAAGTTTATACATGAATTTCCCCTAACTGTTTTCTTTAATACAAGTAAAAAAAAAAAGGGGCATCTTTTCCTAACTTTAATTCTTTGTACTGGAATATGTAGGAAACGTGGAAAAATACAAAAATGAAGTTTATAAAAAAAATGCCAAAATAGCCATCGACTTTCACCAGAGGACAGAAATGTCGCCTAAGAAAGGAGATGAATTTTTAAAAAGAAGACTCTGTTAGGCGGTTAGGACTACTTCAGCCAATTAGATAAATTGCCTAGGGAGATATTACAGGACTACCATCTGTTCCTTAATCCAAGAGTTCACTTCAACGATGAAGTTCACGATTATTCACAAAACTAAAGCAGTCGAGATGAAATACTTCACATTTTTGGTAGTTTGTAATTTAGTGTAATATAATCTATTCTTAAGGACGCGAAAGGGTAAAACTAACTGAAGCTGTTCGGCTATGTACTACTACATAACAAATACAGCGCAACCAAACTCATACTGAGGATATAGGAAATATCAATTCATAATCTCGTACAGGTTTTTTTTTCTTTTTTTTTTTACAAGCATCCTGAAGGAAATGGGAAAATAATAATTAAGAACAAAAGTGATAAAGTTGCGAATAAGCCCCCCAAAAAATTAGTCAACTTCCAACCTAACCAAAGTCCCAAGCCCGGATAAAGATAGTGGTGGAGCCAGGAATGACATCCGTCCGTAAAAGATCTGCCCAAACCAATTATGAAATAAGTCTTGCAAGATGGAAACAGCCGCAGAACCCTTAGGAAAAACACCCACCATGACTAGGGATTAAGCTGACAGGAGGATAATAAAGCTCCATTGGTCAGGGTTAAATAGCAACATAAATGAGAAAAAAATGAGGTTAATATTAAAAGATTTTAACAGTGATTTTATGTTTTCAAAATCACTTAAGTTAGGCAGGCTAACAATGTTCTTAGGGGTTTCTTTTCCAAGTTAGTTTCACTATAAAGCTTCACAAGTACAAGATATTTGTTATAATAAAGCCCAAAAAATATTTTATAGTGAAACTAACATGAACAAAGAAATGCCTAAGAACATTCTTCACTTGCCTTACTTTAGTGGTTTTGAAAACAGAAAATCATTGTTAATATCTTATAATGTCAACCTCAGTTTTTTCATATAACATCGCAATAAAAATGTTAAAAAAAATAAAATTCTGTGTTTGGACTGCCTCTCTTTTTTATATCAGCCAATCTAGCAAAGGATTAAGAAGTATGAATTAAACAGCATAAGTATTCTGTCAAAACTGGGCAAACATCCAATGCTATATTCATCCATTTAAGTGAAAACTCTCACACAACAAATTGGATTTTCTCTTCACAAAGTCTTTTAGAACCCACTATTATAAAGCTTACTTCCAGTTGTAATTTTAACATTAGCCCTTGGATGTACCATTTGGACCCCTGTATTACTAAAATGTTTATGAATGACTTAAAAGGATAAAATCACTTAGTAATTACAAATTAGTTACCTTACAAGTATTTTCCTTGTACTTGTATGTTTAATACTTTCTTGTAGATATGTTCACCTTGCAAAAATTTTTATTGTTTACCAATTGGAGTGTTATCGGTTTGTACTTTTTAAAAATGTTTTGGTAGTCAGTCACCTTTTTTGTTTGTTTTAATTGGCATGTTAATCCTTTTCTGAGCTATTGGGCTTAATCTTTTGTAAAACCTCTTAACTTTGTTTTCATAGGTCTAGTAATACTTCATTTGTGTTGGATTCCAGGTATATATTTTTTCCTTTGTAATCCCCATCTGTCATTTATACACGCTTTCTTTTTAACTTCCTTTTTTTATATTTCTTCAGTCTGCTAAGTAAAGGACAAGAAGTCGAAAGGCCTTGCAGAACTCTACCGTTTCTCTTTTCTTCGTGGATTTTGTTTATTTATATATTCATCACGTTCTGTTTTCGTGATCCAGTTATATACACACACACATATACATACATACAAATAAATAAATAAATAAATATATATATATATATATATATATATATATATAATATATATATGCATATATGCATGTGTGTCGCATTGTATTTCTAAGGGCGGTATAAACTTGATTCATTTACACAGTTGAGATTAGAGAGAGAGAGAGAGACGAGAGAGAGAGAGAAGAGAGGAGAGAAGAGAGAGATAGAAATTTATTGCATGTAGTATGCAGAGGTTTTCCTCTTCTAACACTGCAAGTAACTGGAGCCATATCTTAGGTTTATGGTCGTGGTAAAATCAAAGTTTCCCTTCCAATCCGAAATTGCATTCGGATTTTACGGTCACTTCCATACTAATAAATATCCAAGAGACACCTGTCATATCGCATTCCCGTTTCCCCCCTTTTGACAAAGGCAACTTTTACACACAAACTAAATTACATATCGCTCGCAATCTCGGCCTTTAATGACCTTTCTCCATCTGGGCTCGGTTTGTTTGTGGTCACTCAATTCGCCTTTACAAATAAAAACCACTGTGGGGGGCACTGTAGAAAATAGGGAAAATGATTTGGGAATTTGATTAAATGAGATATTCAAGGGAAACTCGGTTTGTTAAGGAATTACGTTGTACAATTGCTTTAGTAAACAGCCTCAGAGCAATAAGAAAGAATCATGGATAGATGGACTTTATGTCTGAAACCACGTCTGAGATAATTTCAACGGCAGCTGAAAATGAAATACATTTTTACAAGAATTTCCTTCAGTTATGCTAACGCTAAAGAATTAAAAATAGATCAAGCTAAAATATTAAAAAAATACTAAGGGAATCCTCTAATTGTGAAGGCATTAAAAGATTCGTCAAATGGAGATAGAGCAAGAATGGTTAGATACACTTAACGTGTACTTAAGCTTTTAAAATCAGATTTTTACATTATAAAATTGTATGGCAATGGAAATTACATAAAAAACACAGTAAAGCTTTATCTCAAAAATGCAATTACAAAGGAAAGATAATTAAAAACAATTCATCATCAAATCATAACGTAAATATACAACTGTTAAACAATGATTTATACATAATAATCACATAGGTAATATTGCCTGAAGTACTTAATGAAAATTAGAAAAACATTATTATCATTATTATTATTCAGCAGATGAAACCTATTCATATGGAACTAGCCCACTGGGGCTACTGACTTGAAATTCAAGCTTCCAAGAATATGGTGTTTTTAAGAAAAAGCAAAAAGATATAAACGGAAATGCAGGAAGAAGGGATACCATTTATTTAAAAAATAAATTAATATATATTATATATATATATATATATATATATATATAATATATATATATATATTAATATGCAAGAACAATGGTTTTAGGGTGGTAATGCATTGCATTTTCGCATGAACTTCTGAAGTTACAATTATACTACATCCCCTGGGAGGCTGTTGCACAGTCCAGCGGTGTGAGGAATAAAGGACCTCTGGAACTGAGAAGTTGGACAGCGAGGCACATTTACAGCATACTGGTGCTGTTCTTCTACGAATATGGTTGTTCTCGGCAGATAAAGGGGATAGGCGATCAATTGCGAATGTGAAGAATCTCTGTTGAAAAACAACGTATGAAAAAGTGACAAACAAGAGACCATCCGTCGATGGCTGAAGTCATAACTGCTGCCATTAGGAAATAGAAACCTACTACCACGAACGACTCTAACTAAAAGACAAAAGTCACTGGCAGAAGCAGACATCCACACCGGGAAAACATCATTCCAGTAAAGGAAGTACAAATGACCTAAAACAGGTTGCACTGATTTTATCACTGTTATAAATTTATGAGGCCTTACGGACAGTAGCCCTAACTCTCGTGTGGCACTTGCTAAAACTTTCAATAGATGTTTCTCAAAAGCGAGATGTGAGTCAAAGTTACACCTAGAATATTAATTTAGCTTCAGACTCATTTAGCAAAGTGCCATCAACCTAAAGGGGAGGATGTGGTATACCATTCCCCGATCCGGTCCATGTCCCGATTGATACTAAGGGCAACTCCATTTCCCAAAAGTGGAGACTTCGCTACACCCACAAATGCTGCATCAGCGGCATACTGAACAATTTTGTTTTCCAGGTCAATAACCATGTTACTTATATTAGCAAATTAGTGGTGGGGTGGGAAGGGGGGGGGGTTTAGGATGAAACCCCATTTCATGCTCACCGGACCAGCCGTTTGGCCGTGATTGAATGACAGACGGACGGACAGACATAACTGCCCATTATAGTAAGATTATTATTACTATTATCATTATTCTCTCTCTGTCAACCCCCTTCTCAAACTCCATCCACTTTAATGTCATTGATGTTTGCCCTATAGTATTCTTTTCCAAATGATAAGTCATATGTATACAGAAATTATGTACGATAAATTCGTAAAGTAACTAAGTCAGTGGGTCCTGACTAAGTCTACTGGGATAACCAGTCCGTTTCACGGGCAGAACCCGCTCCGTTTAAGGGAATCCCTTCTCACCCCCAACCCCTCCCGAGGGGGGTGGAGGTAGGATGAAACCCCATTATAAACCATCTTAAGGGTCCTAACTATAACCCTGCCAAGTTTCATGGCCATCGGACCAAACGGAAAGACATAATGCCCATTATAGTAAGATTCACTAAAAATAACCGTGGACCTAGAACACTGCCCTGTGGAACTCCGGACACAATAGGTCTTGGTTCACTAAGATCCAGTCCACAGCAACTCGTTGCTGCCTACCGGAAACGAAATCTTGGAATAATCCTAAAACACATCCACCTACTTCAATCAAAATACATTAAAAAAAATCAAAAGACACAGTTACCTACTAATAATCCATCCATATTAAATTTACTAATACATTACAATAAAATAGCAACCCATCGTCTCGTAGAACAGAAAAGAAAATGATCTTCCAGCAAATACAATGCCGGAAGACAACTTCTAATTTCTAAATCATAAACAGTTATTCAGCAGCATACTCTATTTATATCAGCTATAAAAAAAGTCACTCAAAGAATTATTGCAACAAATAATAATGATTTTTTCACTGAATTTAAAACATCGACATAAGTAATGCTTCATAAGAGGATTACATTTTGACACAATCACACTCTAAATAAAACCTGTGACTAAAATATATAAAATGTGTAACAAAAATAATTACGGAAATGAAGCAGACTGCGGTAAACATTTATGCACATATGATTTTAATGAGGCAGTTCTATATTTCATACTGACTCAATTCTTGATATATATTACTAAGAATTTGCAACTGGAAATAGACACACATGCTCGTTTTTTTTCTCAGAAAATAAAGTAATTGAGTAATAATAGCATAGCATCAAGGGACATTCATTCATCTCCATATCATTTTTTACTTTAGTCTTAGTTGATGAAAAATCATAGTTCAATTCGCAATTGGCTTTTGATAAATATCGTTCAACCCGTCAACCACAAACGCCTGAGGAGCACGATGAAATGGGAAAACAATCTGCAGCGTAATACTTTTACTTTTTATTTATTTCAGCGTATTACTGTACCTCACATTCTGCATACTTCGATTCTAAATCCATCCTTCCTTATGTAACAAGTGTAATAAAATTGATAAGGATCTAGAAGGCATAACACTCATTATTTTCTTTCAAAGAACTGCCCCACCAAGGAATGGGGAAATGAATATACAGCTAGAATGAAACGGTTTACAAGAAGGCACTTCTTTTCAAACAAACATTATCAGTCCCAGTTTCATCCATCCCTCTCCTTCTTCAAATCGGAAATAAACACTAAAAGGACTTAATTAATCATTTTAACAAAATAGCATTGTCTGGCGCCATCAGTATTTGCCCTAAATAAATTAGTTTCGGGAGAAGATTGATGGCAAGATGAAAACCTTCCGTTGATCAGGGGTAAGTTAATGAAGTTAGAGAATGTAGATTAGTTATTTCTTCCCGACATATTTTTTGGGTGTAAATGCAACACCTGCTAAAACAAGAACAAACGTAAAATAATGGAACACAAACTTCTGAGAAATGTAAATGTAAAACTCGGCCCTTAGTGACCAAAATTGGACTATTTCATAAGTAAAGATCTGTGGAAATAAGGCCGATTTCTGGAGTTGCTCTGAAATGGTGATTTCTTAAGCCGCTTATTATGAAAATGAACGTCGTGGAATTCCATTATCGATTATTAACAAAAACCTTTATGGTGAAAATAATTGCTGCAATTTCGACCCTTATCACGTTAATGAGAGTATTTTAGGTACCAATCCAGTAGTCAGTAATTCATATTGAAAGACATTAGCAGATAGATTTCAAACGAACCCTAGTTTTTCAGACACAACTGCATTCAGACTGCCGCAGATGCCTTTGAGCATATGAGCAATTCTCCACATGATTTTTTAATATATATAGAGAGGTATAATTTCCTAAATATCGAGATTACTCAGGATTCTAATATACTTGACTTACATTCATAAACTTGAAATAAAGTTCCTATCTACGAACACGTGGATGCGCTTTTATATGCAAAGATCACAGAAGTGAAATGAAAATAAAAAGGAAAAAAAAAACATGAAGCAGGTAATATCATCACAAAAATAAGCAGGGTCGACCCTTTCTAAAAGAGGCAATATCAATGGAACAACGGCAAATGGAATCAGAGGGGAAATGAAGCTTTATTTCAAACTCTCTTTTATGTAGTTTTTTCATCATTTTTCTTTACTTCATCACAGGGATGCTACCTTATATTTAGCCATAAATCACGGCATTAGACAACTGAATCTTAAGGCAGGAAGCCATAAAAAATTTGTAGCACGATCATATTCATTCAGTACAAATTTTGAAAGAATACTCGTAGCTCCCGACTATTTTATATACCTCTTTCTAAGACCAAAATACTACTTCACCTTTTATAAACAATATGACCCTACACCAAGGTGGAAATTTTGATTTTCCGATCTTTTCCTGTTCTCTACCCAGAATTTCGAAATACAAAAAAGAGAACACTCACAGTTCCTCCACAGCTTTTCGGTGTAAATAATCGAACCGGTTTTACCAGTCAGTTTTGAAAAGTGATCGTTTGTTTTACTGTATAAATAATGTAACCCCCAGAAAATAAAATACTTGCTTGTTAACATCATATCAAGAACATTTAGTCTTTACATATTGGACTTCCGGCGCCAACTGTCTGCAACCTTGAAAAGCCAGTCAGGCCTTACGTATATGTCGATATCAAAGATACTATTGAGTACACTATAGTATCTGTTTGATGTGATACTAAACCCCATGGGTCCTTGCTTGACTATTATGAACAAGATTTAAAAACACAATAAAGGAGAAAGTTACCTTTTGTTTAATAAAACATCGATAAAGACTGGTAATGTTTGATAACATGCAATTGAATGAAGATTGTAATAAGATGTATAATTTAATCCCATTTGAAAGTACCATTATCCCTCTATTTCCTTTGCAGGGACTGTCAGCCAGAAACAGCTGTTCGGGCTTTAAACATTCACTCAGTTAGCCGCATGCATCTTTAATACCTCTGGAGAGTTGTATATCGCATTTAGCATTAGCAAGTCCGCTGGCCTCTCGCAGAAAACGGTTCTCTCTCAAAGATAATATAAAATTAACCCGTGTGCCTTTTTTTATGGTCAACTACATTATGGTTATGAAAAAATACAATCTTCCCAAGGTTATGAATACCTAGACACGACGAGAAGAATTACAACACAGTAAATGTTTAAAAAATAAATGAAGGCCATGGCAAAAATACTCTTAATATTTGTGAATGATTTTGAAAAGGAGCGCAGGAAGCTCAAACAAAACAATACTTGAATAAATATAATTACTTAATAGTTCCGAAATCACGGAATAAAGTAGTATCACTGCCACATTGAGAACTCCTAATTCTTTTCGTGTCAGCGTTACAGCAGTGACCTTCTTTGTTCAGTCCTCAAAGGTAAATATGGTAAATATACTTTTGCATGCTACGCTCAATAAACAACTCGATTCTATCCCATCCACCCTGGAGCTACTCTGTCTTCATTAATTTACCTACTGAGTACATAAATATTTCATCCATATTTATGTGAACATGAAAAGTCACTGACATAAGGAATTCTCATTGTCGGTGTGAAAGATTCACAAGATCCTGACCTGCTGTTGTTATATATGTTTCTGGCTAAGAATGTATTTAAAAATATAACTACTGTTCAAACCTTTAAAAATCTTATTATGTAGTTCAGCACTTACGGTATTTACCTTAAACTCACCTTTGTATATCTTTTGTGCATACGCTTTTAGTCATAAATAAACCACTATATAGGAAACATCTCTTAAGAATCCTATCTAACACCTGCATATTTTGAAAGCAAACAAGGCTAAATCCAATCATGGAACAATTAAAAAAAAAGTACAATTAACACTATGATTATATAATTGGCTCCCCAAACATTCCCAATGCTAGGTACTGAGTTATTTAAAATATAATTAACGCGACAAGAGGTAATACATACAGAACAGCAAAGATATATATAATTACTTTCAAAACATGGTGCATAATTCCTACAGAAAAAAAGCATATTGTTTTCCCTTGTGATTATATATATATATATATACAAGCACAGACATAAATACATAAGCAAACACCACACACACACATATCCGTGCATGTATATAAGTATGAATACATATATTTGAAACGGATATATTCTGAAGCGTGGTTCTACTGGTACGAAAGGAAATGTTGAAGTGAGGTTTTCTAGCGAACGTCAACATAAGTATAAGTAAACGCTATCAGGGAAAACGACAGACGCGAAGAGGGAGGTAAACAAGAGAGGCTTGAGGAATAATCCTCAAAGGGAATTAAGGACAAAGCGGCCCAAAGTCTCAATCAGAAGGAAGGTCACTGGGAGGTCAAATGTAATCAGGGATGAAATTCTCAATATGGAACCGCAATTATTCGTTGCTCTCATATTGGATTTGCCTCATTTTGGGTGACGATACTATAAAAAAAAAAAATCGTTAAATAAAGGAAAACTAAGATAAGACTAAGTTAATACACTTTACTTCTGCCAAGCATCATCAGCCGTTGTTGGCATTTTCCAACAAGAATCCAGAAATAGTTTCCCGAATAATTAATTACACTTAAAAACTAATATCTGCAGCCTAGCACAACAGAAAAACAAAAGTGTAGGTTTTCACTCCCAACGGACTGACCAGTGCAATGCTATTAAAATTTATTAACTATTAACAGAAATGTTTACGACTGATTTAGTAATCTAATCGTGAACGTCTTGAAATATTTTTCAGTCACATTGTGCAATGCTGAAAAAAATAGCGGGGTTAATAATAATAATAATAATAATAATAATAATAATAATAATAATAATAATAATAATAAGGAAATAAAAAAATTCCCTAGGGTGGAATCTTACAAACGCGGCGGTCATTGTGGACCCCAATTGTGGTACTGCCCCTTTAATGTACATTCAATCAAGACACAGAATGTCACGAATAGGTCACACTAGGAATTCTCCCGTCAATTTCAGAATATTCTTCAGTGCAAGGTTGATAACTAATCACTCCAATACATCTGAAAAGATAACTAATGTCTTATTGTCCCTCCTTTTACATTCTGCTGGCGCTGACTTCCTTGAATTCTGTGCTAATTATCAGAGACTCGTTTCGGCGGAAAACAGAGATAAATTTTTTTATATGGAAATGTTGAAATTTCGCTATACAAATATGACTGCCCAATATGAGCGAGATTTGTAGTTATTACGCAGAAACTTAAATTATATAACAAAAACGAGAACCTTCACCAATAATATAGTAACGATTTATAATAATATAAGGAGTGTAAATTTTACATAACAAACGAAAATTAACCTCACTTATGGAAAATATATGACAACTTTATTGTTTCAAACAGATTAGCAACTAGGAATAAGCATTAAGGATTTAAAACTAACACATGCGTAATAGCGAAAATCTTCAATACCTGT
Organism: Macrobrachium nipponense; assembly: GCF_015104395.2. Classification (NCBI taxonomy): domain Eukaryota; kingdom Metazoa; phylum Arthropoda; class Malacostraca; order Decapoda; family Palaemonidae; genus Macrobrachium; species Macrobrachium nipponense. Next base: position 82,632,778 of record NC_061110.1, on the reverse strand, counting down.
AAGGGATTTTACATAACGTTTATCAGTGGCATGTAAACCCATTCCTTCCTGCAACAGCCCTCTCCCAATGGTCCTATAAATATCAGCCTGTATGAACTGTTTCTTAGATACGAAAATACACTGACATTCGAAAACCACCGCTCGCTTTTCTTTTTTCACGGGTTTACAGAACCAACGAAACAACACTAAAGTAAATATCATTTATTTTCATTATTTTCATGATTGTTATTCAGCGTTAGTCGAATTCAGTGGAACCACGAAACGATGCTAAAATAAATGGAATTGTTTTGAAGTCCAAAAATGTTGTGCAGTGAAAAAATACCACTGAAGATCGGACACGTTGTAATTCTATCAATGCCAGGGAGGTGAAACAGACCTTTAGCACTGCAAGTGCTAAAGGTTTTGAGGGCAGTTTATTTTACTGTAATAAATCAAACATCTGGGTGATAGAATATGATGTAAACAAAGAAATGTATTCTAATGGACGCACCTCAATTTCCAAAACAGCATGTAATAAAATACCTCTGCCCCTAGAGTAGACATGAGGGGAATTTTAGGACTGGAACCTGCTGAATTTACTGAAAGAACTTTTCTCGGTATTGTTCAAAAAACAGAAAATGTAGTAAAGCATCATTAGCAATCTTCTACTTTCTTGCATGTGGATAGGGCAAAGTTCAGAGTGCAACTTCAGGCATCCTATTCCCTTCAATACTTTACCAGTCAGTTTAATAATATAAAAAATAACGAACAATGCAACATAGTTTGAAGGGTTAAGAATCATTTATGAAAGGGACAATGTCAGAATCGAACATATATATACATTTGTACATTGCCTAAGCCCATTCCCCACCTCTTGCTAGGACCAAAAGGAAATAGATAGGGGATATATACTGTGTGTACATTGTTACGTTTTAAGGCCTGGCCTGAAGGGGCTCAAATACATAAACGGAAATAGTTGAGGGAAAAAGCAGAATAAATTAATTGAACTTACCTTAAAAGGATTTATAGTGTTAATTTACTCTAGAGGGAAAGGTCGCCAGAAAACTCAGCTAATTACTTTACATCTATTTATTTACAAGAGGCCGTTTACTGGCCTGGAGGAAGAGTAAATGCAGCTTGTCCACACGTGGGGACCAATATATCTCTCACAAGGGGATAGCTGGCTAAAAATGAGGTTCCCATAAAAGCTGGCTTTCAAAATTGTTCATATGTCTTGCGGTAAAGCATCACTTGCGGGAGCGAAGACTTGGACACGTGACTCAAGGAATCTGGAAAAGATCCAAGATTAGACAAGATAAAAAAAAGGACTTCTTGCACAAGTTACGATTATTCAGTTTCTCTAACACTGGGGAAAAGGAACTCTAGTGTTTAACTGAGGTATGCAATGACTTCATTTGTCTGGGACGATCACACAAGGGAAGCATGCGGCCACACGGCAGTGAGGAACAAAGGGATATTCATTTGAGTTAGAAGTTTGAATTGTGAAAATGGGGAGTAATTAGACACTAGGAGGTAAAGAACTGGCAATATGCTGTTTCACAAGACGTACCTGGATGCCATGATCAGTGGATCTTTGTAGAAATGCGGCATCGGCTTTGTCTCAGGTCTGGGCGCGCCACTAACGCCGTGGCAGGCCTAAGTTGGAAGGCTCGTGGCTGGGACATCCGTCCGAGGTCACGACTGGAGCTGACTGAGAGTGAAGGCAGGTGTGTAGCACAGGTGTTGGGGGTCAGCTTAACCCCCCAAGAGCAGGGCATCCTGAAAACAGAACATACAGCCAGCAGAGGGTTCACAGGAAAAAGAGCTTAAGACGTAAGCCTAATAAGTACCAGGCTACCTACACCCTTCCCTTTGGGATACGTCCCTAAAGCTGACAAGTCTATATTCCCCCTCTATAGCAGGAAATTCCTATCTCTGGCTGGGGTGTTTTGGGTTCCCGCGTAAAATCAGCTGATATTTGGGTGAATATGGCTGCTTCTTTTAGAAATAAAATACCTTGAATACTGCTGGGGAGACGAGACGGTCAATAAATGTAACAATATGTATATGCATATGTATATATATATATATATGTATATATATATATATATATTAGATATATAATTAATATTATATAATATATATATATATATACACACACACACACACATCTATATATGTAATGGGAATTTCATACTATTATAATATATATATATATATATATATATATATATATATATTATATATATATATAATTATGAAATTCCCATTACATGACAATTCCGAAAAACTAGGGCAAAGGAGAATACCGCATTCAAGTAATTTCACGTTTTAATCCCCAGAAGATCAAAGTAACTAATGCTAAAGGTCATTTTAATCAATTTCCATTTTAATCATTTCAAAAAGGACTACGTTTATTTTACATGAGCACAACTTCTAGTCAAATTTTCGCTTACTCGGAAAGTAACCCTAAAAACTATTTTTGTTGTTCTTGTTCTTGTTGGCGGGTAGGCAAGCCTAAAAAGGTCTGAGTAGGATATTTGACATTTAATTATTAGAATAAAAATGTAAAACATAAATAATGTGCATGTTAAACAGTACAGAAAATTTATTTCTAATAAAATATAGCGTATTTATTTTGATTTCCATTGGTGAAACAACGCTCTATTGGACTGTAGATTTTAGCACGCGTCCTGAGTAAGACGGAAGTCGGATCACGCCTTGTTTTCCTCTCCTTAGAAGATTTGCTATTATTATTATATTATTCAGAAGAAGAAACCTATTGATACGGAACAAGGCCACATAGGACATTGACTTGAAATTCAAGCTCCCAAAGACGAGGTAAAGGAGAATACAAAAAGGAAGAGACTCTACTTATAAATGAAAGTACTACAACTTCGCTTCAACTTCTGAAGTTCCAATTGCACGACTTCCTCTGGAATAAAGGACCTCTGGGACTGAGAAGTTCGACAGCGAGGCACATTTACTGAATATCGGTACTGCTGTTCAGCGAATCTGGTTGTTCTTGGCAGATATAGGGGATCAGGGATCAATTATGACTGTGAAAGATCTCTGTTGAGATACAACTTATGAAAAGTGTGAGGATAATGAGTGAGTAAAATTCACCATATATGAGGCAGTAATTTCAAAAATAATATGCAGGTGAAGTTTTAAACTGTAATTATTATTAATTTTCTCCGCACATGTGACAACATTAAGAAATATACAAAATAAAACCCCACGCACTTTCTAATGTGTTTTATTTTTTTTACATATTGATAATGAAACTTGAAAACCTCACGTACTTAGTAATGTTCTTAATTTTGTTCTTTTTATATTGACCATGAAACTAGAAAACCATAATGAATCTGTAACCTTTCAGTTAGATAATAAGTGTATGAAATTTTTCTTTTTCTTGACATGCATCACCAGAGCTTTTTAGGTATTAAAACAATGTGTTATTATTTCGCGCTGGTTCATTTCAGTGACCAAATAACATAATTATGAACGATTTCCTTGTATTCCGTATTATAAATAAGTTATTTGGTGATAAAATTAGAAATGATAAAGACTTGCCAATGAATTGGGAAAAGGAGAAACCTCAAATAAGTAAACAGAAATAAAATATACGAGTGATATGGACAAATATTAAAATACTTCGCATTTTCGCACAGTTGTTTAGATTTGAGAATCTTGACTCGTGCAACAGCACACATCTTTAATATCTCTGGAGGGTTGTGTCCATCACATTCATCAAGTAGCACGTACACTGACTGACATTCCCACAACCGGTCCTCTCCCAGAGGGGCTGTAAAAATCTATCAGCGTGTATTAAATTGTTTCTCTTTCTACCATTCCCCAGAAACAATGCAATGAAGTATACAAAGGTAACGGGCATGAAAAAAGAATCACCAATTCTTAAGCAAACGGTCCGCTTCTTGATTAATTACTGAGCGCAATATTCAATACCACAGCAATTTGTTGAAGCCACAAACAGACACTACAATAAGGAAACAGAGTTCTGAAATTAAAATATACATAGCTTAAAAGACAAGATTAAAATCATGTCAATAACAATTGCATGAAACAATTTCATACATTTACTGTGGATGAAATGGTCTGACATTTTTTCATCACAGGAAAATGTAAACGAACACATTCCTTCCTACAAAAGCTTAAGAATTGTTTATTTATATAGAAGAAATATATATTACAAGTGTAAGAGATTACTTTAGGAAGGAACTTTATACATGAATTTCTCTTTAGTTTTTTCTTTACTGAAAGGAAAAAAGGGTACAATTTAATGCGCTCATGGCTTCAGTTACCTATGCAATGGAAAATCTATGAAACGTGGACAATTATTTGACAAAAGGAAGAAAACATTTATCTGAGGACGGAAATGTCGCCGAGGAAAGGAGATTAATTTTTAAAAAGAAATCTCTGTTAGGCGGTTAGGGCTACTTCAACCAATTAGATAAAGTGCCTTGGGAGAAATTACGGGACTGCCATCTCTTGTTTAATGCAAGAGTTGGCTTCAACAATAAAGTTCACTATCATACACAAAACTAAAGTAGCCTGGGATTGAATCATTTCACACCCCTGTACAGTTTATCATTTAGTGTAATATAATATAGACTGAAGGACATAAAGGGGCAAAAGGTACTGACGCTGTTCGGCTATATACTACATAACAAAAACGTCACAACGAAACTCATATTGAGATATAAGAATTGTCAATATAAAAGTGTTATTAGGAGGGAAACACTAGTTAAGACCAAATGTGAACAAGCGGGAAATGAGCAAACACTGATGATAATAAAACTTCAACCTGACTGAAGTCCTAAGCCGGAATAAAGAGATAGAGTTGGAGTCAGGAAGGATATCAGCCTGTAAAACATCAGCCCCAACCAGTTACGAAATAACCCTTGCATGATAGAAACAGCTGGAGAATGCTCATTAAAAATTAGACAGATTTAAGGAAAAATACAATAGAAAAAAATCTCATGAATATTCTCAGAGGATTACAGTCAAGAATCAAAGACTTGAAATGAGTAAAAGAATCCTCAACCAATTTCCTTTGTAGCATCAGATGGCTAAATATTCAATTACTTTACGAACAGACATCGACGCCATGACATACAACGAAAAAGAAATTTATTTTACAAATCCACACAACAGTTTTTAGTTTTCTGTTAAAGAAAATGATTGAGAATGGTTTGTCTACGTTCATTCGCACTTTATCTGTCCGCCCTCAGATCTTAAAAACTACTGAGGCTATAGGACTGCAATTGGTATGCTGATCAGGCACCCACCAATCATCAAACATACCAAATTGCAGAACTCTAGCCTCAGTAGTGTTTACTTTATTTAGGGTTAAAATTTGTCAAGATCGTGTCTGGCACCGTTATGGGTGCCAATAACACAGGCCACCACCGCACCGTGGTCGAGAGTTTCATTCAGCATTGTACGCTAAAAGGAAACTCGGGTGCTCCAAAGAAACTTCAATTTTCTCTTAAGTGTTCTCTTATCGAAATTATAAGAAAGGTAACCACAGCCATCACGTAAACCCCTTACCATTTCTATCCTACAATTGATGGGTGCGTGGAATTTGGGGACCAAAGCTTATGCACTGAGGCCAAGAAATCCATTCGACTTCGGAATAACGGTCACAGTGTTATGAAGCTGAGAAAACAACAAAATGATGATATTTTTATCTGCATAAAAACGATCCAACTTCGCTGAACCAATCAGAGGATAATAAACCATTGTTTCATCCTAATAATTGTTCCGCGTCATTGAGCGACGTAATGGGACTTCATTAGTAATTTATCATTGGAATGTGTCCCTATAGAACAATTAATTTATCCCAGGCTCCAAAGAAAGGACTCGTTGAAGCGTGGGTTTTTAACAAATTGAAATATCCGTGACTGCGTCCGCGTTCGACAACATTCAATCCATACTGTTGTTATGATAGCCATCCCTCTTAAGACTATTCCTGTGTGACTGTTCAACTTACATAATCCCTGACAAATCAACGGGTGCTGTTCCTTATCTCTGCAAGTTTAAGAACACAACCTCCACGAGGAATCATGTAAGCGTCCATCAAGGTAATATGCCTTGTCAGTCCATGACACAGGAACTTTGTACGAACTTGCTCGCAGAAATTATTGGGAAGAATAAAGGTTATAAGAATGAATGTTATAATTACAGAGAATGATGAGATAAGTGATGGCTGAAAATATATTCAACAAAACTGATGAGAAAGTTACTAAATACTTTATCAGAAAAGGAGCAACAAACAATTTTCAGCCAGAAAAAAAAGTCAAGATATTTCATTTTCTCTTGGTGCAAAAAAACTTCTTCCTTCAAAATACAAAGTGAGATTATCCCTAGAAAAGTAGAAGTAGCAGGATGGTTAAAGAATATAAGTGGTTTTAACATGAAAGTTATTAACAAGAGAATGTCAATACAATCTTAATAACGACAATGGACACCGCAAGGAAAAGTTACTCTGTAAAGAATCAAGGAAATATACTGATGTGCAAGATCCACAGGAACCTCGATGTACCACAGCTATCATGGGTCGAAGAATAATAACAGAAATGAGAATTACAGAACAAAAGGTGAAATTATAAGAATAATTCAAAAATTCTGAGGTAAAGAGACAATACTAAACCACTGAAATACGATGATGACAATGATGTTATTAAATCAATTTAACAGGAAACACAATGTCATATATATATATATATATATATATATATATATATATATATATATATATATATATATATATATATATATATATATATATATATACTATACACACACATATATATATATATATATATATATATATATATATATATATATATATATATATATATATATACACACACACATTCACACACACACATATATATATGTGTGTATGTATGTATGTATACATGTATGTATGTGTATGTATTGCTTGTATATACAGAATTTCCATCTAAAAGGAAAGGATTCCCTTGTACCCTGAAATCTCCATTGCAAACAAATACCATTCCTCTGTTTGCCATACTTGTTTATAGACAGGGGTCGTCCAAAGCATTCTTTTCCTCCTAGTAACAAGACTTGACTTCATTGCAGTATTTTGCATCATAAAAGATTTCTCTGCATGTGGAATCTTGGCAGTAAAAGCAGTAGACTATTTCTGATTCGCCTTCAGGATATATTTGCCATTTCAAACTATTCGCTATTGAAAGACTATGAACACAACGTTTTACCATATCATAAAATCCGAATGCTTTCAATATTAGCATCAGGTACTCATTTCACTATCAAAACATTGCAATTTCTTATTAACGAAAGACGGATTACTTATTTCATTAGGAACCGCAGTAACTTGAACATATTATACAACTGGACAAAAAGACGGTATTTTTCTTTATTAACGTTGCTATGTGGATGTACCGATAGCAACATTCTACAAATATTTCAGTTCGCAAAATACAAACTTATATTTATATTTAAAGTAAACAATATCTTTTTCCTTTGTTTTGCAACTGGCGATCATAAATCTAGACTGTAGCAGTAAGACTCTACAAAATCAATGCATCTTCACAAAATCATCATACCTTTTAAGAATATCTGACAAGGATTTCATATCAGTTCAGCAATACAATAGTCGTTCAGACATAGAAAGAAAAGTGATTTAAATATTCAACTGTTCATTACAACTATTTATATAACTGCAAACAAAAACTTTGTTATATTTGTAGATGTAGCCAATTTCCGTAAAAAGAAGAAGAAGAAGAAGAAGAAGAAGAAGAAGAAGAAGGCCGTGCTGTGATTAAGCATCGACATACGAAGGGTAAGCTCATCGGAAATCCATAAAGACGTGGCCAAGGCGGCCGGGAAGGACTCTCCTCCCTATTTCATCATCATTAAGAAATAGGTTGCTGAATTCAACTCGCCCGTACGTCCCAAAACATGAAAATAAAAGAGTGGACGCTTCTCACTGCACTGTTTTGACTGATCAAACGACAACTGACACAAAGGGCATCATTGGGGCTCAATGCATACCCTATATTGACCAACATCTGAGGTTAGCGCTGTTTGCAAGATGAGTACTGCGAATATTGACGTCAGAAGAGAGGTGCCTAGTGTGGTAATATCTTGAAGAAAAGTTTCCTAGCGACGAGGTGATGGCCTCTGCGTGTTGGAATCATCAAGTATTATTGTGATAGATCACTTGAAAAAGGTGCAAACCGAACCGCAAAATAGTGAGCATTACTCAACAAAATTCCAAATAAAGTGATGTACTCACTGTGACGATGGCAGCTGTTTAAGCAGACAACTTTGGCTTTGAATTGGCACCGTCCGGTTTCTATGCAGTGAAGTCATCCATGAAATAAATGAGTTTCGTGAGCCAGGATGCAACTGTCTTCTACGATGGAAAAGCGAGGACAGAACACTTGTGACCAAAGTGCACTTTACTCAAGAATTATCATTATAATACAATATATATTTTCGGTAGTTATTCTTACGTTCCACTTGTTCGTATCCTCAGTTCGTGCGCTTTACGAAGGAAGTGTCAGAGAGAAAGACAGAACTAAAAGGTGTTTGCAGTGTATCTTTATCCCATAACTCCCCCCACTTTCTTCAGTGTTGGTGTCAAACACCTCTAACTATTACATAGATCAATTGAGATGTTTCCTCCCAGGGCTCTCTCTGCTCGACAGCCTCAATCTAACATTATCTAAGCAAAGCACTACCTTACTTCATCTAGATGCACATGTTGTATTAACGTGGTAGAAAGTATATTATCTTGAATACTCGTGGACGTTGCTTGCTCAGTTTAATGTACATAGTCAGTACTGGTATTCAGACTTTGCCACCCATGTTCGTCACATTGTCACAAAAAGCCGGAATCTTTATTAATGCAAAAAGAAGTTGATGAGGACAGCTGACCAATATAATGTCTTACTCCACAGACCACAGACCAAATAGTTATCATTCATAAAAATTTCTTGATCTGGAATTTTCCTTAATGTCTCTTCTCATGGACGTTATCAAATGATCTACACGCTACTCACAAACATAAAAACTATTTGTAACTGTTTGTCTTTATTCTTATCCAAAACAATATAACTTAACCATTTTCTGCAAATTTTGATAGATATTTCCCAAAGATAATGGTGAATATATATATATATATATATATATATATATATATATATATATATATATATATATATATATATAGATTTGCACAATACTTTCCCTATCTGAGAACCCAATATCCCAAAAGGATATATTTAGAGAGATTCCTCTTGGAAGTACATGGTACCAATCCTACACCGACGCGTGTCGAATTGCAACACTGCCATTTAGTCACCGAAGTGATGATGACATTTGGGGTGTCCAACTAAGTGCTGCGGCACTTTCGGCCTCTGGACGCTTTAAGCAGCGAAAACAGGGTGTTGGAATATTTGGACAGCAAAGACCCAGAAAATAAAGGAGATAAAGTACAAGGATCTAAGGGCTGAACTTAGAGAAATGCCCACAGCTGCGCTAAGACGTAGCATTAACCAGTTAAGCGACCAATTGGATGGAGCTAGGAGTCGAAAAGACGTTGAAAACACCTTCAATAAAATCTACAGTGAGGTGCAGAGGCATCACTAACTCTTTCGGGGTCCAGGGAAGGTGGATGAATAAAATATGATATCGAGATCATGCAGTGATAAGAGGAATCTTTGTAAATTTTAATTTATTACATTAAGTTTTCAGATACAGAAGGTAGCGAAAACGTTTATGAATGCAGGATATGTTCTTGCACTACAAAAGCATGGAAATTTAAACGACTTCAATTGATCAAGAAACGTTTATGGAAGTGACATAAAAAAGAAGACGCCTCCTGATAACAAAACAAAAACATCCCACAACGGTTTACGTCATCTCCAGTTGTAAAATCAGTGATATTTATAAATCCTGTTTTGAAAATATTAGTAGCAAAGTAAGCAAGTAAAACTTTTTGAAAACAGGAGTAACAAGAAAAAGTAAGCAAAACTAAGGGAAAATAACTCGCACCAATATTGCAACCAACAAACACTGTCATCCCAGCCTTTTCTAAAAGTAATTAAAAGTAGTAATTTTATTCGAAGAAAGCCCTATACGAAACCTACTGCAGGATCAAAATGAATGGGAAAGAAGCGCTATACAGACTGAGGACAATACTTTATTTTTTTCATTACTAGTATCAGTATGAATCAATGGCACGCTAATTGAATTGAGCATATCTTAAAGAATACCAAAAGCACAATTCAACGGCTGTCTTTAGGAAATAGGTAATGTACTCCGTTCTTCTTATTTTCAACAGAATACAATAAATTCTTATAATATGGGTATTGAAAAGGAAATGCCAAAACTTCCCGTAAGGTAACGAGTCAGTGCAGGTGAATCTCGTGCGTTAGTCCAAGAGGTGGCAGAAGCTGTAAAGCATTTCTGGAAAACGTTTTATCCACCATTCAGTGGTTAAAGTGTGAATCGGGCAGGGATCATTGTCCATTTTTTTTTCTTGGATACATCATTCTGTTAGGGGCAACGGCTTTGTGCCGTTAAAAGAAAGAAAGAAAGAAAAAAAAGAGTACTGTTTGGAAGTATTGCACCAATACCTGTTTCCAATGACACCGATGATGCTGCATGAGAGAACTGTGAACTCTTTAATGGGCAAACGATCCTTTGATGCAAAAGAATCTCAGTTTTTAGGTCAACAGCAAACGGTTTGTTTTTATTTCAAGACAGGCTCAATATTTAATTAAAAGTCAAGGCTGTTCAGAATATTAGACTTTGACTCAATTAGAGATAAACCGAAATAAAAACGTATATCATTTTTAAAGTTTTACTCACTGCCGCGAAGCGGATATGGAAACAAATTTTTTTAAAAACACTTCATTGAATTAACAAATAAGCGATGAAAACTGCATGGTAGGTCACTCACCGCTCGCGATAAAGACCGGAATTTGTAGTTATATTAATAATGGCAAACGCATTAAATTTCAATATATCGTTAGAAATGACGATTCAAATTCAACAGACATGTTCAGGTGAACTTAGAGAAGGATGCAAAAGAAAGATATTTTAAATTATATGATTGGGAAACGTACGAGGTATTAATATACAGAAATACTATCCATGGAATTAGGATTGGTCTAATCAAAGAAACGATTGTAAAGAAAATGAAAGGCAAGACACCAGAATTAAGGAAAATCCCTAAGGAGCTTTCTGGAATGAAGTTATCGTTGTGCGGAAAATTACGGAACTAGGGGTGGGGGGAGGTGCGGGTAACGTATTATGAACACTAATGCAATGATGCAACTACAATTTGCATTTGAAATGGCAATAAACAAATACGTTACCTAATTTATCAGATCTCTGAATTACAGAATTACAGGAACGTCAACACTAATATCGTAATCTGAATCATCCAAACCTCATATCTGTCCTCATGACCTGACATTTAAATAATTTATCGCAGCATCCTTTTATCTTTCATGTTTTCCCTAAATGTTAGCTAAATTTGACTGATCGTTGCAAGCAACCAATGCCTGTAATTGCAACCCGTTTGTAACTGATTAAAATAACAGTAACTCTCCATCGCCTGAAACTCTACACCTCAACACAGCGTCTAATTAAATCAGAGCAAAATTGACGACCGCGACTCTTCCCTTCGTTTGAAACTCTATGCTGTGTGAGAGCTTGTGACATTTCCATCCTTGGGTACGATTTACTTCTCCTGATAAACAGAATTGGATATTTTCTGCAGTACATAAAAAGATCCCGGACATTTTCTGACCCTTCGCATAAATGAAATGACTAAATATGTTTATAATTCTAGTCTGACAAACGTAACCGTTTCTAATTTTTATTTTACATAATAATTATAATAATTTTTAACGAGGCACATCAGCTTCGCATAGCGAAGTTAAAATGTGGACGTTCAAACTTAACAGAATTAAAATAGGTGAAATTCAGTTGGTAGCTGAAGTTGTTTTGTAACGTAGAAGAAATTTCTATTTAAAACTTGCAAACAAACAAGTATTTTTTTTTTTTTAGTCCCCATCAGTAAATGAAAGGACGAATTTTTGCCAGAATCGATTTGAAAAAAAAAAACAAAAAAAAAAACACACAAAAACAGATTCATGAATAGTTTGTAAGTTATCCTGCAGTATAAGCGATAATACAAAAATTTATTTAGTTTTAGGAAATATCTGATCTAGAGTTAAATAATTTCACTGTATTACGCATAAATGATATTCATGTGAAGGTTTCTGCATACAACTGACGGTGATATTAACTGCACTTGTTGCAAGAAATGTAAAAAAAAAAAATATATATATAAATAAAAAATAAAAATTTCCCTAACGTATTTATTTACTGGGTGTTGTTGTGAAATGTTTTGTATTTTGAAGACCTGTCGTCACATTAACAACAGGATCTAGGTGCAATATAGTTATTTGTTCCTATAAGGATATCTAAATTCTTGTTTGATCAACAGGGTACTGTGCGTTTAATCGGTATTTATAAGTTACACTAATAAGGAGATACGGTCATACACCAGTATTATTATTATTATTATTAGCTTTAAAAAAAATTGCAAAAGTGACCTTCATGACAAACGTCAGAACTAGTAGGAAACAGGAAGGAAAAAGGGAACTCTTAGGAATCAATTATTATCCTGTCAAATGCCATGTAACCGTTTGAGCATTGTCGCTTTTGTAGTTACAATTGTACATTCAATTCCTGATGCTGCCTCCCACGGCAGCTGAGGAGGTTTGATGTCCCGAATCGAATCCCTGGTTCCGAAGTTGACATCGACCGTGAAGATAATACTTGGACCTTCACGTTCAGATTCATGCGGATGTTGTTGTTGCTTCACCGCAAAGGGTTGTTTTGCAATAGAGCAACGTGTTTTCCTTGCGTGTTTTTCATCATATTCTCTCTCTCTCTCTCTCTCTCTCTCTCTCTCTCTCGTCTCTCTCTCTCTCTCTCTATATATATATATATATATATATATATATATATATATATATATATATATATATATATCTATATATATCATATTTATATATATATATATATATATACATATATATATAATATACAATATATATATATATATGTTTTTTGTTTTTTTTATTACACCCCTGTGATTCATACACAAGCTACAAATGTTCTTTACTATCTAATTCGCTCTACCTAGGAATTAATATATCTTCATATAGGTTAACCGAAGGGGAATGATTTAGTTGACAAGAAATCCGTCGGCTCATTGACTCGAACCAGTGAAACAATGAATTCAGGAGGTATTTTTATGCACATTATATATATATATATACATACATATATATATATATATATATATATATATATATATATATATATCGTATAGGTTGTTTATATTTATATGCATGCGTGTATGTATGTGTATATATACATATATGCATGTATATAATATATACACATACATATTTTCATAATAATACGTATCATATCCGTAACTCAATGTAAACCATCTGTCAATTACGTTGCTGAATTTCATTAATTTGATTACACTTACAGATTGCCGCAAAAAAAGAGGTAATTGGCTAATGATATTCGTGGTGTTTTTAACTCACAAGTCTGGCAAAACGGTACAAAATACTGCGAATCGTCTTATCCATAACAATGTATAGGCGTCACTAAATAAGTTTATTGTGACGCTTGGTGTCCCAGATTTGAAGGAAAAACGGGCCTAAATGCCCCGTGCTTTTAATGACTACAATTAAAAGACCACTTTAAATTAAGAAACTTTTCTAATATCTCTAGATCACTCTTTTCAAGTAGGCTTCATTCAAGAATAGTTTGGCATCATTCTAGAAGTTCTGAATGTGATAGTCCTTCCTAAGGTATCCAACCCTAATTGAGAGAGAGGAGAGAGAGAGAGAGAGAGAGAGAGAAAATCACCCAACTTTCAGAATCGCCAGTTCATTCTATCGCAATTATAAAAACGTGAACATTTTACTCAAGAAATCATAAGCATAAAATTCATGTTGTGGTTCTGGCATTTGAAAAAAATAGAAGTCTGGAACTTTGTAAAGGCAATGCATATCGTAAAGAATATTAACAATATTTACGTACGTCAGTAAAAATTGCTGAACAACATGGAAATTTATCCCTTGTCAACAGCTCAGCTCTCATATTTTTTCCCTTCATTTACTATTACCAAGTACAATGGCCTTCCAACGCAAATTATTTTTCCCCATGTTATTATGAAAATCAATCCATGTACATTGTAACACATAAAACACCATAACCTGAATCTTTATTACATTTGATATAACCAAGTACAAATGACCTTCCCACGCATCGTAATCTCTCACTTTTATTATAAAAATGAAACATTGAGAACTGAAAGTCATAAAGCACCGCAACATACTTTTACAAAAAGGAAAATATGTTCATTTGTGCCATTCCCTTTCCTTACTAAATCAAGTTACTCCTGGACCGTGGAATATTATATATATACTATATATATATATATATATATATATATATTCTATATATATCATATATATTATATATATATATATTATATATATACACACACACGCTACATATATATTGTAAAGTAAGGAAAAATGCCCCTGACGAACGGATTCGCTATAATTCTGTTAATGCCTACGAGATAAAACGGTGGCATTTGCTTCGCAAAAAATATAACTGACAAATCTATTTTCCTGGTTTTTTGGTAGTACTGCAAGAGTTAAAGCATTTTTGGATGTACTGACTATATATCAATTAGAGCACGATTTTTTCTTTTTGTTTTATTTTACCGGGGGAAGAAATATTTGCATATATATTGTATAATAGTTAATACATGGAAACATTTCAGCAAATCATTTTTTGTTCGTACTAATCTATGATTGCAGCATATGAAGAATATCTGATGCCAATGACAATGGGTCTTATGAGGAAAGTCAGTCAGTTACCCTCGTGGTAAGATATCACAGATAAAGAAAACATATCATTGACTGAACGAAACACCTTCCAGGAAAGAGATTCATTTTTTCCCTCAAAAACGTATATTTAACTAAGCGATATATTAATTTCGAGCAAAGGGAACAATATCTCACTAGATTTTCGGGGCTACTTTCCAGCAGTGCAGTGAAATGTTCTCTACGAAAATTATTGCTACAGAAATGAAAGAAGTGAATACAACAGCCAGACTTCACTGCAAGCAGAAATTCAGCGACTGTGTAGGAAAATTACACGGAAGGTTATTGTTCGAACAATCAAGCGTTGAGTTATTTTTGCCGATGATTTATTGGAATTTCATCTCAACTGCAGTTATACCATAAACACTTAGATATGTGGCAAACCATAAGCAGCCTTTGTCAGCAACCTTGCAGTGGTGGAAAATTGTCATGAGCTCACTATCATAATGAGACAAACAACTGAGTTTCACACAGGTAATTCATTTCACAAAGTCATAAAATATATAGAAAATTATGAACTTGCTGGAAATATACTCATAATAACATTGTCAACCTGTAATATTAAATAGGTCAGTAAGCTAAAGTTACATGACAATGTTAATATTCAAAGTTGAATGATAACGCTATTACAGACCAGTTTTCTGTATATTAAATTGTTCATATTAATAAAAAGCGTTGAACAGCAGTAAGGATTTAGTGACTATTCTCGTGACACAGGATTACTACAACAGTCGAACAATTATCTCAGCATGTTATAATTTCTCGAATTTTAGTATATATATTATTATATATATATATATATATATATATATATATATATATATATATATGTGTGTGTGTGTGTGTGTGTGTGTGTGTGTGTGGTGTGTGTTTGATTTTAAATCACGAAGAAAAAACAAAAGCAAAAAAAAAAACGTGATGATTATACGGAACAAAGTTACAGTGTCACGGAAGGAAAATTTTAACACTGGATAAGAGATTTGTCGGCTCATGGGAGCGAACCATACACGCCAACAAATCTAGGACGCACAGTGAAGCCTTATTGACTAAAAAAATTCCACTTCGGTTAAACATATATGAAAATATATTAATTCCGAGGTAGAGCGATTTAGATATTAAAAGACATTTGTAGCTCGATGTATGAATATGAATGAAGGTAATGTGATATGACTCATAATATATATATATATATATATATAATATATATATATATATATATATATATACACACACACACACACATAAATAGTGACACCAAATCTAACAGGGCTTCTGTAATTATCTGCATCATTATATATATCCAATGGTACAATTTCCTCATTTAGTGTTTGTATTACTTCTTGGATCATAAATGCTTTGAACACAGTCTGGATTAACAAATATTGTCCATGCTCTACAGTAGACTGATAATGCAATTTCAATTCATTATCGCGAAGTTTCTATGAAGGACATTAAACTGTCCTGCTATTAAATACAGTAGCCCGTTTTGTGAAATAGTGTACCATAAGCAAACAATATAAACAGAGAAGGAACATCCACTGATATTAAAACAGAAAATTGGTTCCTATATGACTACAGGTAAATCCTCATTCCTATTTCTGACACAAAGAACATCATACATACATACACACATACATATATATGTGTATATATAAGTATATAGTGTATGTATATATATAATTATATAGTTTTGAATATTATCTCATACTTTCATATACTTACCTTTTCATCGAGACCATATTGCGTCATTTTACCTCCTGTAATTAGTGAAAGCTAAGCGAAATTATGATAAAGTACAATATATGAAATCTTGATCAGCACAACATATAATTGTCTTGACGCCGATTGTTTGATCATCTACTCCACATTTTTTACTGAACTGAAGTCAGTATCAGTACCGAACAGGTTATAATAAGTTTTTTTCTAAAAGTTGATTTTTTATTATTTTTTTTTAAACCGAAGTTCTCCCTGTGACCAACGAAATAATCGAATATTTCCTAGGATCGCCAAATAAACATTTTTCCTCTTTGGTAAAATGAAAAACCTTCAACTTTTATCTTGTGGGCTTCAATGACTGCAAGGTTAATCGGCTGCCTAAACTGAAATTCAATTAAACGTACCTCCAATCTTCAGCGAATTTTTATACACAATTAACTGAATTTATCATCGTCCTTTTTCTTCCCCAGTTGTAAAAAGCGTTCAAAGTATACTTTAGGCCAGGAAACCAAAATAATTAGTCTATTTGTGGATAAAATACAGTTAAACAAGACAGGTGACTTGAAATACTGATCAGAAACTTGAATAAATAATTTTTTGAAGTCAAATAGACAACACATGTGCTCGAGAAGATGAAATGAAACGAATGAGCTCTACGAAAAATTACTGAAGGAAATCAATAAGTATACTCAGTATAAAAGCTGGAAGTGATTATTTTCAATGTTGAAAAAAATTGTAGCAGTGGGTATTATGAAAAAAAAATAAATGAAAAAAGTCACGTATTAATAAAATAGTACTGCAAAGCACAGTGCAACCCCTCCAAACTGCCTCGGGTGAAGAAAAAAGTGACAAAATATTATGACATACATTATTACTAGTGTTATTACAGAATGACGATAAGTCACTATAAAGCACAAAGAGCGCAATTAGAAAACAATGACATGCTTTTATGTCACAAACTAAAGAGAAACAAAAAGCAAGAACAACTCCAAGTCTTACAGCAACTAGCAACAAAAAAAAAAAAAAAAAAAAAAAAAAAAACAAAAAAAAAAAAAAAAAAAAAAAAAAACGAACGGCCAGACCAAAGTCAATTTAAATATATTATTCACCTTCTTACATCACACCCGGATTGAATTTGCGCCAATGTGAGTGTTTTCCTCTTAAGGGACAAATAGACAAGCGTGCGATAGATATTGTGGAAGTTTTAAGGTCTGTCCTCTTCATAAGGTTATAGTTAAAGGAGGACATAACGCACATGATGTAAAACTAGAATAACTACTAAAGCAATGTCTGGTAACTTAGATAAAAAGATAAAAAAAAGTATAGATGCCAATGGAAAAAGAATTAATGAACAACCGGAATTGTTGATCCATCTCTTAATAGACGCTATAATACTACGTACATTACTCTTTATTTCTAAATTGCACTGAACCGTACTGTATCATAACTGATTTCACAATTTTACCGATTTTCATCCATTTCCTTAACAGTTACCTGTATTTCTCTATGTTGATGAATAAGAGAATTGTAAATCTATTTGGTGTGTCCTTAGGAAAGCTTATCCAAAGGGACTAATTTATATAATAAAGATAAAGCGATGGAGATGAGTTAACAGAAAAAATAGTTTTTCAAAAAAGGAAACTAATTGGATCCTGAACAAAGCGAACAGAAAAAAAGTTTAACCTAAGCAAGATTTGATTAGAGGTCACTGATGTATTGAATAAAGGCACCCCTGAAAAAGACACGGCAATAAAATTTACGACTTCATTAAATAAGAATGGCATACTTGCAATCTTGCAAACTCACAGAAACAACTGATCAGAACTGTGAAATCGATGTCACCAGTTAGCAAACTACCTTCCATTAATGCCAAGGAGGAGAAATAGGTGAATGAAAAACATTTCACTCATAACTCCACAAATACACTTAGCCCTCGTCATTACACTGGCTTAATTAAGAGTTTAAATGGATATAAATAAGAAATAAGATAATGGATCGTTATTCCTAAAAAAAAAAGTTTTCATGACATTTAATCAGACCATTATTCTCTACAGACTCGTACCAATCAATCAATGAATAAAAAACGGTCTAGCCAGTACGAAGAATCGAGTGCCCTTTGATATCTCAAGTCTTTCAAGTCTCTCCTTCATCTCGGGAAAAACTGGTAATTATTTCCTTTTGTTAACAATCAACGTAAATGAATTACGATATTCGAGGAAAATGGTCCGCGTCACACCCTATATGTCAGGCCATTGTTCACGACTGACCTTCCAAAACTGGAATACGAGAAAGCCTGGACGGACTCGCATTACTAATAAAATCACCAGAAAAGGTCCTTCGACAACACATCGAGACACAAGGAAAAAGACACACACACACACTCAAAACGTTTAAAACAAATCCATGCAGTATATAATAAAATCATTACCTACGAAAAAATTTATAATGCATTATTCAATCAACTTATCTGTCTGCTTACAAACAAAATATTTTACTCACTCTACCTCGTTTAAGTAGAAAGAGAAGCAGAGGACTGAAGGGAAAATTGCATCAATATATTTAGTTACAGGCACACAGTGATAAATCTTATAATACAAATAGGACTGGGTTGCTTTTCCAATGTTTGGTGGAAAAAAAAATAGATCAAAATGACACTACCAAGAAGAAAGAGAGAGTTGAAATCTGAAGAATAAATATCAATTTTCAGCAAATGGTTTGGTGAGGTTTCGTTCACTAAGGAATCTTTGGCCGGAAATGTAGTTTTCATACATTGTTCCTAATTGGACAACAATTCTATCCTGGGGTATATTATTACAACAATTAAAATAAAAATATGGACGACGCACTGAAATTAACCGAGTTGATCATACACCTAAAGGTTACTAAATATTGAGGCATTAAAAAGCAATTTACAAATTTCAATATATATAATATATTTATATATATATATATATATAAATATATATATATATGTATATATATATAAATATATATATATATCATATATATATATATGATATATATATATAATATATATAATGTATTATATATATATATATTCTATATAATATTATATATATATACATATATATATATATAATATATATATATATATATATATTGATTTGTAAATTGCTTTTAATGCCTCAATATTTAGTAACCTCTTTAGGTTTATGATCAACTCGGTTAATTTTAGTGCGTCGTCTATATTTTTATTTTAATTGTTGCAATAATATACCCTATGATAGAATAGGACCGAAAGTACTCGGCTAACTCGTTTTTTTCATTTTTTTCCTTCGTGGCAAAAAAAACCACCTATATATAGTATATATATATAGATATATATATATATATATATATATATATATATATATATATATATATATAGATCTAAATACAGCTTTCAGTATATATTTATTTGTATATCCCACGATTTCTATGTAATATACTTATCATAAATATAACGAGGCATTTATTATCAAAATATAAACCGTTATCCCTCACTTATTCATTAGCTTATCATACATTTCCCAGAAGGAAAAGAAAAATAGAAAAAAAAAACTATTTTTTCAGTTACTCAAAACTGTGAAAATTTCCCAGCTGCCGAAAAACTTCAACGCAGATATCGATCGATGACAATCTCTGTCTTCATGACATCCATTCACTGATTTGGTTCTAACAAGTTACAGCTGATGAAATTGTGCCTGGAATAGTGTGTCTGGAATCTGTGTACCGTTATTCCCGGAGATTTTATTACCTCCCACTCAACAAGCAATATCGCCCGATGAATGGCCTCGGTTCAGTTTCATTACATAGCCGACCCGTGCAGTGAGAGAGGTGCCCAGATTTCCTTGTTCCGGAGGATCTTCGGGTCACATTTCCTGTTTCTTGAATATCCCTATCACTCTGACTGGAGACATATATACCTTAGTTTCTGTACTTAGCGCACTCGTTAATCAGAAGTAACAATTATTCATATAGACTCAGTTGTAAATATTACTGTCAAATTCAGGTTCTCTATTTATAAACTATTTAAATCAATCACTCCATGATAGATCAGTAGTAAATGTGCAACGTGTGGTTAATTATGCATGACGGTTTATCACTAATGTGGCATATGTCATTTTTAAAACTTCAGGCATTTAAGTCAAAGGTATCTCGTTAATATTGAAGGCACCCTATTTAGGGGATACATTTTAAGTGTCACATTCGATTTCCTTGATGACTATAATGATCACACTTGTGTTGTAATTTCTCCCTTGTTAGATGATAAAAAATGTTTATATAATAGGGGAACCAGGAAGGTTTGCCGATAAGAGATTGAGGGAAAGCAGATGTGCAATATAAAGGGAGATATATAAATACGCTTTATTTTGGCACGAATCATCAAATAACCATATTGCTGACTGATAAAAAAAAATAAAAAAAAAAAAAAAAAAAAAAAAAAAAAAGAGTTAATTGTTATTACAAGCAAACAGTATACAGAAAAGAAAAATGGCGCAGTACCTAATTTCAACTTGAATCACGGAGACTACTGTTCAATAGTTTTATGACAATCTTGGCAATTGCCGAAGATGGCCATTATCCTTCTTCGATGTTTTCTTTTAACATATACAAATTTCCTTCTTTTGGTTTATAATTATGCTGTACTTAACTAAGTATATAAATGTGTAGGAATTTTGCGCGTTTTTTTAATATAATTCGAAAAACACAACGGGACCTTAATTTATGATTTACGGACTGGATTATAAAAACAAAATTTATTATGAAGAGGGAAAGCACTGGTGGCGTATTATATAACAGAAATGGAAATCATACACCAAATTACCAAAGCCGATTTGAATACTGATAAAGGACGTAGGGAGGAACGAAAAACTTCAAAAAAGCTCCGATCAGCTGCCTTAAAGGCACCCTCACACGAACGCATAATCTGCTGTCCGTTTGCATGACACCGCCAAACTTAACAAAAAGAAACCAAGAGTCGTGAAATTGCTAGCGCCCCTTTGTTTACGCGGGAGGAAATATAGAACAAAGGCTGTCGAGTAATTCTAACAAACAACAAAACAAGCAAAAAACTACATACTAATAGAAGGATGATCCCCGTGGGGAGGGTTGGGGGGGAGGCGCCGTCAGTAAACCTGATGTGCTACACTGTAGTCATTAATTACTTCAGGTTCTTTGCAGCGTCCCTTCGGCCCCTAGCTCCGACCCCTATCATTCATTTTACAGTTCCTCCTTTCATATTTTCTTTCTTCCAGCATACTTTCCACCCTCTTCTAAGAACTGATTCATAATGTAACTGCAAGGTTTTCCTCCTGTTACACCTTTCAAATTTGTTTACTGTCAATTTACGCTTCAGCGGTTTGATTGATTGATTGATTGATAATGAAATTTAGGTCTTGAAGACCAAGCCCCGGAACCCATCAGGATTATTCAACGCCGACGTTTCAGCGGTGAATGGCCACAGTGGTTACCGCACTTGGCCTATATACTATTCTATATTCTCTTCAATAGAAGCGCGATCAACTTGTGATATGCGAGTTATACTGCATAACGTAATCGACAAAAGATTTAATTCTTTAATCGATGACTTTGCCGTAATACATAATTCTAATCTGAAGGCATTAACATGTCTACAATTCGAAAGGAGTTACACATTAGCGAAATGGAGGGTACCGATTGCTTTACTTGCCTAAGCCATAAGCGACTCGCCAAGAAATAATACTACTACTTGCTTACTGAATCAAACATCGGCAGAGAGCAAAACAAACAGATCAAAGGAAATGTCACCGTACGCAAAGAACGTCGGCACTGGCTTGCAGCTGAAAATAAACATTTCTTTTTGATTCATGAAACCTAAATAACAAATACTTCCGCTTCCATGAATTACTTTTCTATTCACCTTTTTTAAGTTCAATTCACCTCATTTAAGTTCTTTTTTTCTGTAATCAACGACCTTTTCTTTTTTTATTTTAGTCTTATAGTTTCAAACTTTCATATAAGTCAACTGCAATCTATGTGTAACTGATAAACGGCAAAGAGACTTCCCACAAAAATTAATGCAAAATTAAGTAGTGCCAGTAGTGTGAAACGCTTTTCCTGGCTTACAAGAGGCTGCAACATTTTATCTATTTTTTTGAGCAGCATTCGAAAAATAGTTCAGATTTATTCTGGAAAACTGAACAAGTAACCACTCTATTCTGTTGAAAAAAATGGGATTTTGGGATACTTAATAAATCATGTTTATTTATCAGAATCAATTATAAAAGTGGCACGTTCGTAACGGACACTCCGCCCCCACCCCTCAAAAAAAGTTAATATTACGAAACATGCAAAAGTCTCACAGTTATAATAAAATGGACTGAAAAATGGGGCTAAATTCCGGGAATGTTGCGTAAACTGTGTTACAGACTGATTTTCTAACTTTCATATTTTTGTTAAGACATTAAAGCATTTGACTCTATTGAATTACGATTTATAATCAAATTACTGTATCGATGCTACAAAACATAGTAATAAAAATTCTTAAAACTACTTGTTGCACATTGATATAATATCTATCTCATATTGTTTCGAAAGCAAACTACAAGGACAGAAAATTCAAACTTCCACTTAGAATTTAAAGTTATACTCATAACTACATAAAACATCACGAAAATAAAATCCCTACTTGGGAGAGTTTAGCAGGTTTCTGTTCCCATGCATCTGAATAACATTCGTATACATGCAAAAAATTCCTGGGGAATTCATGGGTCCTATTCTCCAATCACGTCTATCTGGTGAAGTTCTAAAACTGTTTCATATAAAATTTCATGAAACATTGCAATTCAGCAGTGTTTTTGTATGGTAACACTGCGTCCTGGGCTTTAGGTAGTTACGCTATGTGTAAGTTTTAAGTAAATAAAAGGATATCTGGGTGTACATTCGCAACTGAAAAGTGTTTTAATAATTTACTGTATGCGAATTATACCGTTTAAGTTTCGAAACAAGATATTATTATAATCGTTGAATGTAACTATCTAAAGCCCGGGACGCAGTGTTACCATACAAAAACACCACAGGCGGGTGACAGATGGAAAAAAACAGAGTATAGTCCTCTACAGGGATTGACGTTTTTATTCTCTCTCCTTATCTTACTTTTTACATACGTGTATACATAATATGTATCTAAACTTACACACATCAATATGTAATCACACATATATACAAATAGATAAACGATGAATGTGTAATAGAGCAAAGGTTCAAAGTGTATGAAGACATAACTGAACCAATTTTACTCAAAGGAAATGGATTGTGATTTCTAAAGGATCAGCGGAATCTTCTTCGGAACTACATATCATCACCTTCCATTTATATAAGGAAACAGTTATATCATGTTACATTCAACGCCACCTTTTTTGTACAAATAAATTTGAATCTTTTCTGTTTCTCTTTTACTTAAAATACCACCATATGACCAAAAATTATCAATAATAATACTGTAAAATATGAAGTGTTAAAATAGCCGCTAGAGAAAACTGGCTATACATTGACTTGTTTGGAGGAGGAGGAGGAGGAAGAGGAGAAGAGGAGAATATGGAAGCAAGAGAAAGAAAGCAAGACACTGATGAGAAGAGGTCTGTATAGATTAAGATGGGTGCGGTTGTCGTGTGAGATATACATAAGCATATAAAAGAGAGTCCACGCTAGGAAACATTGTTTGCAAACAAAGTTTGCAAAATCCTTTTACCGCATATTTGTTTCCCATCCAGAACGAAAAACATTTAATTTTTCTGTGTGTATATGTATATATACACGTATAATGTATTATATACACACGTACAACGTGATATATATATATATATATATATATATATATATATATGTATGTATGTATGTATATATAACACGTGTATACATGCATACATACACACACACATTATATATATATATATATATATAGATACATATATATATATATATATATATATGTGTGTGTGTGTGTAAGTATGCATGTATATGAGTATAGCCTATATGTATCTATTTTCAATGCCGCCAGAAGCAAGTCAGCATGACAGGCTCCTTTTTCTAAAGACTTCCTCACGATCTATATTTTCTTTCTCCTATCCCTCCTCAAGTGCATTAAAATAGCCAAGTAAATACAGAGGCTACTGCACCGACAAGCATGCTGACGACAGGTGAGGTTTGGATAGGAAACATTGTTTGCAAACAGTTTTCAAACATTGTTAGACACTTAATTGGAAAAATTCCTTAGCCACACAAGTATGAGTCAATGGGTTGTAAAATTGTATAATAGGTGCAATTATATAACGGATACGAGCATCCATTGTACCTATGTATGAAATGCAATTCCAATACCGCCTACTTCTGGTTTCGTTTTACTTATAATGAATGCATCAGTTGTCATCGGCCGCATATAGACACATGGTATTAATTTCATATGAATTAAGTACAGACAGGAAAAAATCATTATTAGCATGGAAGACTACTTTATCGAGTCGATTTGCTGTTGTTGTTGTTACTTTTCTGTCCTTACATTCCAATACATGTATCCGGGGTATAGTATGTATCCGACTGCAGGCCTTTCACTCCAAAACAATTTCTAACATTTGATGTCCAGTCTGGCGTCCTTCTGTTTCGAAGGTGACGTGGACCGTGAAGATAATACACAGGCATCCCCATTCGGATGTATGTGTTGGTTGTCCGTAGTTTCTAAAAAAACCCCCCCAAAAAAAAAAAAAAAAAGAAGAGAAGAAGAAAAAAGGGAGGGATTAGCAAGAGTACCCTGGTACCCTGATTTCCCTGTAAAAAATATATATATATATATATATATATATATATATATATATATATATATACACATATTAATATATATATATATATATATATGTGTGTGTGTGTGTGTGTGTATATATGTATATATATGTGCGTGCATATATATGTATATGTGTGCGTGCATATATATGTATATGTGTGTGTGCGTGTGTTTGTACGTGCGTGTGTGTGATGGTCACTAAAACTTGTTAAAACCAAACTTTCTGTATGGGGTTCTTAAATGACTACTTTTCTTACCCTTCTGGACGGAGGCATCCAGTGCTAAAACCCACACTCGCCACAAATTTGAGAAATGCATTTTATCGTACATCTGGAATCCTCTTCGTTTCTTCTTTCGAATGGTGTAAGTGAGAGTATATTTTGATGATGAGAATATGGTTCAATTTTGCATTATATGATCTGTACTTTTGTAAATACCAGCATTAATTTTGCTCATCAATTGTACAATCAATCATACAATTAATCATTCAACGAAATTGTGCACAGTCTAATTTTTTGTTCATATATAACATCATATTTTTGGGGTCCTAAACATTACAAAAATTCAAACCTGAAAAAAAAATCTTGAAAAATAAAAGAGTTATGGCCTTTTTAAATTTACACATTTAAAGGCCTTTTTCTCCATTTTTTAAATATGTGGTGAGTGTGGGCTTTTGCGCTGGACGCCTCGCCTTCCTAATTCTAATTTTGAAAGGTAGGGCTTAATTTCATACCCAGAAGAAACGGATCCGCGGATGTGGAATCGAGACCAGGAATGTTCATGTATTCGTTTTAGTATATGGAGTGTTCAGATTAGAAAAAGTATCTAATGCATTACAGAAATCAATGCTTTATGCTTATTTATGTTCTGCTACAAAAACAGTCAAACAATTCCTGTTAGCTGAAAACATCGTTGTTGGAATTAGATTCCAAGAATGTGAAATGGATACTTGCGCACTGCAACAGAGAATATTCTTCAAGCATCTACTGTAAGGATATTTGGTTTTGTGATTACAAACGGTATTGTAAAAGTAAAGGATAGCAGGTCTAGAAAGTCGGAAATGCTTGTAACACAACAGTTACGAGTTCAAATCCTGTTTAACACATGGGTTTGGACCATGTTGCAATTCTGAACACGAGCAGACTCAACCCATCTCCTCCATGAAGGCCCAGTTCTAAGATTCTTCACGTGATAATACCTGGTTTTGATAGTCTGTTATCACTCTGGAACATGAACTAAAAAAGAAACAATGAAACATATTTCAAATTTACCGACACTGTGCTTGGTTCATAAAATCTACAAGGATTATTATCCTCTGAAAATTTTGGTAAACAGGTAATGTTTCCCTAATTCATATAGTTTAATGGAAATCTGATCCATTATTTGTTCCTATAATCAAACTTTAACTGAAGCTTTTCGCCTTATTGCTTATTTAAAAAAAAAATGTCACAGCGATGTATGAAATAGGAAAGACAGTTTCAGGTCTTCTGGCAGTGGTTCTTAATAAAGTATCTATTGGCTTTTTATCATGTATAATGAATTTAAAATCATCCGTCCATTATTCCCACATCTGTTATGCAAGAGTTTGTTCATTGCGTACATACCTTGTATCATTCCATAGGCAAAATGCGAATGATTGCAAATTAAAATCAGCAGTCGTAAATCCTACGGGTGTATATAAAGTATGCCTATTATCAAGATTGCTTTTCATTTGGCTATACAATATATGTATGTAATTATGTATGTATGAATGTATGTATGTATATAAGCATGTATATAAATAATATAAATATAAATAAATAAATAAATATATCGTATATGCGCCTCTAAAAGGCAGCGAATAGCAACCCACGCACCCCCCGTGCCAAAGGGAAAAAAAAAAAAAGGGTGGGGGGGGGGTTATAATCACTGCCAAATTCCTATTTTAGCTGCCAAGTCATGTCTGAACGCATGCGCAAAAACTTACAAAACTTCATTTGGCTACTTCATACAGCAACACAAACTGCATCAGTAGCATGTCTAACCCTCCTACACATTCTGAGTCATTCATTTCTATATTTACCCACACTCTGGTAATCCTTTCTTTTGCACTTATTTTTTTACCATTGCTATATATCTCCACATTTGTCGTCCCTTTCAATTCTTCCTACAGGACTATTATAAAATCAATTTACCATAAGAGTTCCCAAATTCTTGTTCTTTTATTTGCATTAATATCCACATTTAACTTTCATTATAGATAATTTGCTTGCCAATGCTTTCACACGCACTCCAACCTCGACTTTTATAGAAAACTGCCAATCACGTCATCTTTCGTACTAACATAATGACTTTTATTTATTCCCAGTTACCAGTTTGAATCAACAGCTTCCAGTCTTCCACCATTTATATAAACATTCAGTGTTCCATCTTCAAGGATTCCCTTTCCCTCCATAACCTTACTGTGGCTTATATTCATTCCCAGTTTTCTCCTGTTCCAAACAATTATAAACGTATGCACTACCTACTACAGTGTCTCTTGCCTGTTTGCAATTGAAATTGCGTTAGCTGCAACATCAAACACTCTAGCTTCTTCATGCCACTTTATTTATTCACACAATTTTCCACATACATCACTCCATCCAAAAGAACGTCAAAGTCACAGGGACATAACACACCGGAAGAATAAGATGTATTGTGCACACAGAGAACTATGCAAAGTTAAAAACACCAAAGGAGACGAAGAGTGGCATGCGAGATTCTTGAGTAAGACCAACTAGCTATATTTGACGGATAAATGAGATATGCAATCTTTGTTGTCTGAACTGCTTTTAGATGATCAATGAATTTCATTACTGTAAGAATCAACACAGCATCAAGAAATATATATTATAAAGAAGATAGCTTTTCCATTCCAGTGATAAAGTTTATTTGCATCTCAAGTCAGTGCACTAAGTAATTGAACTGTTTTCTTACATTATCTCAGACAAAACAGATCCATTAATTAGAGTTTAGTTAAGACTTCAATATTATGATTTTCACATGATCGGTCCTCATGTACAGTTTCAATACATTACAAAACTATTAAACTTCGTAAGGCAAACGCAGTACAGTAAACCGCCATCACGTGAAATAAAAACTACAAATTCCATCTAATAACGCGACAAGTATTTTAAAATAAACAAAACTACTATTTAAGGATAAACTGCTGGAGGTGGAAAGAGCATAGATATCTTTTAAAATGCAAGTTACTTTGCTCAGCTAAATATCACAATGAAGAGCTGTGAATGTAACAATAATTTTTACTCATCTTTTGGATAACATCTACTGACGGCGGTGAAAGTAGGATAGATTGTGCACCAAGGAGATAAGCCCTTTTAAATAATATCATGAAAGCTAATCTCGAATACATTTAATGTGAAGACAAAAGTACCTGAAAAAATCTCCCGGGATTTGAGGAGTAAAAGAGAATGAGATGGGCACGCTGTATGGATCGTTATAATTCTCACAATCGCTGACTGAGCTAAGAGGAGAAGGAAGATAGAGAACGGATATTATAGACTTCAAGTGATGCTGTGCTTGCGAAGATGAGAGAGAGAGACAAGAGACGGTGAAAGAAATTGAGAGTATAAAGATATTCGTCGATTCGATGATAGGGCTGGCTATTCAAGAAAATGCATGTAAAGAAAATGACATGTATGACACCAACGTCGAAGGAAAAGATTTGAATGTCTGTTATAATGTAGTTAGGTTATTTCAACCAGGAAGATATGAGTATGAAAGTACTAAATTAAGAGATAATGATGATAACACGATTTGAAATAGCAATTACGATTTTTTTTTTTGTAGAGGAAAAGGATTTGAATGTTTGTTATAATGCAGTTAGGTTATTTCAACGAGGAAGATAAGTGTATGAGAGTACTAAATTAACAGAAATTGATGATAACTCGGATTGAAATAGCAATTATGACTTTTATATCTTTGTAGAGGAAAAGGATTTGAATATCTGTTATAATGCAGTCAGGTTATTTCAACGAGGAAAATATGAGTACTAAATTAACAAATAATGATGATAACTCGATTTGAAATAGCAATTATGATTTTTTTTGTAGAGGAAAAGGATTTGAATGTTTGCTATAGTAGGTTATTTCAACCTGGAAGATATAAGTATGAGAGTAATAAATTAACAGATATTGAAGATAACTCGGTTTGAAATAGCAATGATTATTATTATTATTATTATTATTATTATTATTATTATTATTATTATTATTATTATTATTATTATTATTATTATTATTATTATTATTATTATTTTAGAGGAAAATTATTCGAATGTTTGCTATAATGCAGTTAGGTTATTTCAACCTGGAAGATATGAGTATGAGAGTACTAAATTAAGAGATATATACTTATGATAACTCGATTTGAAATAGCATTTAGGTAGAGGAAAAAGATTGGAATGTTTGCTACAATACAGTTGCAGTTATTTAACCTGCAAGATATGAGTAAGACAGTGCTAATTGAACACATAATGACGCTAACTGGCACCTGAAATAACGATTAAGAAAATATTTTTTATTTCTTTAACAGTTAGATAAATGAATTACTAAAAGAAAACAAGAGTTCAGCAACAACAACCAAATTCCAGTTTTCCACACAATCCCTTAGAGCGAGCGAACTCTGACGCTTATATTTTCCTTCATAATATGCATTTCTCATCCCTCTGGTCTCCTGATGATTCTGCGGCGAAATTCGTCTCTGATCATTGCTGCCGACCGACTCTCGTAATTTCGGTCCATTTGCAACTGATGAAAGGTAAAGAAACTGCTGCCCCGCAAATACACCGCAAAACAGAGACCAGTTAAATCACTGCAACAATGCAATACTCGACACTTCCCTCGGTTTAGGACGCGTTGGTAAGCGAGAGCCTGCAACATTTGCAACTCTGAGTACTCTGCACTTCGCCTACCAAACGGAATATATATATCTCTTTTTTTCCGATGCAAAAATAAAGATTGTTAAGTACTACTACCCTAAAAAAATAGGAAAACTGATCATCATGTTTACATGTTTCACTACGAAAAAGGGAAGCTTTTTATCAATATTACCCACAAAAACACCGTTTAAAATAAGAAAATCTGATTAATACGAGTGAATTCTCTAGAACTTTAAAGTGATTCCAATTGTAAAAGAATGCACCATTGACTATTGAATTAAAATTTTTTAAAAGAATGTACCAATCACTATCGCAATTAAAAATGTTCTGAATGATTCTCTAAACAAATTTTTCCTTTTGCCTAATTCTATAAAAGGAAGAAAACGCATGCAACTGCAGTTCAAATGTTTTCCTTTTGTATGCATGCAAAGAAGTGCATATATTTATGCAAATAATATCTGTATTCATCAGCATGAGAAGTCCGACTGATTGAGTGGGGATATAGCTGTTGCAGAGAAGTATTACATGTTACCGAGTTAGATTCGTATAGTCAGTTAACTATTATTTTTTTTATATAAATACATAACTTTATTTGCTGCTGACAACAATTCTTTAGCCCATTCCGAACGTGCTTAGAACCACCAAACTGTAAGAGTGGTTACTTTTCCATAATATTTCTTAAGCAGAGCTAACATCACTTTAACAACAGGAATAGGGTCCTATCTGAAGATAACGTTTCCTAGGTAGTTATTTAAGCGCCAGCAAACTTCAGCGATAGAGAGGAAACAACTGACCTTATGGGATGACAAGTATAACAAACAAACCCTGAAAAGAAAAAAGAAAAGGGCTTTCCAAATGACCCAAACCTTTTTATTACTACTTTATACCTTGCGAGTTAAATGGATCCGATAAAAAATTGGTCTTTTAACCTTTATTGTTATTGTATTGGCAATGCCGCTGTTGTCATATTTGTATTTTCGACTTTTGATGTTTTTCTGACATTTTACAGTTTGCTTTTCAGGCTCGAATCTAGCCCTGGTTTTCAGGTTAACTTGGATCGTGAAGCTCATACGTGGTGTTCCTCATTCCCCTTCACTTGATTATAACGGCGACAAAATGGTTCTGTAATAGAACAGTTTCTAATTCATGTTTTACTTTCAGTTGCAGCCTCTCTACTAGAACCTAACCCATGAACATTATACAAAAGAAAAGGAACAGGAAGCCCGGTGTGGACCACCAGAGTCTGGCCTATCAAAAGAGAAGGTTTCGCACCTGAGCCTTCATTCAGGAATGGATTAGAAACTGTTAAAGATGTTCAAGGGTAAAATGTTGGAAATATGAAATTTTAATCATATGATTTCATAAACTGTTTGATAAATTTAAATCACTTATGTACGATCCAAATGATATCATCCTTAAATTTAAGTCAATTGTAAGCAATCGTAGGTTACTTTTAGGTTTTTCTACTACAAAATCTAACATTAAAAAAAAACTGCCACTGTCAATTATATTGGAGTCAAGGGATAAGGTCAGTTTGGGTTCCTACACAATTATACAATATGACCGATATCTAAAGACAATAAGGGGGCTCTCAAGAAAATATAACCGAAACGAAAAATTACAATTATAAATAAACAAGAATTATAACGCAAAAGATCTGGATAACAATTCCTTTGCTGGATGTCACACACTGTTCAATTTTTCATGGAGTTTAAGCAGTTGTTCTGGTTTTAGAAAATTCACAAGAGTTACGACTCATTTTTAGTACTTCCACCAACCTCACTCATAAAAGCCCTTTCCCAATAGTCGGCATGAATGAACAGTTCCAAGAATATTTAATTGAAGTTGTAAAAGGGCTTCTTTTTTTCATAAATTACAAAACCCCACATAAAAATAACTGGAAAAGAGTTACCAAGCCTAACCGAAAAAGTGCCCTTTTTATTTACTTTGAATAACGATATCCAGATATCATGCAGAAGTACAATGAATGACATGCAAAAAATTACACTAAAATAAACAAAATCTCTTTGAAGCATAAAAGTGGAAAGTGATGAAAAAATATCACCGCTGAACAGTCACGTTCTAATTCCGTTAATGCCTATGAGATGAAACAGTGACATTTGCTTTTGCTTTAAAAGGTCTGTCGTTTATTCATCAAAAAGAAAATATAATTACAAAATATATATCCACGGTTATTTATTGAAATAGCTGAAAGTTTGTTTGCCTGTATAGAGGAAATATCCATTAGCGCACGAGATCGATTTTAATGTGGGATGGAATATTTTTTATCAGGGATTAATTGTTGCTACATTAAACATTTTTTTTAGAGATTGAAGCAAATAAATCGCGTTACTAAACGATTTATTTTGGAGCCGATGATCGTAAAGGCTTTTACGCCATTTTTTGGGAGCAAATCAGTTGATGACCTACAATATGAATTATTGAGTGATGATGAAAATTACTTTGAGCATGAAATATCTTTCTTCTATGAGTGGGAGTTTGTGATATGACATCCTTACTCATATTTGGTTAAATCCCCGCACAAATAAGCCCTTTAAATTATTTGAGAAGTAAACATTCAAGAAGCAATTCTAAGAAAATTTCTGCCACCCGCCACCCCCGCCCCCCCTTACTTCAGTAGAAGAAGTACCAAACTTCGACCACCTTAACAATCAGTTACAAATAGTGGTAAGTGAAGACTACTTGCAAAATATCAGTGGCAACAAATAATTGCGTGAACGAGCTACAATTCTCAGAATCTCTATTTTGAAAAGAAAAAAAAAAGTTAAAAATGGAAAAAAGTTAGAATTTCAAAAAACGCTACTGTCTAAACTATTGGCTTCTAACTTCCAAATTCGTACTTAGTGTCAACAACCTTATGTAACTAACCGAGGAAAAGTGATAAATCTTTATCAGACACCATTTCTGCTTCAAGGAGGAAAAACAACCGTAAGAGAACGTATTTCTTAAGTTTAAAACATAAATATTAATTTGAAGTCGTGAAAAACTATATCTTACGGAATGCCATACGAGACAAGTAAAAGAACAAGATTGTAAAAGATCACAACCAATTAGTAATATTCATATAGTTGCAGTGGACAGTTCCAAATTTTATCAAAGATCAGAGTATATATAAAACACTAAAAAAAAATTCAAAGCAACAATCACCTCCATCGTGTAATCCATTCGGCATTTCTATACTCGAACAGACGGATACACTAATAGTTTTGCATCCACATAATCAGGCCTCATTGTATTCACAACAATAAAGGGAATAACTGCTGTTTTCCTTTAATAATTGTTCCACATCATTAAGCAGCGTAATGGCACTTCATCAGTAATTTAACATTATAATTTGAATTCACAGAACAATAAATCTGTCCCAAGCTTCAAAGAAAGGGCTCGCTGGAGCATGGCTTGTAAACAAATTAATGTGTCCATTATTGGATTAGCAGTCGATAACACTTCATAAATACAACTGCTTCTAATGATCGCCAGTTTTATGAACCGCTTAATTTCACATGAAATCTGAATTTATCTCGTCTTCTGTGTGAAATCATAACGTATTTTCTCTTCTGCACGATTGGACGTAGGAAGGAAACAGTCATTTTTGCTCTACCAAAGCCTTCCAAGCTGTACTTTTTCAGATAATATTGCTTCGTTTTCTACACGACCGGAAAAAATTCTTTCCTTCTCACTCTGTCGACAAGTAATAATCTCTCCCTCCGAAGGTGAAGTTCACAAATCAACATCTATTTATACACTTTTAAAGTATGTGGAAAGGATTTTACATTAATGTTACCGTGTGTAGGAGGGACTTCAAAACCAAATCTGTATGAATGAATGTACAAAACATTTTTAATCCTAAACAGAACTATGATCGCCAAGAAGAAAAGAATACAGTAGTTAATGTACCTTTAACAAGGTAAACACAAACATATGAAAGGAATGTCATAATAGAAAACGCAATGACGTTACGGCTTACATGAGAAGTATACACTAATTATCCCTTGCATAAATGGAGTTAGCAGTGGTGCACTTAACGACGCAGAAAACGCTAGTAAGTAACTTGTCAGTAATCATGAGTAATTTATAGGTAATTTTAACAGGAAAATCTCTGCACTTGATAACTGCCCGATTTCGATAATGTTGAAGTCAAGTGGTAAGGCCAGTTTGGTGCCATACAGAATTATGCAATATGATAGAGGTATAAAAACAAGAGATGGGGAATCTAGTGTCAACAGAGGGGGAACAAAAAGCAATAATAATTATAAATACACAAGAATAATAATGTGAAGATTTCTGATAATAATTCATGCAAAACGATATTCTAATACATTTTCCAAATATCATTAGACTCCGCAAGTGTTAACGGAGTTTCAGCCAAGAATAGTTGCTGCAGCTTTGGCAATCCACTACCATTAAGACTTACACCTGTAATTCCTCTGGATGGCTTTATACCACATTTACCAGAAGCTCGCGCCGTTGCTTTCCACACACTCACTCCTAATCGTACTATATAATCAACAAGAATAATCTGTTTCCAGGACAATCTACACTGAAGTTGAAAAATTTATATTTTTTCTTTTTTGTCAATTACAAAACCTATCAGAAAAATGAACTGGAAAAGAGTTTCCACGACCTGCACAAATAACTTTTTTTTTTTTTACTTGAAATAACGATATTCAACACAAATATAATTAACGACGTCTAAAAATGACACTAAAAAATAAAAAAAAAATAAAAACTCTTTGAAGCATAAAAGCGCACATGGGTGAAGATGTATCATTCCTGGACGGTCACGTGCTAATTCCGTTAATACCAATGAGATGAAACAGTGACATTTACTTTGCAGTTAAAGGTCTGACATTTATCATCAAAAGAGAGCAAAACTGCCAAATATATTTTTACGGTTTTCCATTGAAAGAGCTAAAGGTTTGTTTGTCCGTTTAGACGTAATTATCATTAGTGATCGATCTTCATGCTGGGAAAGAAATTCTATTACCAGCGGTTAATTGTATGTTCCCATATTAAATACAGTTTTGAAATTCCGTCTACAGAGAGGAATAGTTTTTATAAATGGAAATACTTTCTATAAAGGATTTCCCGTTTTCAATGCGAAGGTGTAATTGTCATCAGATAGTGAGTTAAAGTTAAGTATATCTTAGTTTAACCAGACCACTGAGCTGATTAACAGCTTTCCTAGGACTGACCCGAAGGATTGATATCTTTACCTGGCTAGGAACCAATTAGTTACTTGAGTAACGAACCTACAGCTTATTGTGGGATCCGAACCACATTATATCAAGAAATGTATTTCTAATCACCAGAAATAAATTCCTTTGATGCCGTGTTGGCGGAGCGGGGAATCGAACTCGGCCTACCGAATCGGTAGGTGAGCACGTAACCCACTCGTCCAAGGAAGAACTATCAGACAGTGACGGATACCTTCCCTCTCATTACCCCATGCGTGAGTAGGAGTCTATTGAATGACATCCATATTCATGCTTGTTTCTATATATATATATATATATATATATATATATATATATATATATATATATATATATATATATATATATATATATATATGGTGAGATAATGGTTATATATATATATATATATATATATATATATATATATATATATATATATATATATATATATATATATATATATATATATATATATATATATATATATATACACACACACATATATATATATATATATATATATAATATAGATATATATATTATATTTTACTAATATATATATATATATATATATATATATAGATATATATATATATCATATATATATTATATATATATTTATTTATAGATGATAGATAGCTAATACCATTATCTCACCAGGCGCTAGGGAGGCCTCCAGGCCTGTCAGTTGTCCTGCTTCAGGAAAGTGTCTCCATTCTTGGCGACCTTCATAGAGCCTCATCTCATCAACCTCCCTCAAACTGGAGCCTCTCCTTTCCACTCCTCTCTCTGTGTTTTGTAGCCATCTCATTTTTGGTCTACCTACCGGTCTTCTTCCTTCTGGTGTCCGTTCCAAAAACCTTATAGGATATCGCTCCTCCTCCATTCTTTTGGTGTGTCTCAACCATCTAAGCTGTCCCCCTCTCCACAAAATCTAGAATCCCCTCCACTCCCAGTTCTCTTCTATATCTTCATTTCGTAGCCTATCCAGTCTTGTTACACTTTTATGAGTCATAGGGCTTTCATTTCAGTTGCTTGAAGTTGGCTTCTAGTTCTTGATGTTAATGTCCATGATTCATGGCCATAAGTCAATATTGGTCTTAAAACAGTGAGGTATATCATGGATTTCACTTTGCGAGGTATACTTCTGTCTTTCATTAGTGCTTTCTCTCTCTCTCTCTCTCTCTCTCTCTCTCTCTCTCTCTATATATATATATATATATATATATATATATATATATATATATAATATATATATATATATATATATATATATATATATATATATATATATATATATATATATATATATATATATATATATATGTATAAATTTTCCCTTTGGATTCATTTGACAACTGAGTATGCAAGTATCAGTTCTCTGACTTTTTAAAAAAATATGAAAATCTTTGTAAAATTACTGCCAGAATTCGACCAGTTACAAGATCACCCTAAGAGTAAACTTCTTGCAATTCAGCGATATAAAATCATAATTCTGTGCAAATGATAAAATTCTCAAATTTTGGATTGAAAAAGATTTTTAGAGTACAAAAATTAAATCCTCCTCAAAAATTTCCGTCAAAATTGTTGTCCCATAAATTTCAAGTTCATACTTAGTTTGAATAGCTATATATAACTGCAGAGGAGACTGTGACATCATCAGACACTATTTATTGCTTAAAAACCAAACTCCTACCGTAAACCAACGTATCTTAAGTAGAAAACTAATATTAACCTAATTTCGAGAATACCTACATTTCACGGAATGCCATACAAGAAAAGCAAGAAGAAAAATTTTGGGAAATATTGAAATGCTTACTGATACGCAAAAGAATAGAATGGAATAAAGAATTTCGCACAATGGCAAAGCACTGGGACCTATGAGGTCATTCAGCGATGAAAGGGAAACTGACACTAACAAGGTTTGAAAGGTGTAACAGGAGGAACACTTCGCTGTTCCACTATGAACAATTGTTAGAGAGGTGAGCAACCATATGGAAGGAAGAAAATTGGAACGAATGCACAGCAAACGGAAGGAAAGAGGTTGCATCTAGGTGCCGAAGGGACTTTTTTAAGACCCTAAGCAAATGCCTACAGTGCACCACGTGATGTGCACTGACGGCACTACTCCTCTCCGGTCGTTCCGTAAAAGATATAAATCAAATGGTATTCTTCATAAAGCTGTAACAACAAATGCCAAATTCTATCAATCAGAATAAATATTTCTTAAAAACTCAGAAATTATTAAAATCTATACACACTACAGAAAATTCTAATAAAAACTCTCAGTTAGCTATCCTAGTTTCACAGTAACAATATGATATCCAAATAACTTCAACCTGAATTACTCAAATATTGAGTAAGCTATCAAAATCTCAGAAATTAAAACTAGAAACTTGATCATCAAGAAGACAACTATAAACTTAATGTAATGAAGGTTGAGCTCCTGATATATAAATATTATATATATATATATATATATATATATATATATATATATATATATATATATATATATATATATATATATTATATATATATATATATATATATATATAATTTTACAACCTTCAGCTCACATGGATTTCTGTTCTGTCTATACAAAATATGAAGCGTTATTTCAGAGAAAATGTTTTTCCAAAAATTTTATTTGTATACGTCCAGTTCCCTTTACGAATAAAGAAAATGTAGCTAACAACTCAATTCAACTGTTAAAAGTTTCTTTCAGTCATCAATAATTACCTTCATCATACAAGCCCTTTGGCATTTCCATACCACAATGGACACGATTAACTAAACGCGTTTTGCATTGGTATAATCAGACTCATTGTACGCAAAACAATAAAGGGAACAAATATTGTTTCATTCTAATAAATGTTCCACGTCATTAAACATTATAATGGTAGTTCATCAGTAATTTACATTACGATAAATTTGTCGCAAGCTTCAAAGAAAGGATTTTGAAGCGTCGCTCGCAAACAAACTGATGTGTCCATTACTGGATTAGCATTCAATAATACCTCTTAAATAAGACTACTTCTAATGATGGCTAATTTTATGAACCACTTAATTTCAAGTGACACCTGAATTTATATCGTCCTCTGTGAAATCAAAATGTATTTTCCTTTCTGAACGATTCATCGTAGGAAGGAGAAATAATTTTTGTTCTCAGCAATGTTTTCGAGCCTTTTGCTGTTCTTTTTGTTTCTCCTTAGTTTTTTACATCAGCAAGAAAAAATATTCCTTTCTCAGTCTGACGTTGATGTTTCTACATCTATTTACGGACTTTCATATTATGAATATACTGATTCTACATTGATGTCAGAATGTACATAAGGAAGTTATCGACAAAATATATAAGTAAAATATGAATGTGCAAAGCACTGTTAATTCTACGTAAACTACGGAAAAATAATTCCAATCACACGTTGTCAGATTTCAATGGACAGATCAGACAAAATAATAAGATTATTAACGTCAAACATATAAGAGGACGTTTGTTATTCACAATTAACAAGGAAAGGATATATATATATATAAGAATCATAACATAAAACTCATTGACCTTAAGTGTCAGATGGAACAATAAACGATCATAATGTCATAATTTAGAAAAAATGGAAAAAGACCTACAATATGGAGATCATATTTAACATACAGATATGTATACGTACGATTTTATATTTGTAAGCAAACAGATCTGGTTTACTTAATGATATCTCGGAGATTAACAACAGTGGTACGATAATGGTAACAAAAGAGCAAAAACCGAACAGATACCACATTTATCAGTTAAGCCAGTTACTGTGTTAACGAGGATTTACTATTGCGTTTAAAAAAGACTATTAACCAAACACTACTACGAAAGGCAACATAGTCTCACTTGTTATTTACCTTTTTCTTTTCGTCCATTTACTTAGAAAATGAACAAAGTTTTAAAAGTGTGACTCAGTTCCACAGGGGCGAACATATATGGCTTGTTGGCGGGAATGATCCATGCAAGGTCTTCATACTACTATAAATTGTAATTGAACAGACCAATGAAAAATTACAATTAAAAACTATTCCTAATTAGGAAACATTTGGAATATTTCAAAGGGTGGCCTATCATATATGTATATAGGATGACTTCGATTTAGTAAACTTCCCAAAAGCCAAACTGCCTCTTGGTGTCGCAAAGAAAGATATAAAAACAAACCACAAGCCAGGTGTGGACCCCCAGACTTTGACCTATTGGCAGGGATGGTTTCACACGCGATCCTTCATTAATGAATAAATTAGCACCTTTACCAAATTTGTGTACGATTTCCAAAAGGAAAAGATTGAAAATATGACATTTTAATCACATAATTTAAGAAATTGTTTGGACATTTTAGATCATTAATACCTACCACCAAAACAGTAACATCTTTATCTATAACTCAACTGTCAACAATCATAAGTTACTTTAAAGTAATTTTAATAAAGAAAATCTGCAACCCTGAAAAAATGGCCAATGTCAATTATGTTGAAATAAAATGGTAGGGTTAGTTTGTTTTCCCACGAAATTAAGCAATATGATCGACAGAGGGGACTAAAAGGCGACAGAAGAGGGGACTATGAGGGCAACAGAGGGGAAGAAAAATAATAATCATAAAAAAACAAGAATAATAATGGGAAGACTTATGATAATACTCATGAAAATGGATAGTTTAACTGATCCCTTTTCGAATATCATTGCACTCCTTCCTCACGCTTGAAAAAGATCCAGCCGGGAACTGTTCTTCCGGCTTCATAAAATTTACATCTTCAACACCTTTGGATGCACTCATACCACATTATCAAGAACTCGTCGTACATTTGCTTTCCACCCTCCCCACTCATTAAAGCCGTTTCCCAATCGCACTTTCAAATCAACATGAATGAACAGTTTCCAGGAAAACTTAATTGAAGTTTAAAAATAGTATCTTTGTGCATATATTACCAAATAATTGCAAAAATTGTCCTTTTTTTATTTCTTCACTAATGATGAAGTCTAAATAATTACACTAAAATAAGAAAAATCTCTCTGAAGATTAACAATGCATAATGACGACAAAATATCAATGCCGGACCAATATGTTCTAATTTCGTTAATACCTATGAGATGAAACTGTAACATTTGCCTTGTAGTTAAGGGTCTGTCGCCAATTCATCAAAAGGATATATAACTGCAAAATATATATCCATGGGTTTTCACTGAACGGGCTAAAGGTTTGTTTGCCTAGTATATAGACGAAATACCAATTAGTGCATGAGATCGATTTTAATGCGGAATGGAATTTTTTTTAAAAATAATTAATTGTTTGTTGCTACATTAAAAATCTATTTATAGATTGGAGCAAATAAATCTCGTGGCTAAATTATTTATTTTACGCCATTTTTGGGAGAAAATCATCGATGGTCCGAAATTCGATTCTCGGCTCGGCCAACACGGAATCAGAAGCATTTATTTCTGGTGATAGAAATTAATTTCTCTATATAATGTGGTTCGGATCCTACAATAAGCTGTAAGTCCCGTTGCTAGGTGACAAATTGGTTCCTAGCCACGTAAATATATCTAATCCTTCGGGCCAGCCCTAGGAGAGCTGTTAATCAGCTCAGTGGGCTGGTAAAACTAAGATATATTTAACTGGGAGAAAATCAATTATTGGCCTACGTAATGAATTATTCTGTGGAAACTAAATACAGGAATATCGATTCTCATCTACAGAGAGGAATAAAATTTTTCTACAGGTGTCTCTGAAATTGACACTGAAACGTAAACATTAACCTAAATTCATGAATAATTGCATTTTCGGAATGCCATAAGAGAAAAGCGAGAGAACAATTTTGGGAAAAAAGATGAAAATCAATTGGTAACATTCATAAAGTTGTAGAGAGATCACTGTCAAATTCTACCAAAATAAAAAATTGATAAAAAAAACGCATAAATTATTAAAAACATCATAGACCCCATAATACAATAACGTA
This sequence comes from Macrobrachium nipponense, assembly GCF_015104395.2. Lineage (NCBI taxonomy): Eukaryota > Metazoa > Arthropoda > Malacostraca > Decapoda > Palaemonidae > Macrobrachium > Macrobrachium nipponense. The sequence continues at coordinate 82,591,120 of NC_061110.1, read as the reverse complement.
AAGTTTAAAACACTCATTTACCTATCGAGATGTCACAATTGTCTTAAGGTTACATTAATGATGAAATATAAATGAAAAGTAGCAAAAAAAATTTGACTACAATGACGAAGACTGGCATTCAGGGTAACATAAACCCCGTTACCAAAATTTTAAATAACCAAGCAATAAAAATCTTTGGAGTAAAACCAAAATCTTGCCCATCAAGAATAAAGCTATAAACTGAAATGCATCACCTATACTAGGTCTGGCCTGATGCCTAGATATTTACATAATTTGCTTTACTTGGAAACAAAGTCAAGTTCCTGATGTACCTATCGAGAAAATACTCAGTTTAAGAACTAGTAAATCCCACATGGTTTCTAGTTTATTCTATTCACGATATGAAACGTTACCGTTTGGTTAAATGTAAATACTAAGACATAAGAAGTCTGAACGTTTTGCTTGTAAAATGATAATGTTGCTTTTAAGATTGAAGAAAACAAAGGCAACAGCTCATTTCAGGTTTTTTTTTCAGTCTTCAACAATTACTAGAAAGGATTCACTAAACACGACTTCATCAGCATAATCAGGACTCTTTGTAGTTAACACAATTAGGGGAATAGCTATTGTTTCGTTCTAATAATTGTCCAATGTCATTAAACAGCGTTATGGTACTTCATCAGTAATTTACCATTATAATTTAGATTCACAGAACAATAAATTTGTCCCCAGCTTCGAAAAAAGGACTTTTTGAAGCGTAGCTTGGAAAAATATTGATGCGTCTATTATTGAATTAGCAGTTAATAATACTTCTTAAGACTGGTTCTGATGACCGTCACTTTGATGAGCAACTTTACTTCATATGAAACCTGAATTTATATCACCTTCCTTGTAATGCAAATATATTTTCCTTCCCTGGACGACTTAAGGTAAGGAATAAAAATCGTTTTTGTTCTCCCGCTCATTTGAAAGCTCTTTTTATTCCTCTTCGATTTTTTTCCAAGGAAAAAAATAAAATCCCTTTGCACTCTGTCGGTAGATAAGCGTTAATCTTTTTCGGTCGACGTGTTACACTTTCTCACCAAAGTTGAAAGTGAAGTCTACATTTATTTTCGCTTTTTCAAGCTATAAGTATAATTACAGTACACATGTGCAAAAAATCGTTAATTGTACATAAACTATGCAAAATGTTCCATAGATGTGAAAATAATTCCAACCACGTTGTAAGTACTCAACTACAATCTATAACGTAACCGACCATAATAATAAGATAACTTCCATCAAACGCATAATATAATTTTATAAGAAAGGACTTCATAACAGAAAACTCAATCCAAAGAAAACTCATAATCACATGAGTCCATAAAATGGGAAAGTAAATCCGCAGTAGTATTCCTATCTGATTTTGTTCTTTAAAATATATAAAGCAGAAAGCTTTCGATGAGCTGCATTGTTCTCCTTGAGATTGACAGGTCATCGAAATCTTTCTGCTTTTTATATTTTAAATAACAAAACCAAACAGGCACACTACTGTCGATTTACTTTCCCAGAAAACCCACAGGCCTTACGGCTTATATGGAAAAAGCTGACACCTAACTGTGTCATTCAGAAAGAAATGGAAAAATGAACTACTATACACAGGGTATACTTCTTATAATGACAACCATAAGTATACGTAACTAATTACATATTTGTACGCAAACAATTCTAAACCTGATTATTGTTTATTTGTCCTGAGCTGATACCCACCCCTGGAATCTACGAATTTGGGGTAGCTTTACCTCCTGATGTCTTTGCACTGGTTTACTCAACAATATCTTGGAGACTAACAGCAGTAGTAATAATTTTGGTAACATTTGCCAAAAAATCGAATAGATACCACCTGTAACAGTCAAGTGGCACAGAGTTTCTGCATTCCAGAGAATTTACTATGGAGCATTAAGAATATTTCCTCCAAAGTACTCCTACTCAGGAACATAAACGAATTTTTCAGTTTACCTTTTTCTCTTTCCATCTGTTTACCTATCATACCGTTAATTCCCCGTGGGCCGAACTATAGAGAGATTTATGCACTGTCAGATGAAAACGTTCAAGTGTACAAATACTTATATTAAATGGAAAAAGCCTTTTAACGTCTGCCTTTCAAATTTATCTACTGCCAGTGTTATATTACACAAACCGCAAGGTATGACTATAATCTACAATTACACATACATACAAACATACAGACAGACGCATATATATAGATAATATATATATATATATATATATATATATATATATATGTGTGTGTGTGTGTGTGTGTGTGTGTGTGTGTGTGTGCGTGTGTGTGTGTGTAATGAATATTGCATGACAAAAGGAATGTGGGAACATTCTTTAGAAACAATACACATAATGTAATCAGGTCAGGGGCCAAGGAGGCCATGGAGGAAAGTCTGCCCAAAAACCACTGTCCAGGATGTGTGACTGTGTGAACCTTTCCTAAGCAAATGTATGAAAAACATCAACAACCTATATTCCTTGGGAACCGACTCCGGCTCTCACGAGAACTTGGAGGACGATGTGTCTTAACCTAGATAAGTATGTTCATTCGTATACCTGTATCTTGATTAGGTTTGCTCGCCTATGGTTTGTAAATGTATTGCAACTCAGACTTCTTCTACTCCTCTTGTCTCAAACATCTATTCAGAAACCTTCTCTGCAATCTCTCTCAAGATGTAAACCTTTTGCAGAATAATAAATGTATTTTTGCTACTCTGTGTTACCACGACTTACCTTCTACCCACGCAAGAATATGAATATCGAGTTACGAGATTACCTTCGCAGTTCAACTGAGGAAGAAGGAGACAGAGAGAGAGAATACCCACTGATGTTTGCTAAAGCGAACCAAAATTACAAACAGGTGGTACATTTGTAAACACAGCGACTACTAATAAATGGTGGCAAGTGATCACAGGAAACTAAAATTGGAAGGTAACGTGGGAATATCGACAGTAGGAAAACTTAAACTTTATCATAATTATATCGGAATCTTTCTACGATGTCGCAACGGAAGAATCTACAATCAGCCACAAGCGTCGGCATCATGCCTCAGGCAGAAGCGTTAAGGCACCGCGAGACTTCAGCTAATCGTATGGAGTCGACCTTGGAGCAAGTGAATCTTTATTAAAATATATACGCCATACGCTATATAATGGCTTCTTCATCGTAATCTGGCCTTCATAGAAAGCGTGTAACTTCGAGAACTTCCGCAGAATATCATCAACATACCAACGAAACAGAAAACAGACGTTCTACAAACAAACACGGCGCACGAATCTTCAATCTGTGTCACTCGGAAGCAAGGAAGGAAGCCAGCTGATCCATGACGTCATAAAAACACCACAGGCTTCTCCCATATAACCAGCTAAGTAAACCTTCTTTATTCATTCGGTGTGTAACATTAGTGACCTAGTGTTTTACGTAGGTCGTGAGATCGCTACTCTGGGTGACTTACGAGACATCATTTAATCTCACTTTTTCTTGCAGGAATCTATCTTTATCATTTTATTAACTGTTCCCGCAGGATTTCATCTTGTCATTCATGCCAACCCTTCTTTTTCAGAGGTTTTACTGAAATATTTTATTATATCTTATGTGCCTAACTATCATTTTGGGAGACACATTAATATTTTTGTGCCACATTGTGTTTATATAGCATATGCATTTACGCAGTGGACGTGTGTACTCTTATAGGTACTTTGATAGGGTTGCAAATAGACGTAGTAGTAATAAGACATCGCATGCAAAGATGGCGACCGCAGTTCCCTCAGGGGCATCTGCGTCAATCTCACCCAGTAACCCGGTAGTCACTTTAGTTAATGCTAGATCTGCAATTGTTCCTTTCCAAGGCAGCATTAATGGGTTTTTGCCTCAAGGGGTAGAATCATGGATTTCATACGTGGATGCTTATTTGAAAGCTAAATGTATCAGTTTGCCGTCCCTATAGCTACAGGAAGCTAAAAGCTTCACTGACTTTGCAAAAGGGGATGCTGGGTCCTACCTTAGAGGTGTTTCCTTTCAGGAGGCAAAGACATGGGAAGAATTTAAAGTTAAATTACGTTCAGTATATGGTAGTGAGGAAGCCTTGGACGAGGTTTTAGCTTTAAGAAACATTTTTAATCTGGTCTCTATGACTCATCTTAGCTTGGTTGATAGAGCAGCACTTATTGCAGACCGTCTGAATGAATATCTGGATCAATTGAATCAATCAAATTGGGTTACTGGTAAGAATATGGCTGTAAAGGATTTTATCAGGCTCATATACTTAACTTTCAAATCAGCTATGTTGCCAGAAGCCATGGTGCGGTGTTTTGATGAAGAGCTAATGTCAGATAGTACGGAACTTGATATCTATAAACAAATTAAGAAACATGTTTAAATGTGCAGATTTAGATCCCTAACTTGTCCACGTTTTTGCAAAGAATGAAAACAAACCACAGCACATAAACGTAGTTAACAGTAACATGGCAGGGATAACTTGTTTTAACTGTAAACGCACGGGGCATATGATTGCCGATTGCCATACGCGTTTTTGCTCCATTCATAATAGCTCAAGTCATGCATACACTCGTTGTTTTTCGCGCAACCGGGTGCAGAGTAATGCTAAAAATACACAGCACATGGCAAATGATAACAAGAAGAAACATCCACATTATCATTAAAAGAAACAAGCGAACAGTAACTTTGCTCAGAATCAGAAACAGACTCATCACTTGTTGTTTTCGAACTTCCCTATTGAGAGGTCCAGAGTACGACTTTCAGGCATCGGCAATAACGAACTAAGTGTTGTAGGCGTAACTCAAATTCAGTACAAGGTGGGTAAGTGCACGCTTACCGATACATTTATATTTGTACAGCACATTGATATGTATCCAGTTGTAACTGTAGGATATCCATCCATGTACATTCAAAATATTATCTTAGCTCCTGCCTAAAATGGCGTGTTTATCTAAGGAAAATTCTACAAATCTTCCAACACATTAAAATCTGTTTTGGACAAAAATGAGACAGACAATCAAACAGTAACGTATATTGAAGAACCAATCACCTGTCTCATGAACCATGACATTATCCAAGCGACCCAACAGAATTCTCGCACACCCATACTGGCAGTTTGCATGCAATCTATCAAGCCTAATGCACCCTCGTATCTCTCAGCACATGTTAAGAAAACCTTGCCGGGATCTGAAATTTTAATCCTTCCAGACTGAAAATTAATGGACTTTCCGTGGCACAAGCATTATACACTGTTGACTCACAGCATCAGGTTAACATTGAAGTCTGTAACCACTTGAATACCGATCTAGTAATCAAACAAAATCAGCATATCGTGGATATAGAAGTGTATAAATACCGCATTCTTACCGATGCTGAAATTAATCATGCTCAACCCGTTGTTGATGAATCCCTCTTACAATCTATCAAAAGTAAAATCGATAAAGACATTCAAGATGTGGGGATCCAGAAGACATTTTTTGAACTTTTATCTAAATATCATGATGTTTTCTCTACTAGCCAGGGATCTCTAGGGAAAACGGATATCATTGAACACCATATACGGTTAAAAGACAAGCATAAAGTTATTTACATACCTTCGTATCGACTTCCTATGAAATTTCAGAATGAAATCAATGATGAAGTAGAAAAGATGTTAGAAGTAGTCATTAGGAAATCGAATAGCCCCTATAACTTTCCTTTAAATGTTGTACCCAAAAAAGATCGGACTGGCGAATTTGCGTAGATTTCCATCGCTTAAACGAGAATAACGATTCCCAATCGTTTTCCGGAGCCATATACCAACGATATCTTATCCTTGTTAGGGCAGAATAGATATTTCACTAGCTTGGATTTACTTAAAGGCTTTCACCAGATACCCTTAGCTAAGGAGAGTACCCCATACACTGCCTTCAGCACAGCCAGGGGACACTATGAATTTTTATGTATGCCTTTCGGCTTATGTTGCGCCCCAATCACATTTACCAGAATGATCAATATAGTGTTTGGACACTTATTGGGAGATATCCTTCATGCCTATATGGACGATCTTGTAATCTTTTCTCATACCTTAGAAGAACATTTGCATAAACTCGAACTAGTGCTACAGAGATTAAGACAACACAATTTAAGAGTAAAAATATCTAAATGTGAGTTTTTTAAGACAGAGTTAGTCTATTTAGGTTTTACGGTATCTAGTCAAGGTCTTAAGGTAGTCCATAATAAGGTGTCGGCTATCCATAACTTTCCAGTACCTACTAACGTTAAAGGCACACAACAATTTCTGGGGTGCAGCGGTTACTGCCGCAGGTTTGTGAACAACTATTCAATCATAGCAGCTCCTTTAACTGATCTCATGAAGAAGGGCGCAGAATTTTTATGGTCTGAAACGCATCAACAGGCGTTCGATACCTCGAAGGAAAAATCGTTCAGTTCACCTATCTTAAAATTCCCTGATTTCAGTAAGGAATTCTTTATCGCAACTGATGCCTCAGACCAGAGGGTAGGAGTGATACTACTTCAGCAATATGATTAACAGTTTTTCCCGATAGCTTTCTATTCACGTAAACTGAAGCCCTTTGAAAGTAAATATGCTATAATAGACAAGGAAGGGCTAGCTATCATTAACTCACTAGTACATTTTAAGTTCATAATCTACGGCTATCCTGTTAAGGTCCTTACTGACCATAAGCCCCTCACCGACTTCTTCAAAGGCTTTAATCACAGTCCCAAAAGAACTCGGTGGCATATTATCATTCAGGACTTTGGCGCAAAGATAGGATACTTACCTGGGAAAGCAAATATCATCGCTGATGCATTATCCCGCAACCCCGCGCCAACATGCATGGAACCATTAGCTGAACTAGAAGATACCGCAACATCCGTACCCATTGTTAAAGTAGTATCCGAATAAAAAAATTCAGTAATCCAAACGATTGCGCACGTTGACGACCCAGGTTGGTTTGAACTGGTACAGAGTGAACAAAAGAAAAATCAGCAGTTAAGTGAAATAATAGATGTTTTGAGCGGAAATCCTAAAGAAAAAGAATATTTAAAGTATGCGCAGCAGAATTATATAATCAAAGATAATAGTCTGTGTAGGTCCATGACGAGGTAAACCCGAAGCACACCGCAGGTGACTAACGACCAGGTAGTAGTACCAATCTCTCTTATAACAATCGTCCTAAACTGGTTGCACTCCAATCCCTTACATGGTCATCCCAGGCTATTCTACTGGTCTACAATCCTTACAGATATAAAAAAAACATAGCTAATTGTCACATTGGCCACGAAAACAATGGGCACACTAAGAGACCTGTCAGCCAGGGGGTCTACCCCGTGCCAAACCAAAGACTATGTTGAAGCTATCACTTTAGCTACAAGGGGTGTCCTGTTGCCGCATTTGTTACCAATCACAGATTTAACATTAACCTTAGAGAATGTGCGTGACAAACTTGGTTATAGTCCTTTGTTAGAAGCAAATAAGATTGAGTTCTATTATAGCCTAATCTCAGTAAGCGTGGAAAATTATAGAATCATGATTAATATCCCCTTTGATCCTTTTGATGCATGGAAATCTTACAAAGTAGCTCCGTTTCCTACTTACATGTCAAATAGCTCATTGCCAGTAATATCGAACCGGTCTGGCTACGTATTAATTTCTCCTAATAAGGAAACTTTTACGGTCGTCAGAGGCCTGGACTCTTTCACTAATTGTTTCACAGCCATAGGTAATAAGGTTTGTACGGCTGACTCCTTTGAATTCCACAATATTTCCAAGGGTTCATGCAAGTTAGACCTGGCCTTTAATGTACTCTGCCCCACACGCGAGAACATTGCTTGGATCATCTTTACCCTTTTGACGAGTATAACTTCGCTTACAGGCTGAACAATGGAACCTGGCTGAGATTCTCCATAGAAGAATTTAAAGTCGACTGCCCAGATGGATCAGCTGCATCTTCCCGACTGTTCTTTGCTGCGGATGGCTGCAGTGGAGCAACGACCAACGATATCGTCCACGGAATAAGCACCATTATCCGGGAGAGAGCTTACTTCGCAAATTTCTCCTGGGGTAATACAAATTTCCCAGCACTTCCTCTGCCTTTTAACAAAAAGGTAGCCCAGCAGCTGACGCGTTCAGCTACCATTGACCGCACTTCCCCCGCTTACGATGTCGCTGAGGACCTTCGTTACTATATCCTGTTAGCCACAACTTTGGTGACGGTGGCAATCATGGTGACTGTAAATGTATTCATTTGGCGTAGGATGAGGAGAACAAGAATGGCTTACCAACAGAACGTCAGAGATCATCTGAACAATCTTCCATGTGCCCTCAAGGCATTTGATGTGCGCATCATATAAAACTGGCCATTTCATTTGACGTGTGGTGGCTTGGTTGGGATTGTGAAATGCGCAAAAAGTTGATCAGGTCATTGGCTAATTGTGAAGTAAAAAAGAACCTCATTGACAATGCATTCCATGTGTAAAAGTATCTGAATACAGAGTAATCAGCGCACAATTATCTATATCAATGTGCATCTAAGTAAAGCATATAGAATTTAAACAATGAATCAATATATCTGTGCGTGTACGCACTAGGAATCTATATAAAACGCACATATTTTAATCACATTTATTTGAATCAGTAATTTGAATCAATAAATACATGCATGCATATATCAGGTTATGTATAGTATATTATCTGTGAGGTGATACCTATTATCTTATATCTTATCATATTTTGGTACCATTGATTTTTAGCAACAAATATAATCTTTGTGTGTCATGTAACCATCAGAAATACGTCAGTAATTTTGTTGAATATGTATCTTCAAGACTTGGATTTATATAAATGTATCAATATATCACACATATATATAACCCTTGGGATTTAGAATCAAAATCATATGCATATGTCTTGTGCGTGGATCTATATCTAAATGTTCCATAAATCTTTTACGTATATATTCATTTTTAATATATGATTAGTGCATATAACCAATCCAATATAATTTTCTTAGTCATTATGTTTTGGTAGTTATATGTTTACCATAACTTGTGTTATCTATACCTGAAATAACATTCGCACACATCCTGTGGCAAGGCATCTTTCCGACCTGACTGTTCTTTTATATTTGATTTTGTTATCGTGACCGAGCGATATGTAATGAATATTACATGATAAAAGGAATGTGGGAACATTTTTTAGAAGCAATACACATAACATAATCAGGTCAGGGGCCAAGGAAGCAATGGAGGAAAGTCTGCCCGAAAACCACTATCCTGGATGTGTGACTGTAAGAACCTTACATAAGCAAATGTATGAAGAACATCAACAACCTATATTCCTTGGGAACCGACTTCGGCTCTCACGAGAACTTGAAGGATGATGTGTCTTAACCTAGATAAGTATGTTCGTTCGTATACCTGTATCTTGACTAGGTTTGCTCGCCTATGATTTGTAAATGTATTGTAACTCAGATTTCCTTTACTCCTCTTGTCTCAAACATCTATTCAGAAACCTTTTCTTCTAAGCTATCTCAAGATGTAAACCTTTTACAGAATAATAAGTGTAATTTTGCTACTCTGTGTTTCCACAACTTACCTTCTACCCACGCAAGAATATGAATATCGAGTTAAGAGAATATCTTTGCAGTTCAACTGAGGAAGAAGGAGACAGAGAGAGAGAGAGAGAGATTACCCACTGATGTTTGCTAAAGCGAACCAAAATTACAAACAGTTGGTACATTTGTAAACATGCCGTACTACTAATATATATATATATATATATATATATATATATATATACACACACACACACACACATACAATATGTCTTTACTTTCTTATATCTTTTGGTGATATTGACTGCAGTTTCTCAGTAATTCCTAAGGATGATGTTTTTAGCTCCAAGACCATTTTCTGAACCTCAGCAGATACTAGTACCCTTGAGCTAATGGGTGAACATAAGAGTGGTTGACATGGAACGGTCCATACAAGAGAGGTTTTACAATAATAGCAATTCTAAGCAGAAATATATTTGGAAAGAAATAATACAAAACACCTATAAATGGGTTTGCAACTTAGTTTGATTTAATCATTTCATTTCAGCAACCCACAAAAAACAAACTATATTAATTGGACATACAAAAGTTTAGAATAATACCTTAAAATTAGACACCTTTAAGTATTTGCAAACATTTTCATCACTTATCTCTCTTCTTTTAACTTTGTAAAGTTCTAACTAGTGGAAATAGTTGAAGTTTCATCCAAATCGGGCCAGTATTAAGAAAGATATGACAAGTTTCATGATGGAGCGGCTGCCATCTTTGATGACGTCATAACCGGAAAACCTACCAGATGGCAGATGGCCACCCATGTCAAAAATACTTACTAAGACCTTAGCATTAAACCAGAGTGTTTTAATGGGCCATTTATACTTGAGATGTATTCGGTTTTAACAGAAGAATTTACTCACACACGATTTTCCCTTGCTAGATCGTAATAGAAGTGCACTCTGCGATGTAGATAAGCCAATATTGGACATTTTTTTACGCCTTACAATTTAAACTTCCCTTTGACGAGTAAATAAAATGAATTACCTTTTTATTTCCACAATAATTACCAATGTAACACTGATGGAGAAATATGATATTTTCTAATTAAAACAACGTATATATATATTTGTTACAAACATGGTTTACTAAACAGTAAGAACATAATTCTGTCACTGATAAAAAATTCATTGAAGCCGAATAGTAATATTGCACGAAAATAAGCTTTGGGTTTTCAAAACTACACTGACTTGCAAATCAATAAAGTAATTTCACTCTTTTGTTATCGATGGAAAATGGCAATAATGAGAACTTCTAAAATGACAACCAAAATCTACGTTTCCTAAAATTCAAATACACCTTTATTTCTCTATCACAAAACTTGCCTTCATTTTAGTTCTTCTAACATTTCTCTGTTCAGGTTTATCTCACGTCATTTGTGTATAGCAGGTCTGTTAATTTCAATCCCTTTGTAACTGATGAATAACAAAGAAACACATTCGCCACAAAACATTTGTGAAACGGCCTCCACTGAAGCCACAGGAAACAAATGCAAAACTCCCACTGTGGGTGTTTTGCAATGCGTTGCTGTGCCGGAGGTTGCATCATTTCTGCCACTGGCATTTGAAAGTCACTGAATCATTTTATTTGCTAATTATATTCATTACATAACTGATTTTATAGGTCTTTCATTTAACAATCAAGATTAAACGTGGTCTCTACACTTTACCTATTTCCTAAACATGTCATGGTTATAATTCCTCAAAAGATATTCATTTCCCAGGACTACAAGTGATCGCAAAAGCTTTCACTAAGTTAATAATAAATATCCATGTTTTCCTTCCATTCATCCATTCATTATTTGAAGTTTTTATATTCCTTCTCGTTCTCATTCTGTTTTACAATATGTATATTAAAAAACACTACACGTGTTACTAATTCTTCTGTGAAAAATAAGGCTTAAAATTGTTTTCTGCGCATCCATATATAAGAATTTTTGGCGGGGGAAATAAAGACACAAGTTCCTTTAATACAAAATTACCAATATATCTGTAAAGTATGGAAGACATATAATCATAATTTTAACGTGGTTTTCAAATCAGCCAAGATACACTGACGAGGTATGGTGTAAATCAGAAGTGGAATGTGAACGAATAAGAAAGTCAAATATGTAATTTCCGAATTCATACGAAACCACTTTATTTTATATCCCGTTAACCTCTTTGATATACAGTCGTTGAGTATACTTACACCTGTATATCTGTAACTCATTGCACTATCACTTTTAATGTCACGACTTCTCATATATCTTTAATAACCTTAGCCCTAGTTGTAGTGCTAATTGGGTTTCAAGATTTTTAACTATCGTAAACTAAATGCAGGCGATTCACAATAAAGTAATGTCAGATTCATCTATATCATAATTACTAATTTACTAAACATCATTAACAAACTGATTTAACGGAATTGCTAAGGAAATCTAAACAATAAGATGGAAAAAGGTAAAATTTAGTAGCGTCAGCGCTTGCGTGGAGTTGACTCCAATGAAATTATCCAATGAAATTATCTTATTAAAAAGGATAGACATTTTTCAGCTCTTGCAAAACTACACTGAAAAGAAATGATCAAAGGGAACCCAGTGCTAGACTCCAACGTTAACAACCTCAATCCCTTTATGTATGAAAAAGAAAACATTACATTCGTAAAACAACAGAAGATTAAAAGGCAACAAAAAATACGACTAAGAAACGTTGTAGCTGAGATTAGACCAGAATACAGTTAACAAAAACGTTGTATATTTTAACAGAAAACATTGAATTGTTTTACTGCCACGAAGGATAGTTAATGGTCGATAGTATAATAATACATGCATACATGCGTAGGATAGTAAGAACTTAGGGTAAAATATTTGAGTAAAAACAACGTCACAATGCAGGCATGCTTTGCTTTTATTAGCCTCTTATTGAATATATTAGTCAAAATTTTGTTCATAAACATCTTATAGTTAGTTTTACATAGAGCCCATATCGACATAGGTGCAAAATCTAGCGTTAATGGCTTGGGTTGATATCGCTGTCGTTATCGTGTTTCAAGCCCCAGATTATGATACTCGTGTCCTCATATTTCTATAAATATAACCGAGGGAAATGTATGTTTCGTCTATTCTCCAAAACGACTTCAGACATGGATCGTTAGTATGTTACTCATATATTCATATTCAAAATATTCAAATTTACCACTGCTATGCTCAATGGAGATGTTTTACGCATCAGCATCATGATTAGCAAACCATCCATTATATGTTAAATATTATCTACTTCGATTCTCACCTCTTAAGTACAAGGTTTAGGAAGTGAGGAACCAAGAAATATATGAGGACACTGTACCACAAAAGGCCAAAATTGGTAATTTTACAATATAAAACAAAAGTACTCTCCATGCAAAAGAATAGTAAAATGTACCGATAACATAATGAAAATAAAACTAAACAACAAAAGCAACATAATAGGATAACAGCGAGAAATTGAACTAATATGAAAACAATACCATTTCTGCAAAGAATAACCATTACTAAGAATTCTTATCTACAATAAAAAAAAAAGCATCAAATTCAAGCAAAGACAGATAAGTGAGTCTTGATAAGGATGAGAACACTGAAAACCTGTTTGAACAATAGAGATCGTTTCCGGTTTGCTATCCTGAACAAGATCCTGATAAGGGAGAACTGGACTAACAAAGACAATCCCGATTGGGTAATTTACATGCATTTGCATAAAATACCTATACGATGATTAGGCTGAACGAACTCATAACTAAATTCTTTTACTGTGATCCAGGAAGTGGTAACAATATGTTAAAAAAAAGTCTTGTCGTGAACGGAAATTGGGGAGCAAATAAATAAGTGAATTAATCAATTAATTAATCATTTTCATTGTGCAAAACGTTTTTATGAATTTTTCTTCTAACACCAACTCAGATTCACGTTTTTTTCATCAACGAACTTCAAACAACTGGTGACACATACAAGAAAAAATCGCATTATGATTTTCGAGCAGTCGTGATCTGCCTTTCTTTGATATTGCATCGTATTTTCACCTCCGTTCACGATTTTGAAAGAAGGTTAGGGACTTAATGAATAAGTGTGAACATATTCAAATAATCGATAGTGATATCCATGGTGGTTGAGTAATTTCTTACCAATGAACCCTTTATTTACAAGAGAGATTAATTCGAGTACACAGAGGTCTCTCGATGAAATACTATTTATGTTTTTCTCTCTCACATTTGGTGTATGCATAACTATTTCTATACTTTCCTGTCACATCTTTCTTTACAAGTGATGTGAAATATTTACAATACACAATTTGCAAAAACTATACAATTAACGGCTGTCAAGAGGCAAGGTTAAACAATAAATTGTCGTATACTATACTACCCTACCCCACTCCAGCCCAATATTCCGACGGAAGTCATTCTACCTAACAGCAAGACAGAGGAAGCCAAGGCCAAGGCTATATTGAATTTATTATTACAACAAAAGCACTAGTTCCTGAGGACAGTACTATTACTCAGCAATGCAAAACTTATTCAATTTACGGTATCTTAGTTGAGTTCTTCCATATGTGATGTGGAGGAAAAAAAAACTCTTCGCCAAATTCATTTCAACTATAAAATAATCTGCTACCGCTTACGTTCGGCCAAGACACTTCAATTTACCTACCACAGATAAAACTTCAGTGCAACTATCGTAAATTGGCATAACTAAATTAATACGGAAATACTTGAGAGAAAAATTACTGCTTCGATTTTAATTATCTATAGGATAGGAAACGTTAAAATAAATTACAAGCGAAAATATGGCTTACCTTACCTTAACCGCACTGAAATATGTGGAAACCGATACAATTAATCTTACCTGAAATAAAAAGAGTAACGCCTTCATTCACCACATTTAGATAGGAGCATAAGGAAAACGCTCATTTTCAAGCTACACTAGTACACAGGTACAAAATATAATAGCTGGTACTAAAAAAGTATAAAATAACTTCCTTCGTAAGAGAAGCATACAATAAAAGTCTAGAAACAATACATAGATTATTTAGAGCACTTTCGTCCAGTGGGGTTCATTTACAATTTCTCCACTCTACCATTTACTTTTGATGAAGAATCTTCCGGAAAAGTGAACCAAAGTTTGACAGCTTGCAAGGTTTTAACGGTGAATTATGCCGGATATAAGTGAAGAATTCATAAACACAATTGCAGCTATGCATTCTTAATTTACTAAGCACAGTTTCATCTTAGATATAAATGCGTTATACATCTAAGTGAGAGTATATACCCAAGAGGAAAAAAAAAAAGAACTGGGAAAAGATTACTAGATGCGCATAAATAAACCTGATAAAGGGAAGAAATCACTTGTAAATCGGCTTGTAAATCGACCTTACTAGTGTGCGATTTTCATTTATTCTCTTACTCGTGCATATCTTGAAGTCTAAAAGATGAACATTCAGTGGTAAGGGTGGACCCTGCATCGTTGCTATTCGTTCATAAAAAATAATCTTACTCTCGTCATTACTAACGATTAAATCAGCTTATCTGTCGATTTTTTCCAGAAAATAAGTTATCCGAGGTTCAAAGTGAATATAATTAATAGGGTGAAATGTTATTTGAATACCGCCTACAGACTGGATTTTTAAAAATTATTATAACCAGAGATGGGTAGATATATGGTATACAGAATGCCACATACATAAAAATATGATACTTTAAAACTGGAAAAGGAGAAAGAAAGAATTTGTATGGTTAAGATTTGTAGTACAGCACAAGAAAAAGGGGGCTTACTACAATTCGCAGTTCCTGGGTATGCTTGTCAGCTTACATAAATAAAGGGGATAATACGCAAACGTCCAGTAATTTGCGTATCAATATCTTATTATATTGAGCATGAATTGTGTAAAACATGGATGTATAAAAGTGGAAAACATTACATAATATGTTAAAAGTTAAACACATACATGAATTCTAATTTATTAAGGATTGGAGAAGCAAATCCACAGTTATGTAAATGTACATATATTTAAATTTGATAAGGGGAACCCAGATTACCCGAAAGCTATCCTTGATGTTTTTAAATTTAAATATATGTACATTTACATAACTGTGGATTTGCTTCTCCATTTGAAGACTCGTGCTACTATGACGATTTTTTAATTATTAAGGATTCATATAAATGCGGACAAGACCACACCATGAACCATTAATATCAATTTACAGCACTCGAGGTTAGCGCACTCTATTCAACGAAATAGCCTTCAAGGCTGCTTACCAGCGAGCTATCATTTTTGTAGTTAATTAAGTCATGAGGCAGTGCAGTAACTATTCGTTAGCTTTAAAAACCAAATCTCGTAGGCAAGGTTATGTGGCGTGCATGGCATTAATGACCTAATTCAGTACACTAAAATGTAAATAAATAAGTTCTATCTCTCTCCTGGCTTTACTTCAAAAGATTTATTAAATAATAATTGTCCTTACCAAGAGTAATTTTGGACAAAACTCTTTATCCTATTTTTTTAACAACCATGGAGTTCTCAGTCGCCTATTCTTCTCTGCAGTTATTACAAACTGGAATGTGGATAGGTTACAAATTATGAAACACTATTCTTCTATAGAGTTCTATTTGCATTTTGTTATAGCATATGGGCATTACGATCCTAACTATCAGTCACTATCCGGATGTATATTGAATTCACGTATTTAAATTAAACATATATATATATATATATATATATATATATATATATATATATATATATATATATATATATAATCTACTGAATGATTAATTACAAATACACACGAGCTATTAGAGGAGCAAGAGCCTTTGTTTGTATAGGGCAAGCTTCATCATGAAAAACGTAACTAAAGATATGTCAATATAACTATAAAAGCTAACATAATGCCAAAATATGAAAAAAAAATTAAACATGAATGAAAAAGACAGCTAAAAACCAAATACCATACGTAAACTACGTTCCCTTTGCTGGATATCCCTATAAACTTAACATAACCCTTGGGGTATAAGTACGTACCCGAGTTTCGGAGCCTCTGACCTAATGAATAATCAATAATTAATTGCCGAGGAAAGTAGGCATTAAGCCCATTTCCTGAAATCAACGGTTATCAGCTGTGACTGTTTCTGAGGCTATTACAGCAGAGTGATTTTAGTCACTTTGGTAAGTGTTACCGTGCGTTAAAAAGTACAAAAGTGCATCAGCTTGAAAACAGCAGAAGTTCTTCCTGGAATGTAAATTCTTGTGTATACAGTTGCTGTGATCGATGAACTTCAATGTTTAGCCATTTACCTAAAATCCTTTATAGAGTTAACATCTATGTGTTTGTAAATGTATAGAGAATACAGTTTGTGGATACTGCTCGTTTCAATGAAAAATTCAAATCTGAAATGTTTGGCGGATATGATGTTAGTAATACTTAACACGTGCATTACATAAGTATGAAAAATATTACGAACTGGACTATTACACTTCTTCATGATTTAATATTGACGGTCACAGCAATGGAATACTTTATTATAAAGGAGCTATGCAGTGGTCTATAATTTTTGGAGGTATTGTAGGCTATGTCGTTCTGGAAACTGGACACAGGTATGGACTAAATGCTGATGGCTATAGGCAAGGGGTATGCAAATGTGACTCAAAAGGTATATGGAACCTTATCTTTCAATGTGAAAACTTGCTTGGAAATAAAAGTATTACTTTATAAGTAGCCCATAATTACTCATGTTTTTTGTAATAGAATAAATAGATAACTACAGCAGCATCTGTCATATACATCACAACTTTATCGTTACCAACATAGTTTTAGGATGCAGATTTTATACCTATTTTTTGCTTAATCGTAACGCCATATTTATTATGGTACTTCTCAATTTGTAATTCAGTCAGATAAGCTGTTCTTACTCTACTATCTTTGTAAAGACAAAAATTAAAATTAGTCACTGACGATTGCTTTATTAATCGTTTTCCTTATTGTAAACAATTATATGATTCGTTTTTATTTTTTTGGCGGGGGGGGGGGGGGGGGGGGGGGGGGGGGGGGGGTGTATTACCGTTGTAGAATTTTCTGATCCCAAAACTTTTTGTCGTGTCGGATTTTTTCCATTTAACAGTGAAACAGATAAGTCCTAGAGTGAATTATCCTTTTACCTGCTCCGTGAAAATACTTATCTTTACCCACCTTATGTTATTCATGTTTTGTTTCCTATAAGCTATATATATGAAACAGTGTCCTTCCCCCAGGCACACACGTAACCCCTTGTTTCACTAATGGGCGATTCCCATCTTGTTCCTAGGTGAATGAATATTGCTTAATGTCGTCAGGTACTATTTTATGTATACGACTGTGGCCTTTGACTACGATACTAAATATTAGAAGCTACACTATAGGCATATATCTGTACATAGTACATCTCTCTCTCTCTCTCTCTCTCTTCTCTCTCTCTCTCTCTCTCTCTTGTTGACAGAACTCACCCGGTGAATTTGTCATTTCTCGTTGTTGCTGACAACCACACACACGTACAAACATTTCTGCCCAGAATGAAAAAACACACACGTACACATTTTCTGCACAGGATGAAAATATAACTTAATTCTTATTTCAATGACTTTCTCTATGTATAAATGATTGAGGCTTTATCCTTTACTCTGATATGTAACTGAATCATAATTTACTTTGAAGCAATCATCTTTGAGTTCTCGTGTTATATGGAAACTTCCCTTTGAAATTATAATGTTCGGGTTTTTATGTTGTACTAACAATTTTTGTTGCTTCCTTCCTTGTTTATTTAACCCACTGAATTTCCGAGTTCATGCGTTTCATACCCATTAATTGTATTGAATGAACTGCTGGTTCTTTTATCCATGGCAGGCTGTTACCCATAATTCTTTCAGGTTGATATTTTTGTTATACTACGCTTATATTAGAATCATAGTTGTATTGAATAGTATAATCGTCCAACTAATACTGGTGTTGATATGCTGAATCAATCACGGCAAGGTTATCTTCGGAGCGATAATGAGTATTACCAATTTAACGCATCAGAAAATCAAGAGGTCGTAGTTCATGCGCACTAAATAACAACCTTGTTGTCATTCCCGCATGAAGGTCACCCTTTACGACTGTCATCAAAGATCCCAACCCTTGTCTAAAACTGCTGTAAGAAGCTGCAGAGAAAGAGGTGGAGTTGATGCGAAAGAGAATTAAATCTAATGATGCTCTCCCTCAAGTTTTGATCACGTGCCACATCAAGCATCAGGACTATGTCATAAAGCCATCAGGGACCACAAGGATAACATAAAACAGTCTTGAAGAAACGTTGGATGCTTCACACAAAGTCTGAGATATCCTGAACCGGGATACAACTTGCAATGGCCACGTCACAACACCACAACAGCAGGCCCTTCCCCTCCTTGAAGTTACTAATGGTCATTCTGACATTCATGGGATGACAGAAGACTGGATCGCCCTTTGTTCCATATATAGGTCACAGTCAACGATCCAGAGGACATCACGGATGCCTTTTGATTTACCCTTCTGTAAGGCTGTCTTAAAGATAAAGCCTATAAGCACTCTATCAGGAATGGCCATTAGTGACAAGAATTACACCGTCAAGATTGAACTGTTGAAGTAAAGGTACACAGGTGATTACAAACTGCAGCCTTACTATTTCGGCAACTGCCTGAGCTGTGCCACTCATATATAACAATAGGGTGTTCATTGATTTTTATTTAAATGGCGTCCTTTGATATTACAGCACCAGTGGAACTCCTTAATGTAGCAGTGGAAAGCTTTATCATTCATTATCTGTGCCTGGAAATTCTAACCAGCATATGCAATAAACAAAAACCTATGAAGAATGGGCTATAGCTCCTTTTTGGAAATAAACGCCACAGAGGTCTCTTGGTCGACCCCATACCAGCACACTGCTCTTCCCACCAGTACCTCTATAGACAGCCAAAACCATGGATGGCCTCTTACTAATCATGATTGTCATTTTTGCCAGTCGACCAGCAACAGTCCCATTGAGAAGGCACTCTTACTGCAAAGAACAACAGTTCTGATTTTAATGAAGGGACATACTTTGAACCCGGGGCACTACTCTTCTAGACAAGAGCACTTTAAAAAAAATCACACACACACCAAACGTCATATTTAAGGTACTTACAAGACGCAAAGAGCACCAATAAAATACCCGAATCTTGCTAATCTGCCTTGCGAAAAGCCAACAGACTGCACTATATAATCACCATGCTGCAACTGTGGTGTCATGCATCACAATTTGTTGGAATGCATTAGTAAATGAGACAAGCATAAACGTTATCACTGCACATCCTAGCGCTGTTACAATACCAGTGCAACCCACCTATTGTCTTTTTCCGTGATAATTTTGCTATTGTATAACAACAACACGAACTTCCCATGCTTACATACCTGCACAGTGAGGCACAGGGCACATTTGTGCACCCATACCTTGCTACAAAGTTGGGACTACGCCTGACTATGCAAGTACAAATCGAACCACTGCCATTCAGTCGAAGAAGAAACTCTCATCTTAGATATGGCACAGCTAAACATCTCCTCCAGCTATACAGGATGTTCGGCAACCGCAAATGAGTTGGAAATAACGTATTTTATAAGCACATCGCCATAAAAATATCTGATACTTTTAATGTTTTTGGCATAATAATCAATACTGATTAATGGTTTATTTTTCATTTCACACAAGAATTTCAGTGATTTCAGTTTGTTAACTAAGGCTATGTGCAGACCTTCACATGATTATCCTACACGAGAGAGAGAGAGAGAGAGAGAGAGAGAAACATGTTTTCTAGATTTGCTTCAATCTCATGTAGAACTAATACGCTTATGGTAAAAATAAAGTTTAAAGTTTATAGTGAAAGGTTTTTGAATACAGGAATATTAATCCTTGCAGTAACCATGTTGTTATTTTTTTTATTCAGAATTATAATGAAAGAAAGTCATGGTGGAAAATAGGACTAACGTGCCCATTTCCAGCTGACGACAGACGATTGCGTAGAAAAACGTAAATGAAAGCAAAATAATCATAATAAGAAATGCTTTACAAGATTGACCTACATATATTTCACAAGGTAACTCAACCCTCAAAAGGGAAAATCCCTTGGTACACCGTGCTTACCTTACATATTTTTGGGAAAAAGGTTGCCTTTATTCTGTAACAGCGAACACTAGACATTTTGTGGAATAATTTTCCAGACATTTTATCAGCAAGCATCAGCACGTGACATTTAGAGTTTCTCTTTCGTGAGCGTCTGGATTTATTTATCTTTCTCTGCTTGCAATACTTCAAGCAAAATAACCATGAAATTGCTGCATCTGCCAAGGTTCTTTCGTGTTAAATTGAAACAGAAAACGAAAACAGGGCATCTGCTCAAAAAATTTTTCATACATCTATTACTGTTTGTAGCCATTCCTTTCATGAATACATTTCCATAAATTTAAATCTATCATACTGAAAAAAGAAAATTCTGACAACATACAAATATTTGCATACTACCTTTAACAATAAGGCTTTTCTCAAAAAGGAAAGGCTAGATCTTGATCACAACCACTTTTTAACTCACAGATCGCGCGTGAATCCCTTTGTAAGAAACTCAAAACATGAGCTCATTCATAAATACTCATCATGATGCATCTCCTCGGACACCATACACACGCGGTACCTGTTCCCCACCCCCCCCCCCCCCCCCCCCCCCCCCCCCCCCCCCCCCCCCCCCCCCCCCCCCCCCCCCCCCACCCCCCCCCCCCCCCCCCCCCCCCCCCCCCCCCCCCCCCCTACCCCCCCCACCCCCCCCCCCCCCCCCCCCCCCACCCCCCCCCCCCCCCCCCCCCCCCCCCCCCCCCCCCCCCCCCACCCCCCCCCCCCCCCCCCCCCCCCCCCCCCCCCCCCCCCCCCCCCCCCCCCCCCCCCCCCCCCCCCCCCCCCCCCCCCCCCCTACCCCCCCCCCCCCCCCCCCCCCACCCCCCCCCCCCCCCCCCCCCCCCCCCCCCCCCCCTGTTTTACCATTATTTCTAAGTCCCTCGTTGGCTGAGTGAATTTCGCGCTTGGCTACCAATTCGGTGGTCCAAAGTTCGATTCTCGGCTCGGCCAACGTGGAACCAGAGGAATTCATTTCTGGTGATAGAAATTCATTTCTCGATATAATGTGGTTCGGATCCCACAATAAGCTGTAGGTCCCGTTGCTAGGTAACCAATTGGTTCCTAGCTACGAAAAAAATATCTAATCCTTCGGGCCAGCCTAGGAGAGCTGTTAATCAGCTCAGTGGTATGGTAAAACTAAGATATACTCAACCTGACTTAACCATTATTTCCACACTAAGGGTAGAGCACTCAGCCCTCTAAAGACAATTACTCAACTTACCTCAGGTTCAATGCAACCACACAATAAGCAACTTGAACTCTGCATCAAGAGATTCCATAAAATCCAAACTACAGACTATCAGAAAGTTCAAGAAAAACTACAACTTCTCCTAAAATACCAGAAAGAAAAGCAGAGCTATAGACCGGCACCCTTACCTTTACCCATTCCTTTACAAGTAATGGGATGTTTCATAACTGTTCCTGTCTCTAATTTTGTTCAGCACTTTCCTCCAAAGTAATTTCTCCTATCCCTAGCCATTTCCAGAAGAAAAACCACGCACAACAGTCATCCACTAAAATACAGATTACAACTAATTACCACACACAAAAGTCAACCAAAATCGGCACAGAATCCATATAACATTCTCTCCCTACCGTAAGCTGCATTGTGAGTAGGACACACACGCCAAATGTTATAGTTATCCATACAAATGAAACTGCAATCATGAAGAAGCTCCATAACAAGCATAATTATCAATCTGAAAATTTAACCTAACCATAAGGATATTTTTCTTAAGTACGACTAATACAAGGAAGCTGAATTGTACTAATAATTGCAATTTCAGCATTTTGTCGCTGCTGCGAACATTCAACATAAGTGCGTTGAAATCCTCAGCACTGCTACTTTTGCAATCTAAAGTCTTTTTTATATGATAATTGGTATGTTTTATGTTGTTTAAAAACATTTGTTCAATCGTTTTTATTATGTTTATGATCTACATTACTAATGTTTTTTTTATCCAGGTTGCGCAATTTGGTGGATATCAATGTTTAGGCATACCTAAGATTTGTAATTTTCCAAGCTCTTGATGCTTGCCCTCCTACAGACATATCACAAATATAACCTTAAATTTAAAATCTAATTGTTGCTATATTGAAACGCCCATTTTCTGATAACTGTCATGAAAAATATTCTTCAATATACCTTACTTAACGGAAGACGTAGGAAGAGATCAGTTTATCTCAAAAAGACATAAGAAACTATAATACATTTCCCTACACATGAACGAAAATCAAAATACGTACTTTGTTCTCTGTCCAACATTCAAATGATTTTAATAAAGAAAAAGAAAACAATCCATGTAATGACAATACTTATGACGAAAATTTGCGAAATTTAAAACTGGCCTTGTAACTCCGAAACAATCGTCAACACTTTGATGCAGAACCTCCCTTTGAGAGACCAGACTCTAAGAAACAATTCATCAGAGACTCGTCAGAATATTACGAACTCTCCCGAGAAGTTGTGTTCATTGAAGGTTTCCTCCTAACACTCAACTTTCTCTCCCAAAGTAAGAATGAAGGCAGGTGGGAGGAAGTTAGAAGCTGCTAAGTTTGGTGGACGGTTGTCTAATATGAACTACTCTATAAAGGTCGTTAAATTTAATTAAAGTATTATTGGAGCTTACAGTCGGTGTTTCTATGTATTGCAAGCTGCTTGCTTACAAACTCAAAGGGAGAGAGAGAAATTGTTTTAAATGTCATAATAATGTGAAAAAAGCAAACTTATCTCATCAGAAAGAAATCCATGGTCACAGCAAAGTCCCTCTCGACTGGTAACACAGAGAAAACTAATGAAAAGTAGAAGACATCGGAAATATATATATATATATATATATATATATATATATATATATATATATATATATATATATATATATACATATATATATATATATATATAATATATATATATATATGTATAAATCTAGTTAAAAAAAGGTAAGCAAAACAGCGTCGTCAAAAACACCGAAAACAACAACTCAAGATAAGAGTGAATAAAGCTAACTATGACTGGAATGAAGGACGACCACATTTTTGCCGCTGGAATAACCATTCGAGGCTGTACTTGACACCCGAGTATTATCTTCACGCTCCAACTCACCGCTCGAGACCACGCGGCCCTCCACTCTAAACACCAAATCTTGAAAATTGGTTGTTTATAAAGGTTCCTTTGTCGGATGCACACGCCCCCAGAGCAAAAGGAAATCCACAGGCAAGATACTTACAACAACAACAACAACAACATTAATAATAATAATAATATAAACTCGCCCTACTTTACTTTATTAAACATCACACGTAAACATCCATACATTCGATCAGTTGTTGCCTGAAGGAAAGAATCGAAGAAGAATTAATTAGGCTAACTTGACATCTGCTCGGATATGTGAATGTATTAACATCTTGCAAACTATTTGATATCTGACAACTCCAACGCATTATTGTTAATACTCTTTTATTGAATAATTTTCTTTGTGTTCGTGCGTTTGTACGGCATACAGACTTTGGGGGAGCTCGAAAGGCAATCTTGAAAAGATGCGGCTCCTTCGTAAAATGTCAACAAATATTCATATTCCGCTACTGATACGCATCGTCACGTTTCAGTCTGAGATAAATATACTCATTAAAATTCACCCTTTTATATACTAGTCCAGGAAGGACTTGTAATAATCAAAGATTTTATTACCTTAATTTTCCATTTATAATCCCAACACAAGCTACCAAGTTCCTTCCGGATTACTGGGAAGAGTGCGTTAACCATTTTTTTCCCCAATTCATTTAGACGAAGGAAATCTTCATAATTCTCGTATCTACAAGTTCATTAAAGAAGACTATCATCTTCACAAAACGTAATTAATTTGTAATGATCTTTTGCTTACTTTTGTTTACCTTCGTGAAATGAGTATAATTCAGCCAGTACTACATATTTGCAAGCTTATCAAAATAAATACAAAATTTCCTTTCGCTACATTTTTTCATCATAAACCTTAGATCGTATCGCAGCCTCGCAATACTATATTAACCATTATATCATGTAACCTCTAAGTTATTCTTCATAAATTTTGCATTCCTGGAAAGGTACTGAAGGATGAAAGGACGTAAAACTCCTTCCCCGCTATAAAATGTCTAACTCGGGTGAGTCACTTAGACTGCTGATAATGGGTGAAATTTATCTCTATCACTAGAATTCGACAGATTTTAAGTGAACTGTAATGCACTCAAATATAACTGCCAATTATCTGAATTCTACGACACAAACCAACAATTCGCATACTCTCCTTCTCATGGTATTTTTAGGAATTACGACAGATCATCTATGCTTATATAATGCAGAGAAATTGGTGTTTATCTTGTAATATTACCTTGCCAATTGTCGAGCCTTCAAACTGGGTAGATGTAAGCTTTTGATTCTCCATTTGCAAGTAAAGATTAAAATTGCGATAAGGTACTTTTACTCTTTATCAGCTAATTTTCACCGAATACCGTGTTCCCATTCGTGAACTATCCACTCTCTCTCTCTCTCTCTCTCTCTCTCTCTCTCTCTCTCTCTCTGAAAATCAGCAGACATGACTGCGTTAATACAACAACCAGACTGACTGAACTCGCAACTACTAGATTCTCTTATTCATTTTGTAGGCGTTAGTCAGTGCACCATAAAATCTGCATTTTATAATGAAATGGGAACACCCATATTCCACTATTGGATTCAGATGGTATTTGGAGTGGAGGGACATCAGTCCATCGCTATAGTAATCAGGCCGTCACAAAGAATACGGATTACTTCGTCAGTTCCTGATGAATTCAGACACGGTATATACCTTATTTTACATGAAAATGTCGTCTCCTCTCTCTGATGCCGTAACGGTAAGCATTTTTAATTATTTAGGTTTTTTTTTTTGCTATCTAGCTGATAAATATAGTAATCCGCAGATCACATATGCCAGATATGTAGAAATATATATTTTCTATTTCCTAACACATGCTATTCATCCTGCTAGTGTAGTGGTAACAAATACTTAACCACTGCTCATGCTAACAGTACTTCGAATCTTGGCGTAGTGGGAACGGATCTTCCCTATTTGTAAGGGTTATTGCTCGCTGAATTTGGCTTAAATTGAGACAAGAATGTTAAGAAATTGACAAGTGAAGTGCACTGTGTGTGTGTGTGACCGTTTTCATCATACAGATATACAACTGTGACCATTGTTTATATATATATATATATATATATATATATATATATATATATTTTACACATATGTATATATATGCATTAAGCTACAAATGTCCTTTAATATCCAATTCGCCCTACCTCGAAATTAATATATTTTCATTGATGTTAACCGAAGGAGAATATTTTAGTTGATAATAATTTCGTCCTCTCGTGGGTTCGAACCAGCGCCCAGCGGAAAGAGGAGATAGACAGGTAGATAACAAATGTGTAAGATTAAAATGATAATATATTTATGTGTGTATGTTGTTTCTCATACGTACGCACTGAATGCATAAAGTGTGTGTGTATTACAACTGGCATAATCACCATTACATTTTCGACTTTCTTAAGCATTTTCGTAATTTGGTTGGAGCCTATGTAATATCGGAATGCATATCTTGAGAATAGTGGCACTAATCTTGATGACCCAATAAAAAGTAGAGGAGCAATCAAGGAATTCAGTACTTGGTGAAAGGGTATATAATGTTAAAAATGTGATATTTCTGTCGAAGATTGCTGTTATAACGAATAATTACCTCTGCCAACGAAGCTGAGAGTTTGTTTATAAGCGTATGATTTACGAATGCATGATGAGAATGAATGATTCGAGTAATCAATTCACTTTACTATTAAATGGTATCCTGGGGAAATGATCAAACAATATCCCAGTATTCATAAGGACCGGGTTTATTTCTTTAGTAACAATAAAAGCAGATCTTTATCAATATCCATCAACACCCCGCCGTCTGGAGGGAGTTATATATTAGGTATTTATACATACTTTCATTTAATTTTGTAAGTTCAGTCTCGAGACAACTACAGATAAACCCATAACCATTTCCTGACTTTACTGCACGAGTAATTATTCCGTGTGCCAATTTTTTCATCATCGTCACAGACATGCACACAAAACGTAGGTCAAAAATTTGTGGTGAAGGAGCCATTAATTTCTCAAATGCTGTATAAGAGTTATGCCTAGTCGATTAAGTTCCTATTTACCT
>NC_061110.1:82559078-82561578 GCF_015104395.2 Macrobrachium nipponense | reverse complement strand
GAAAAATGTTACAGAAAAGGTACAGGTAACCGCTTGATAATTTCTCTTTAATCTTCTTAAGCGCTGGTTGAAGGATGATTTTATCTAAGATATCTGAATCCCAGGCGCCCCTTGAGATGTTCATTACCTGATGTTCATTACCTGTCTTTGTTTCATCATGGCTGACTCTCTTGGTATATTGTGACGTTTTTATAGGCTCCTGTTATATATTATACTATGTATGTATGATGTGTATATATATATATATATTATATAATTACATATGTAGTATGTATGTATGTATGTATGTGTAATATATATATATATATATATATATATATGTATGTATGTATGTATGTATGTATGCATGTATTGTATCTATATATATATATATCATATATATACATATATATATAAAAATTATCGACAGGACCTAAGTGATGGTGCATGGTATTTAGCAGAGATATTTACTGAAAAAAAGTTACAAGCTTTCCTGGGATAACAGTCCTCATTGTCAAATATCCATCGATGGATACTTGACAATGAGGACCGTTAGTCCTAGGAAGCTCGTAACTTTTTAAAATGAATATCTCCGGTAGATACCATCCACTTTCAATGAAGTCCTGTCAGTAACTATTAAAGCACAGAGCAACTATATAACTGACATATGTGTGTATATAATATATATGATATATAATATTATATATATATATATATAACCAATGTGGCTTTAAACATCTAAAATATGTAATAAAACAACTAAAAGGAAAGCTCTCGGCTCTAAACAACGGAAACGAAGTAAAACCAATTCCTGGGACGCAATTCTCCTGGGAGATCCTCGACCAAAAATAGGTATCCGTTTCCTGAAACGCAAAACCGACTCTCTTGCATCTACTACAATCGGATGAGGCATCGTACTTGAATCTCGAGTGTTATCTTCACACACCAGCTCACCCTCGAGACCACATGGTCCTCAAGTCATAGAAACTAAAATCTTAAGAGTTGCCAGTGTGGGACTGTTTCCCTGTTGGGGAAGGATGCGGAATTTGCGAATGATTATTTTACAAAAAGGTTGAGTGAGAAATGTTATGAATAATAACTAGTAAAATATGTAAATGGTATTTTTTAATTATGTACTTAACCGGCATTCCAATGGCTGACTGTTGATAATGTAAGTTAATAAAAAAAAATAATTTCTTTTCAAAAAGTACTTCAAAATTGTGATGAAACTTGTTGTAGGAATAAAACACCTATCTCACCACACTGATCTGGTTAAGTGGATGATCTTCGGATGAATAATATTGTAAAATCAGTATGCTTTAATGAACAATTCCTCTTTTCAAAGATATGGGGGGGGGGGCAGAGAGAGAGAGAGAGAGAGAGATGAGAGAGAGAGAGAGAGAGAGAGAGAGAGAGAGAGAGAGATCCTTTATACTTTATTAGATATCCAGGCATAGCATATAAAAGAACACTTAATTTTTTCAACATTCAGATTAAATTTTAATTTATCCTCTGCAAAAATATCTATGACCAAAATTAAATCTCTCGGGTACACAATTAAAGCCACCCTCTTGCTCTCTCTGTCAATCGACTTTGAGATTTCTGAAAACACCAAATTAAAGAGAATTACAAATATCCAATCAGGATGACAATAAACTGCGGATCACGAGAGGTGGCCTAAAAATTGCTGGCCTCATCACCTATTGCAGTTGAGTACATAATGAATTCCAACTTTAATTTACCTAGAGATTAACTTGATTTCCTTACCGAATATATTTTTAGTACAGGAGCTCCAGCGAGAGCTTCATGGTAAGGTTGAGGGAATGGAATGGAAAGTGAATGAAAGTGTTGCAGCTCAGGATTTTCTCATTTTGGTATTAAGCTCACTAAGTCTCGGGTCTAAGATGAAAGACAACTGAGCAATATTTGTAAATTATGGACGTGACCATGTTATGTGCAACTGAGAACTCAGTTAAAGTTCACTGCAGTGAGCAGTCTGGATGTAAACTTCGGACCAACGGAATGTGTACAAGCTTGAGAAGGAAATTATGGCAATAACTGAAAAAAAAAACTTACTTTGCGGAGACAAGAGAGAAAAATATTCATAAGATATAAAATTAGATTTGAATTCCTCAGGATACATAGTACAATTCCCTACCACGTAGCAGATTAAATAAAAGAGAGGGAATAACGATTAAAAAAACTTAAGAATAGCAGGAAGAAATATAGAGACGAATCTGATGTAAAAAAAAATATACTCCCAATAATGAAACATAAAGACACTTTTTAGGAAAAATGGACCGACCTATACTAAACAGATAAAATGGACATCCAAATTAATGGTAGGGTACAAGTAAAATACACTAAGAAATAACACAGAACTGCAGAGAAACACCTACAAGATTGATGCAGCGGGAAAGATGAAACCTTGGGATACGGTAAATACAACATTGATGTCAAAGGTACCAAGACCAGGAATAACCGTATTCAGGCATATACCCCTATTAAATGTCTTTTGCAA
>NC_061110.1:82534078-82554078 GCF_015104395.2 Macrobrachium nipponense | reverse complement strand
CAATTGTCGTTTAATATCCAATTCGCTCTACCTCGAATATAAATATATTTATATATACGTACACCGAAGGATAAGTGATGGCTTCACTGAACGTCGTGAGTTCTAGTGTTCGGTGGTTCCAGCCGATGAGACGACGAACTACTTATTTAAACTATAATTCCCCTTCGGTATACATACTACATACATACATATATATACATATATATATATAATATATATATATATATATATATATATATATATATATATATATAGATATCTATATATAGATAGATATATATATATTATGTGTATATTATATATATTATATATATATATATATAAATAATATATATAATATAATATATATATATTATAAACCCTATACTATATATAGTTATATATAATATATAATATATATATATATATAATATATATATATTAATATATATATATGTGTGTGTGTGTTGTAAGGGGTTATAATTGATAATATATATATATGTATATAATATAATATAATATATATATATATATATATATATATATAATATAAAACCTAATCTATAATAGATATATATCATATATATAATATATATATATATATATATATAATAATATATATATAATATATAATTGAGTTGTAGGGTTTATAATAAATATATATGTATATATTACTATATATATATATATTTATATCTATATAGATATATATATATATATGTGAGTTGTAGGGGTTATAATTAATAATATATTTAATATGCCAATGTGATGTGCTCTGACCTTTTTGGAATGCGCAGGCTACCCATAGAGACAGAGCCGAAGCAACGACCCAAGAAAAGCTGATAATTCATTTCTGGGATGGCGTGATATGAAAATGCATAGTTAAGCGAGTCAATGTTCGTCAGTTCATGGGCTCTTGTTCAAATGCCTTTAGAAACTGGTTGTAGCCAGTAACATGGGGTGTTGGCGAAGTGTGTATTCGTATGTACGTGTGCGCCTCTTCCTTTGATAATGGCGTCCTTAGCCAAGTCTATGGGAAGACTTGCAGAGAGATCCGTGGGAGAAAGGCAGAGCCATGATGGCGAGTGCCAAAGTGTTTTTTAAACTGTGAGTGATATTCTGGCTTGGAAATGGACAATTCTGGCAAGGAGGGACAGAGGGTCCCGTATGGGAGAAGAGACAATTGGTGTGACTAATTACTTAATACTTGAGGGGGGGGGGGGGTTAACTGAGTTAGTTAGTCTAGAGACTTGAGTTATTATCTTTCCATTGTTAAATAAATACTATATTTTTATGTAACTTTGTCTCTCATTTGATGACCTGTTAGAATGGAGAGAGAGAGAGAGAGAGAGGTCGCGAGTCGATAGAGAGGGGAGGCTGTGCCGTTGATCGCTTGGAGAGAGAGAGAGAGAGAGAGAGAGAGAGAGAGAGAGAGAGAGAGAGAGAGAGAGAGAGAGATTGTGTGTATCAGTTTGCCTACCGCTCGGGGTTTCACGTTTACCAAATAAATACGAGATTCTTATCTCGTTACAGTGGTGGCAGCATATCTTGAGCTGTTGTTACGCCTTTTGTGAGATTAAATGCCATTTTCAGTGTCTGGTTGTGGAAATATGTTAGATTTCAGTTACTAAGTGAGAGATAATGAAAAATATCTATCCGTTTACTGTGGAAAGGGTAGGGGAAGGATTTTTATTAGTCATCAAATTTGCCCGTACCGAGATGCTCTAAGGCGTGAGTGACTCAGTCTGGCTTGTGAGTGAAAGATCGGCAAGTGCCTTCTCGCCGAGCGTGTTTGCGTTGGGCCAACGAGATTCGCATATTTGTAATTACGCAGATTCTGGGGTGGTTTTCTCTCATTTGAAGATGTAAGTGTTAAGTTATTGTTTTTTGACTTTGTGTATGAGTCATTTTTGAAGTTAAAGAGGCAGTTCACAATACCAATTTTTTTTTCTCATGGGAGTAGAATGTGATGTGTGTTTTTTTTTATTGGCGCATAGTAGCAGAAAGTGATGTGTTTTCTTTATCAGTGCAGGTTTAGAATAGACGCATTCGTCTTTGTTTAACATATATGTGTATAAAAAGTTTTCATCCATACGAAACTGTGCTTGGGTTGCATTTTTGCTTGGAGACAGAGAGCACAGTCGTTCTTGCGGGCTCAGCACTTTCTCCTAAACTGACACAGAGAGGTATTGCAAGGGGAGGGTACTGGCCTGCATTGGGGACATTGCTTACCGGGGGGGTACTCAGACACTGTTCAAGGGGGTTGGTCTATTGCTCGGTGGAGGATGAAACTTTTTTTTTTTTTTTTTTCTCAGGGGGGTGAACTCCTTTTTTTTTTATGTCGGGGTGTTGGGAGACGAATCTGTCCTTGACAATGAATTTTCCAATGCACAGGACATCAGTTGATTGATTAGTTGATGACGTGAGATGCCCGTAGGGTATTTTTTTTTTAGAAAGAGATTTTCTTTCTCTTGAATGAAGAGAAAAGGAAATGAAATGCATGGGATGTGGCGTACATTTTCCTTATGCTTTGGAATGCACAAATAAAATGGGGATACAGAGATTATTTTTTTTTTTATTGTGTTGGAGGGATTACTTTAAAATGCCGATGAGTGGTGTTGTATCTGTTGATGTATCTGTGTTGTATCTGATGATACCGGTAATTGGTGTCGGATGGTGTTGATTTTGGATGTGGCAATGTTGGTGTATACTGTGGGTTTGGCAATACTAGTGTATACTGGGGGAATTGCAGATATTTGCAGGAGAATTATTACAGGGGGAATCCTTATCATTATTACTTGAGATATTTTTTATGGGAGATATTTTACAATGAATATTTATTTTACGAGAGGGTTACCTAAGTAGAATTATCATTACTTGAGACATATTTTACAAGAAGTTTAAGATATTTCATGGGAGATTATTTTATGATTATTACAGATAATCATATCATGGAGAATTATTACAATGAATTATGGGAGAAGCTTTGTGGTTAACCCTTAAACGCCGACTGGACGTATTTTACGTCAACATTTTTTGTCTCTCGGGTGCTGACTGGACATATTTTACGTCAACATACAAAAGTTTTTTTTAAAATTCGCGGAAAAATACTTTTAGGCCTACCAGCCGAAAACTCTTGAATCACGCGCCTTGGGGGATGCTGGGAGTTCACGGATCAAGGTGTTGTTTTGTTTACAATCGTTACGCAGGTGAGCAAGCGCGAATTTCTTTTTTGCCGCACTAAAAAGTATCTGTGACACATCTCGGAAATTATTTCGTCACTTTGACATAATTTTTGTACCATTTTAAATTAGCCATTACATGGAGTATTATGTATGAAAATGTGTGAATTTTTATGTAGAATACAACAAAAAATACTCATGACTGTAGCTTTTATCAGTTTTGAGATATTATCATATAAATAACGATAAATGCCAAAATTTCAACTTTTGGTCAACTTTGACTCTACCGAAATGATCGAAAAACGCAATTGTAAGCTAAAACTCTTATATTTTAGTAATATTCAATCAGTTACGTTAATTTTGCAACTAATTGGAAGTCTCTAACACAATATTTCGATTTATGGTGAATTTATGAAAAAACTTTTTCCTTACGTCCGCGCGGTAACTCTTCCGAAAAACATCATACATGCGATTGTGGTAATATTTGCACCATTTTAAAATTAGCCGTTACATAAAGTTTTATATATGGAAATGTGCACAATTTCATGCACAATACAACTAAAAACAACTCATGGTTGTAGCTTTTATCATGTTTGAAATATTTTCATATAAAAAAAGAAAAGTGACAAATTTTCAACCTTTGGTCAACTTTGACTCTACCGAAATGGTCGAAAAACGCAATTGTAAGCTAAAACGCTTATATTATAGTAATATTCAATCATTTACCTTCATTTTGCAACAAATTGGAAGTCTCTAGCACAATATTTCAATTTATGGTGAATTTATGAAAAAAATAACATTTTCTTTACGTCCGCGCGGTAACTCTTCCGAAAAAATCATACGTGCGATTGTGGTAATGTTTGCACCATTTTAAATTAGCCGTTACATAAAGTTTTATATATGAAAATGTGCGCAATTTCATGTAGAATACAACAAAAAATAATTGAAGGTTGGAGTTTTCTCATTTTTGAAATATTTGCATATAAATCACGATAAATAGAAAAAAAAACCACGTTCGGTCAACTTTGACTCTACCGAAATGGTCGAAAAACGCAATTGTAAGATAAAACTCTTACAGTCTAGTAATAGTCAGTCATTTATCTTCATCTTGAAAAAAATTCGAAGTCTCTAGCACAATATTTAGATTTATGGTGAATTTAAAAAAAAACTTTCCTTCCCTCCGCGTGCGGATTCTCCGCCACAAATATCCGAAATGCATACGTCCCATTCTCGGAATATTTGTTCCGTTTCATATTAGGCATTTCATAGAGTTTTATATATGAAAATGTGCGCAATTTCATGTAGAATAAAACGAAAAATATTTGAAGGTTGTAGCTTTTCTAATTTCCGAAATAATTGCATATAAATAAAATATATAAAAAAATTCGACATTTGGTCAACTTTAACTCGTCAGATATGGTCGAAAACTGCAATTGTAAGCTAATACGCTTACAGTATAGTAATATTCAATCATTTGTCTTCAATTTGAAAGAAATTGGAAGTCTCTAGGACAATATTAGATTTATGGTAAATTTTTGAAAAAAATATTTGTTTACATCCGCGCATTACGAATTCATGCATTATTTTGTGATAATATTTTCTCTGTGTTGCTTTTATCGTTTTACAATGTGTTATATACCAAAATGATCGCAATTTAGTGTATATTACAACGAAAAAATAGTAACTTGTTACCTTTAACCGTTTTGCGCACAGCGCGATTTGAATACAATTATATATGAAATTTCGTTTTTGCGCTATCATATATTGCATTATTTATATTTGATAATGATATTTTTTTTCATTTCTGATGGTTGCATACTAAACTTCAGCCAATGACAAAAAAAGGAGCCCAAAATGAACTCTTAATCTTGAAAACTAAGCACGCTGTGATTTTTTGAAAAAAATATTTTTTCCGCTTCTGCACTCACTACGAAACACCTCCGGCACATGGGAGACAATTTTTATTTTACCGCTTCGGCGTTTAAGGGTTAATTATTTATTGAGTTTTTATAACTTTAGAGAACATTTCAGTCATTCATGAGTGATGAGTTTTGCTGAATCTTGATGAATCTGGCTGAGTTTTGGTGAATCTTGTGCTGAATCTTTGGAGAAAGGACAAGCATTAACATTGGTGATGTTTTTTTTGTACTAGTACTAGTGATTTTGATGATAGCAATTTTTGGTGATACTGCTGATAGTGATATTTCTGATAGTTTTTTTATTTTACTAATATGTGGGTGCTGTAATGCTATCAAGGGTGGTGAAATCTTTTTTGAATATGGGAGGAACTAACAATACATTTTTTTTCCTTTTTTTATGAGTTCAGCAGATAATTGCTTGACATACGTGAGTTACGGGGGATAGTTAACAATGCCGTTGATTTTTCTTTTCTCCTATTTTGGAAGTTAGCCATCGCTGACACAGGTTTTTTTTTTATCATGGGTGAATTTGAATTTATTTTTTCTCTCCAGTTTGTGTGAATATTTTTTTTTTATATCTTACTTCGAGACTTAGAGTCATTGTTCGGGAATGTGACGTGTTTAAGTTTTCAGCTGTTTGATGCTGCAGGGAGATATATGGGAGAATTTTTGCATTTTTTTTTGAAAGCATACGTAATGGCACTACATTTATTTTTTCTCTGGATATTTGTGTTCCAGAAATTGTAAGTTTCTTGCACAATACCTTTGTTGTATTTGTGACAACTTTGCCAGAGATAGGAAACTTGGCTAAGTTTCTAATGGCCTATGTCGTAGTGCATATGGAGAAGTCTTTGCTTAGACACTTTGAATTTGGAGTTCTGTTATAATGAGTTGTGGCACATTGGTGATTTTTTCTAGAATTTCCTAGACAATTTTATTTGCCAAGTTTTTGCTCTTTTTCAGCAGTTATGCTAAGGAGAGAGTTTTATAGTTTTTGACTATAACATTGAGTTATTCTCTGGAGAATTGGAGGTATATTATTTTGGAGTTATAATTTGAGATCTAATATATTGGAGATATATATATTGGCCATTTGATATTTGCCTATGGTAGTGAGACCTATGTTTAGTTCAATTATTTTGCAGCCATTTTTGTTGCAAATGGAGACACATTTTTGAGGAGATATATGGGGCAATATTTGTGAGTGTGTCAGCTGGATGCTTTGAGTGCACATTTTTTTTGAGATGGGATTTCATTTTTGATTATCCTGCTTGGAGTTATATTTTTTGGAGCCTTGTTTTATTCCACATGGAGTTATTGGTGAAATAGAGGTAAGTATTTTTATTTGCCGAAACAGACGTGAATATTTTTTTATTCCTGGAGTGGGTGTTTTTTATTAACATGTGGCTATCGGAGAAATAAGTAAGAATATGGTGTGGGGGTAGTTATTAATTAAATGGAGGAAATTTTTTTTATCACCGGAGGGGTTTTATTATTAATATGGTGAAATATATATATGGAGGTGGAATTGATCTTTGGCGGGTGACCTTTTTTGTGGTTATGATTCTTGAGTTGAATTTCCGGGAGTTTTTTTCGAACCTAGAGAAGAGTTCTGTGGTTCTTTCTTTTTGGTTTCGTGACTAATTGGAGGCGAGTGGCATTACTGCATTGTGGTCCTATGGAGATATTGTGCATTTTTTATGTTCACAAGTGTGTTATTTTTGGAGGCATATAATTGCTGCATTACGAGTTTATCGTAGTTTTTTTTTTTATCCCGGATAGGTGATAACTTTTTTTATTATAATTGGGCAGTGTCATGTGAGAGTTACGTCTTTAAGACAGTCTTTGAACAGCTTAGTCATATCCTGGAGTTAATTTAGTGAAATGTGCTTTCTTCGTGTCAGTATAGACCTTTTTCTTGAGAATCATGAGTTTCCGAACTTGCGAGTCTGACTAGACATTTTTTTTGTGCTGCTGTTTGAGCACATGTCCGCAGGTGGATTTTCTGCTGCAACCGTTGCGATGAGTCCTGTGTGCTGATTCCTTTCCTCTAGTGGTGATTGCTCAGAGTTTTGCAATATCTGGAAATGTTGACCATAGCATTTCACGAAAGTGCACTGTGTCCAGTCGCATGAATGGTTGCGATGGCAAAAAATTCCGTAGCTATACATGGGGCATTTATGGGGAAAAACGCGGGATTATGCATATTATGCATATATTATGTGTTTTGTGATGGAGGAAGTTTACTTGTGATTATCTTTTTTTTTTTTTCTTCTTCCTTTTCCTACGAGAGATGTAATTAGGGGTTGAGCTTTAAGTAGCATTTCTTTTTGGAAGGGAGATGTAATTTATCGGGGTTTTGATTTACATAAATGGGCGTTTGACATTAGGTCTCATTGTAATTAATTATATGAGCAGTAAAGGGGTTTTTGCCGTTAAACATTGGAGATTTTTGATGATTTTGTGAGTTGTTCAAATATCAGAGCTTGAGAGAACATTTTCGTTTTGGGTCTGGGCTTGTTACGCGATCTTTTTTTCTTGGGCCTGTTACTTTTTTTTTTCTTTCCTTTTTTTACTTATGATAACATTCGAGTTTGAAATGTGAGTGCAGAAGTCCGTGGAGCTACTGTGAGTTCTGGATTGTGTGTGCTGATGTGTGAGTTTGGAGAATTGAGTTGGAGAATTGATATTTTTTTTCCTTTGCGAGTTGTGATAATGACTTATGATTTAGTAGTCATATTAAATGGAGTTAATTGGGAGAGGTTTAGTTAGTATTTCTGACTTTTTGGGGTCATTATCTGATAGAAGTAGTATGTCTGGGGTTAATTCTTTTTTGATTGACCGATGACTTGACTGACATACTAACACACCATAATCGTCATTCCCCGACGCTAGCAAGACGTCCACCAGCTGTGCAGAGATGTTGCTGTCGTTTATCCAGGGTGATTACGAGAGTTTCTACGAGTCTATAGAAGCCATTAGAAGTCTTCTACAAGGAGGGAGGCCGTTCGTCTTTCTACAGCATACTACAGAATGCTGGAAGTTGCAGACAAAGAGGGATATTCAAGAATCCAAAATGAGAGAAAATGTGTCTAGTGTCATTTGAAATGAAGCGTGATAAGGCTTTACTTTATGATGCCAGAGACGTGCAGTTATTATTATTTTTTGTTTTAAGCCGGCCAATGTTTTTTTATATATATAAGCTGTTTTGTTTGACCATTTGCTAGGCAGGTGCTAGCAATTTTTGGTGGCCGAGCTTCTGTGAGTTGATACGGGTTATAATTAATAATATATTTAATATGCCAATGTGATGTGCTCTGACCTTTTTGGAATGCGCAGGCTACCCATAGAGACAGAGCCGAAGCAACGACCCGAGAAAAGCTGATAATTCATTTCTGGGATGGCGTGATATGAAAATGCATAGTTAAGCGAGTCAATGTTCGTCAGTCCATGGGCTCTTGTTCAAATGCCTTTAAAAACTGGTTGTAGCCAGTAACATGGGGTGTTGGCGAAGTGTGCATTCGTATGTACCTGTGCACCTCTTCCTTTGATAATGGCGTCCTTAGCCAAGTCTATGGGAAGACTTGCAGAGAGATCCGTGGGAGAAAGGCAGAGCCATGATGGTGAGTGCCAAAGTGTTTTTTAAACTGTGAGTGATATTCTGGCTTGGAAATGGACGATTCTGGCAAGGAGGGACAGAGGGTCCCGTATGGGAGAAGAGATTATTGGTGTGACTAATTACTGATTAGACATTTCAAAATACTGGGGGGGGGGGTTAACTGAGTTAGTTAGTCTGTGAGACATGAGTTATTATCTTTCCATTGTTAAATAAATACTATATTTTTATATAACTTTGTCTCTCATTTGATGACCTGTTAGAATGGAGAGAGAGAGAGAGAGAGAGAGAGAGAGAGAGAGAGAGAGAGAGAGAGAGAGGGAGGTCGCGAGTCGAGAGAGAGGGGAGGCTGTGCCGTTGATCGCTTGGAGAGAGAGAGAGAGAGAGAGAGATTGTGTGTATCAGTTTGCCTACCGCTCGGGGTTTCAAGTTTACCAAATAAATACGAGATTCTTATCTCGTTACATATACATACTATATATATATATATATATATTATTATATATAATATATATATATATATATGTTTACATATATTATATATATATATATATATATATATATATATATATATATATATATATATATATATATATATATATTATATACACACACACACATATGTATGTATGTATGTATGTATAAATGTACATATACGTATATATAAGTGTATATATATGTATGTGTATATATGTGTGTGTGTGTACCTATATATATATATACATACATATGCATGCATGTGTGTGTGCATGAGAGAGATTATGAGTAACTTTCAGCATGAACACAGAAAATGTGTATCTGAATCTAAGTCGCAAAGCTGAACTTTCACTGAAAGGCGACGACAGCGTCCTAATGGACCCTAAGCCTCACTTGAATTTGAACCTAGACTTACGTCAAATGAAAAGTGATGGGTCGCCGTTAGAGCATGATCCGAGGTCATATTTTTGGAAGCGATGTGAAGCGACGTCGCCGGCGGCTCAAATGGAATGCAAACACGGAAGTTTAAGCCGATTCTGAAAGGTTACCCTTGAATGCATCACTCGCCGGAAAACAAATATTCGGGCTTGGTAGACTTGTGTCAATACGGAGGCAGACCGTAAAAATCATTTCATTTAATGAGTCGGAAAAATATATTGATTCGGAGGCTCATTCAGACTAGGCAGCATTTTGCTGCTATCGAGGTTAAACCTATTATGTTGGTCTGTATACGATGGATGTACGAGTAAAAAAGAAAATAGCCGTTAACGAAATTAATATATTGACGAAAAAATATGGTTCTGATAATTTGCATATGAACAGAAACATACAAAATGCACACAAGTATATATTTTATACTTGTTATAGATAGTAATTTAGAAATAATGTTATTTCACTTTTCACGTATTGCATAAGTAATATCAGCATTACCCTGAACTAAGAATTTAATTTCAAAATCCAGACGCTGAGAGTACTAGTGACGAAGAGTAACGATACCGGTAGGATGAGAGAAGAGGGGAATCAAAAAACAGGTGGTAGACTGTGTGCAAATTAATGGGAAGAGATATGAGCACTCACAGAGGTCAAGGTGGGAATGTATGAAGGAATTGTTGAGCCAACTCTCTCCTTGGAAATTCAGGCAAAATAAAGAATGAAAAATATATGGACATGTATAATTTACAAAAAAAAAAAAAAAAAAAAAAAAAAAAAAAAAAAAAAAAAAAAAAAAAAGTGAGCACCGATGAACGTAAGGTTTGGCCATGGGGGAAAAATGAAGGATGGCAGGTTGGTGACAAAAGAGTATCATATAATATGGAGACGGAAGGACGCAGGATAGATGGAGTGAAAGAGGCACATGAAGGAAAAGGCCTTAATATTTTTGAAGCAGATAAGAGGTAAATGGAATGGTGTATATATCAGGATTGTTGAGCTTTACGAAAAGGTATACAAGACAAATAATTATGCAGAGTTTTTGTACAGAATGTTGAGGGGCCATTCACGATTTAGTAGTTAAAAAGTAAGAATGTTGGAGTCATTACAATGTTTCCGTTTCTAAACAACTAACAACCCCCTAATATGGGAATCAATTTGATGTTCAAATAATTTACATAAATTGCGAACAATACTCAACTGATCAACTTGTCACTCTTTCCACATGGACAAACTATCGCAAAACACTCATGTTCAGACTTTCACTTAGACTAATCTTTTTTTTAATGTTGTATCGTATCACAATATTTCCCATTTTTCAATAGTTCTTCCTCTTTATACACTAAATCTAATTTATCTCAACAGCTTCATCTTTTTTCATTTCATTTTTACACTCTACATTTAGGCGTCACTTTCATATATGAGAGTTAACTAAGAAAAAAAATCATCATACATATGATTTTTTGTGCTCCAAAGATAATTTGTGTTCAAAATATCAAGCACAGATCCGACCAAGTTACTTCCTACATCCATTTCAATGTCCAGTTCAAACTTACTTTTCATTTATTTCCAAATAGTCAATACGGATGTCTGCGCTTTTCAAAAATGCTCTCCGTTCTCACTCTTAATATCTAGTTTGCTTCAGTGTTACTAATTAAATTGTTAAATGTGCGAACATCAGCCTCAACATTTTTATTATCTGTCAGTATTGCACTCACAATATCTGTTTATTGCTGAATTCTTACATCAATCCATTTACAACGAATATGCAGTGGGCAACAGCAAAGAAATAAAATGACAGCAATCAGACCTCTCTTTACAATTAAGCCTGAAGTAAATACATTACTTTGCCACGTAAAAAAAGATACTGGGCGGGAATGGGCAGCTAATAAGTATCACAGTGACTTAAAGGAGAATGTTAGAGGTCATCCAAATTCATTATAAATTCATTCTATTAAGGTAAGCATCAGTTGACCCTTCACATATCCAATTGGTAAAAAAAAAAAAAAAAAAAACAAAAAAAAAAAAAAAAAAAAAAAAAAAAAAAAAAAAAAATTACGTTTACTTCAAATTCCTTTAAATGATGCCTATGAAACCCTATCGTTAGTGAATGTTCCACTTTTTAGATTACGTGAGTGCTGAGAAACAATAACGGACATTGGGGAAAGTGTTTTTAATGATCATTACTAAAAGATCAAAAGTACCCAAAGACTGATGCTAGTCACATACAATATGGACCAAAATGGTGCCTACTAATAAAGCACGCGACTGTCTGTGAACGAACACGTTACATTTTATTAGAAAAAAAGACAAGAAATAGATTGGGGGGGTGGGGGGGGATAATCCTTCAGACAAGTGACAGCATTCAATCCTGTGCTCCAACTGAACCCACAAAATTTCCATGCGAGTTTGTGTTTAGTCCCCACTTTACATTCAAGGCGTCGTAACAACGTTGTTTAAAACTTGTAGCCACTGATAGAGATGAGTTAAACAACCTCGGAATCCCTGTTCTGTGACCGACTTATAAGCACAATAAAGGATCCTTAGTAGCACATCAGGAAAATTTTAAAGTTGAAATCTAACCTCCAAAAGCATGAATCACAACTGAACTCGGCAACCTATTTCTAGTCAGTTAGGCGATCCTTACGTCTTCATAGAGTTTCTCTACGTAGTTCCAGACCCCCCCAAATGAATTGCCCAATATGGTTCAAACCCCCCTTTGCTAAAGTCCACCTAAGTCCTATTTGTTGTCAATATAACTTAATATACTTAGTTAAATACATAATTTAGATATGAATAGCTATAAATAGAACATACAAGAAAATCAAAAGCATTTATATTTTTATATAATTATCTATTTACAAAATGTGCCCACGTATACATTGTCATATCAAAATTAAATATATAGAAATATCCAGAAATCAAATTCCATACTCCCACCATGTGATTCTCAAACCCGCATGGAATATGGATACCCCCCCCCCCCCCACCCCTGTTGACAGCCCTTCTCTATACTCTGTTTTTTTTTTTCATCTGTCCATCCGCCTATGGTGTTTTTGTATGGTAACACTGCGTCCCGGGCTTTAAATAGTTACGCTATGTGTAAGTTTTAGGTAAATAAAAGGATATCTGGGTGTACATTTGCAACTGAAAAGTGTTTAAATAAATTACAGTATGCGAATTATACCGTTAATATTCGAAATAGGATATTATTATTATTGTTGAATGTAAGCAATGTAACTATCTAAAGCCCGGGACGCAGTGTTACCATACAAAAACACCACAGGCGGATGGACAGACGGAAAAAAAAACAGAGTATAGTTATGAATCATTAGGACATACTTATTGCCATAAAATTCATTTCTGCTTTTTCTTATATTTTCATCTAATTATTTATTATTTACTTTATTTCTTTCTAATAACTGTCTTTTTTTTTTTTTTTTTTTTTTTTTTTTTCCCTAGTATTTTCTGTTACTTCAAATGAACAATATTCCTTGGAAACTTGAATTTCAAGTCAGTAACCCCTTTGAGTTTATTCTATATAAATAGGTTTCATCATCTAGATACTAATAATAATAATACTAATAGTCATTGTTCTTTTGAAGTAATAAATATTTATGCCACTTCGGGTTGAGTATATAATAGAAATTATTTCGCGACACATTAAAAATGTTGCGCTATGAACGTTAGGTGATTTGGCAGTCACCAAAAGCCGGCTTGCAAGGTCTCTCCATATCCAAAAACTATTTGATCAAGAGCGAGGAAAAGACCCTCGCACACAAAATTTCCATTCGCAACTCCATTCTCTGTTTGCAAACCGCGATATACGCTCCAGATTTTATGGAAAGCGTTTTAATCTTTAGCTCTAGTTTTCCTGACATCTCTAAATGAAGTTCTTTCCTTAAAGCTTTCCCCTCTTTTCATTAGCAAGCCTTCAATCCTTCTTCTCTTTTTTTCCCTCTTTTTCTTGTTCACGTTTGGCAAATACCACTCACTTCTTTCCTCCAACCGTTCTTCCTCACTGTCCCTAACGT
Organism: Macrobrachium nipponense; assembly: GCF_015104395.2. Taxonomy (NCBI): domain Eukaryota; kingdom Metazoa; phylum Arthropoda; class Malacostraca; order Decapoda; family Palaemonidae; genus Macrobrachium; species Macrobrachium nipponense. Next base: position 82,540,442 of record NC_061110.1, on the reverse strand, counting down.
TCGTCCGTTACTATTACACTGGCCTCGTAAATAATTCAACATGATGAAATTCTATGTAGATTGATTTGAGAATGAGTGTGAATATCAAATTTGGGCAAATAATTTACGAAGCCGACGAAAATTTCTCAGTATAATAAAACAATGTAAAATATAGTAATTGTTCCTAATCGTTTTCCCTCCTAAAACACTGAAAAAGGACTACTGAGAGAGAGAGAGAGAGAGAGAGAGAGAGAGAGAGAGAGAGAGAGAGAGAGAGAGAGTACCAATTTAATAATTTCGTGAACGAAACGAGTAATAAAAGGACTAAGTTAAAAAAAAAAAAGTTTCGCTTAAAGTTAGACTGCTGACTTCCTGGGACTCCTGAATGTTATACATACATACATACATACATACATACTACATACATACATACATATATATATATATATATATATATATATATATATATATATATACACGTATATATATATATATATATATATATATATATATATATATATATATATATATACTATCTACAGTATGATCCTCAAACAGCAATTCAGGAATGCCGAAGACACATGGATGTTTTATAAGATTTCTTCATATAGAAACGTTTCGCACATGACTATGTGCATCATCAGTCTGAAAAATGACAGAATAATAACATTAAAAATACTAAAAATACACAGGATTCATTAGAATGACAAATTAAAAACATTAAATGACTAATATGTAATATAGATAGAGGAGACTCATCATTATCATCTTCACACCATTAACTTACAGACCGGGCGCTAGCTCAATTTATTCAAGTGAAAAGGGGAATAAATATAATTAGTTTTAAACTACTGTTTCGACAGCCCCTTTGAAAGAAACGAGCTTCTGCCGAGCATCAGCCTGACATTATTAGCCGTGGGAACTATTTTAGGGGGTCGAAATTCCACGGTTATTCATGTTTTAAGAGGAATGAAAAAAAAAAAAAAAAAAAAAAAAAAAAAAAAAAAAAAAACAGATTTTTCTTTATCGGTCACGTGCTTGGGTTCACAGCACTGATAATGACAGAAGTTCATGCCTGTCATAGACCCTAGTCAGAAGGGTTTTTGGGGGGTCGGGCTAACAAGTTAATTTAAGTGAAGAGAAGAATGAATAGAAATTTTTCCAAACTAAAGATTAAGTAATGTATTGTTGAAAAACACAAATGACAGATATTTTCTATTGATAGCTATATATTATTTCGCACTGGCTCCATGCGGCAGTATTATATATATATATATATATATATATATAGATATATATAACTATATATATATATATATATATATATGTATGTATGTATGTATGTATGATATATATTTATATATATATATATATATATATATATATATATATATATATATATATATATATATATATATATATATATATATATATATCTATATATATATATATATACTATATATATATATATATATATATATATATATAAGCCAAGCCAAAGTTTTAACTTTGTCTCTTACAGAAAGAGAAAGAGAGAGAGAGAGAGAGAGATTTGGTACAATAAAGGGTATGAGGCAGGTGATGTGCAATTGATGAAGATGTTCGGGGGGGGGGGAAGCGGGCCTGGAGAGGGCCCGAAAGACTTCAAGGATGAGCCCTAAAACCCCCCAAGGCTCGCGAGTCTCTTGAGGGTAACCTTGAAGGGAAGGATCCAACCCAGAGGCTGCTTCCTCGGAGGAAGGCAGGTCTCCTGCCAGGTTGGGGAAGCGAGCCTGGAGAGGGCACGAAAGACTTCAAGGCTGATATATATATATATATATATATATATATATATATATATATATATATATATATATATATATATATATTATATACACAAACACATATCTATCACTTGAAATTTCTAAGATATTTATAAATAAACAAACACGAAGGAATGAAGTTACAGTTAACGATATCCTAACATACTGGGGAACACAAACAAGAGTTTTCTTTCTATAAGTCAAAAGCCAGCTGTATAAATCGATGAAAAACGAAGACGGAAATGATCCTTACGATCGACTGACACCGACAGGATTCCTCCTAACTCATTCCTTTCGTTCGGAGTCCTTCCAACAACTCCCTCTCCCTCCCCTCCCCCACCCTTCCATCTCCCTCCTCATCCGTCCCCTTGTACAGCTGAGTCTATAACGATAAAGGAGAAGCCGGAAAAGGGACGTTATATCCGCGATTAATTTTTCAAAGCGTTTGTCGAGGTTCGACTGTCTTCTCCACATGACATTACGGAACATTTTTCATGGCGACTCACCTGACGCATGCTTCCCAGAGAGAGAGAGAGAGAGAGAGAGAGAGAGAGAGAGAGAGAGAGAATTACGCGCAATAATTAAGTTACATTATTATAGGAGAAAAGCGTGACACATAATTACCAATTTACCTTTGTGTGTGTGTGTGTGTGAGAGAGAGAGAGAGAGAGAGAGAGAGAGAGAGAGAGAGAGAGTCTTACGCGCAATAATTAAGTTACATTATTATAAGAGACAAGCGTGACACATAATTATCAATTAATCTTTGTGTGTGTGAGAGGAGAGAGAGAGAAGAAAAGAGAGAGACGAGAGGAGAGAGAGAGAGAGAGAGAGAGAGAGGTATTAAAAAGCTAATAAGCTCAGTTACAGGAAGCTTCTTTGTATATACACACACACACACATATATATATATATATATATATATATATATATATATATATATATATATATATATATATATATATATATATATATATATATATATATATATATATATATATATATATATATATATATATATATATATATATATATATATATATATATATATATATATATATATATATATATAAACTTACCGTTCATTCTGGGAGACACCTTACAACAGAGAGAGAGAGAGAGAGAGAGAGAGAGAGAGAGAGAGAGAGTTAATCTGTCATAACTTGCATTTGCGTTATACAGACATCGTTAAGAGTGGGTCATCCGCCCCTAACTCACTTTGTTAGGATATCATCCTCACGCCATGATATATCTCCTCGAAACTTCATAAGGGCAGAGAATTTGGCAAAGGCGCCGCCAATAACGCGGGAGGAATTGCAGAAACGACGAAAAGACAATAGGTTTATTCGGACTTTGTAGTTTTGTACCACTGGGAATTGAAAATTACGAGTGCGATAGCACCTTCGGTAATTTCCTTCCCTGGAATTGTGAATTACGAGGGAATAGTGACTTGGGTAATTCCTGCCTTTTTCAGATCTGTAGCTACTTGCTAATGCGAATAGCATTTTCCAGAGGAACGACTTGGCATTATAGTGAAAGGACACTACAAAATCATGGCCTTGCGAGAATGGATTGTGTTTAGACCAACCAACCATTATTGAGCACCCGAGAAAAAAGAAAGGGATTATTGGTAGTCGAACTTAACACAACTGGAAATAATTCAAGGGAATGAGAATACTTTTATTTTTCTCGGAATGAAAAATAGAAGCATTCTAAAGGATTTTAGAAGTTTCATATATTTCGTTTTGAGCTCGTATGACATTATGTATGGTCACTCATATAAGTTCAAGGACGTCCCCGGGCATAACGCTGAATTCCATCGAACCCCTTTCTGGACAATGGGTCTGTATAGTGACGTAAGACGGGCACACATCGAACATTTCTATAGCAGTTAGGTAATTGAACATCAGGCCAGTTTCGCACTCCCCGACACCTGTCATCCAGAAACGGGTGAAACACCCGGACATCCATGAACTAATATGAATGACTGTGCATAAATTGAATGCTCGCACACTGAATTTCTAATTACAAAGTTAATACCGTAACTGGTTTTCCGTAAAAACTGAAAAACAAACACCTACGTAAAATCTTTTGTAACTGTTATAACTGCTCAGTTAAAAATACGAAGGGTTTTACCACTTCCCTGGTTACTCTGCTGTACTTCAATTTCTTCACTTCTACCCGTTTCCTCTTATTCAGCTGAGGAACTAGCTGCATTCTACTTCATAAAAGCACAAGATAAGAGCCTATTGTGGATCGGAAGCCATTCTGGTATTTAATGAGATTCAATTCGGAGAGTGGTGTCTGCTAGAAACATCTGAGAACACAAAACTGATCTTGCTGATCAATCTAACTCTCACAGCTACCTGAAGAATACTTTTTACTGGTTAAATTTAGTAAAGGCAGCGAATGAAAAACATGAATATATTTACATCTAATTCCTGCTGCGACATTTTAAGCTAGTTGTTATCGTTAGTGTACTTAGGCCAATTTGCATCGACTGTAATCTCAGTATTCAAAAAAGATTGACTTCACATTTGCAATAAAGGAATGATGAAAATAATATGAAGAAACAAAGCCAGTATTTACAGAAAATATGTTTAAATTTGTTTTTTACTCTTTGTGAGCTGAAATATTTCCCTAAATAAACATGTAGTCGATCTTTTGAATAAAATATTTGCTATATATAATATATATATATATATATATATATATATATATATATATATATATATATATATATATATATATCATACATCATAAGTAAAATAAAAGCAAGTAACCAAGTTCTTAACTGATTTTCCTTATGCATTATTGCACCTTCCCTAACTCTGAAGAAATTAACTATCTCGGACTGGCGTGCATTACAAATTATATATTCATTTCCTCGACAACCTTTCACTCTTTTCATTTCACCCAATAACAGTAAGTACATACGAAATAAAAAAATTACGTAATAATCAATTAAAATAGAAACAAAAAAAACTACTTAACTTCAACTATACAGAAACGCACCTTACGTACTTACATCTAAGACATATCTAGAGTTAGGAGTCCCCAGGGAAAACCATACAGAAAACTTCCGAAATAAAATCCACTTCATATGCGGACACAAAAGGCTTGCTAACAAAGCGTAGAGGCAATTCAAGCAAACTATTCACTCGTGTTGTGCAATTAACAATTATGGCTCCTTCCACCAACTATTATCATCAATTACCTTTACTCGATTAAACAAATTCAAAACAATAGGATGCAGTTTTGCGTCACCTACGCTATTTTAACACTTCTACATATTCCCACAGCACCAAAGCAAATACGTTTCTCTCTTTAAACAGATATTCTATCATGCATATATTACCTTCAGCAGGACATGCACTATCACATTCAAAATCCAATAATGCCTTTTTTTTTTTCATTTTCCATTTCTTACCTAAAAATATAGGGTTTGAGGGAACTTTCATGCCACACGGGACAGCAAGCATGTCATAATTCTCCGTTGGTCCTCTCTAAGCAAGCAGGTCACTCTACTCACCAACAGTAGCAACCCACACCCATAGTTCAGATAGTCCCTAACGTATATGGATGCCGTTGTCACTTGTCAGTCTCTAGGTTCTCCTCTCTCTCAGGCGCTTTACCATATATATATATATATATATATATATATATATATATATATATATATATATATATATATATAATATCGATAAAGTAAGGCAAAATGAAGGTATAGACGAAATAGTCATCCATAAATTTAGGCCATGTTCACGTTTTGTAATTTGTGAGTGCTAAAATTCCAGTCAGAGTTTTGGAAGGGAAGTCCTTGAACAAGACACTTCAGCGAATAGTTCTCAAATCTAGTGAAGCGAAGCGCGGCCGTTTTTCATTACCTTCGAATGTTGTAGAATTAAACTTTCATCTACACAGATCAGCAACTCACTACCAGATATACATACACTTATACAATGAGTTTGACCAAATACACATCCATCATATATTACACACACACGCACATAAACATACATATAATTATATATATGTGTACATATGTTTATGTATGTGTGTGCAATATATGTTGGATGTGTATTTGGTCAAACTCACTGTATAAGCGTGTGTATATCTGGTGGTAAGTTGCTGATCTGTGTAGATGAAAGTTTAATTCTACAACATTCCATGGTAATCAAAAAGCGTCACGCTTCACTTCACTAGATTTGAGAACTATTCGCTGAAGTGTCTTGTTCAAGGACTTCCCTTCCAAAACTCTGACTGGAATTTTAACACTCACATTACAAAACGTGAACATAAACCAACTATATATATAACTATTTCGTATAGCTTCATTTTGTCAGAATTTATCGTTAGTCCTCCCTCTACTGTTTATATTCCTAAACAATCTTCCTTTGTATGAGATAAACAGATATCTTTGAAAAATATTTAACTTTCCCCTGTTCCCCTTTCTCACAATAGTCCGCTACTCTCTCCGTAGATTTCAGAAAGAAAATTCAAATATATTTTCTTTTTTATTCCTTTCGTCGTGATGGCATACGTATAAGAGAATTTTGCCTGGGGCTGTTTACTGATTCAGTACA
>NC_061110.1:82519078-82529078 GCF_015104395.2 Macrobrachium nipponense | reverse complement strand
AACAGAAAACTAACATACATATGTTGATGCAGAATTTCAGGGTTGAATTATTCCAGACAGCCGACTCGCACGAAAACCTCCTCGGGGCACACACAGGCCACCACATCCCAGTTCCGAACCAGATCTCGTACCAAAACAACGGACGGGTCGCCTCTCCCGATGACAACATGATCCACGGTCATGTTTTTGAAAGCGATGTGGAGCGACGTCGCTGGCTCAAATGGAATGTAAATACCTCCTATGTTTAACACGCTCGGTAAAAGGTTGCCCTTGAACATATCACTTTCCAGAAGACAAATACCGGCGACGGTAAAAGTCGTTTCGCGTAATGAGCCTCGGTAAATACGCACACGAGGTTTGTTCAGACGAGAGGCCCCATTTGTCATATCAGCGAAGATGAAGTCACCTGGCGTATGTCGCTCGTTTGCAAGAGTACATTCTTCCGTGAAGGATGCGCGGAGAAGTAAATAATTAAAGATGAGTTGAATAATGATTCCAATAATATTGGCAAACACTGAGACATGGAGTGCAACAGATTTAATATGCCCAGTCTATTAAGTAGTCTGGAAAGGCAAAAGAAAATCAAGGCTTAGTTATGAGAACTATTTTCTCCTCGATTTTTTTTCAGATTGGCAAAATTATTTGCATCTGGTATCGGAGTTCTCCTTTTTTTCTTTTCATAGAAAAATGAAAAAAGACTGAACAACACTTTGGAAACGAGGTCTGTTCCATTTGGTTCAATCTTCGTTTACTGTAAATCTGTCCGAAAAATCATAAGCAAAATTTTCGTATTTAATTACTTCTTTATTTTTCTTTATGAACTTCACCTGCAAATAAGATAAGTTATCAAGCATACATTTGAGGTGGACGTATCGCTTTTACGAAACTACCAGAACATCCGAGTTGCATTTTAATCAAGCAGGTTAATTCCACCATGATATATTCGCTGTCCATTTGCTCTAGGGCACTTTATTTTATCTGACATGGAGGCTAATTAAATTTCTTAGAACTCATATGACTTAAATCAAGATTTCTTTACTCATTTCTGTGAGGTACATTTTGTCTACATTGAACAACAAATCTGGGAAAATGCTTATCTGATGCAGTACTGAAACTAATCCTGCAAGCAATTCTTTACCTAATGATATAAACATGAACTGATAATATAATCGTATATAACTCTTTACTTAAAAGAAAGTAGAAAAATTATCAAACTAGAACAACAGAGGGACACTGAACTACCCTAATCTAAGTTAGACTGTTGAAAAGCATCTAAACGCTCTGTTCACCTGAAACAAAACGTATATATGAAATTTTAAATAAAATACTTCATAGAGATTATAAAACCTTGACACACTCTCCACAAGGTTAAAATGAGCAGAATCTGTAGAGAAACAAGAACTCGCTTTTCAAAATGCATACAAAATGCTGCCGCTATTGTTTCGTCTTTGCAAGATATAATCCCAACTCCATCTCCGAAATCTGAATGTAAACACAAAACAAACACACAAATGTATATGCAGAATTTCAGGGCTGAATTATTTCCGGCAGCACGAAGACCTCCCTCTGCACCAGCCAGCATATCCCGGTTCCGAACCAGATCTTGCATTGCAACATGACCCACGGTCATATTTTTGAAAGCGATGTGGAGCAACGTCGCTGGCTCAAATGGAATGTAAATACCTATGTTTAACACGCTCAGCAAAAAGTTGCCCTTGAACATATCTCTTTCGAGAAGACAAATAGCGGCGACGGCAAAAGTCGTTTTTGCGTAATGAGCCTGAATAAATATGCTCATGTGAATAAATATGCTCATGACGAGCTTTGTTGAGAAGAGAAGCCGCATTTGCCATACCAGCGAGGATGAAGTCACCTGGGGTATTTCGCTGACAGGAATAAAATCCGACGTGAAGGATGTGGTGAAGAAAGTAACTAATTGAGATGCGTTGTATAATGATAAATCAATATTCAGAGACACTCCGATATAATTGTTGTAACAGTGCATAGAGCGAAATGTCACGTACAAAGAGTGTAAAAAGAAAACAATAAAAAATACAGACAACAATATCTACCTCACTCTTTAATACGTAAAAATTCCTATCAGAAGTGAATCTAGCCACTGCAGCAACGTGTGAGGAAAGTATCCCAAGTGAAATAATAATAATAATAATAATAATAATAATAATAATAATAATAATAATAATAATAATAATAATAATAATAATAATAATAATAATAATAATAATAATAATTATTATTATTATTATTATTATTATTATTATTATTATTTTATTATTATTAATAGTAGCAGTAGAAGTAGTAGTAGTAGTAGTAGTAGTAGTAGTAGTAGTAGTAGTAGTAGTAGTAGTAAAGCCGAACGGTCATAACATTTTTCCTCACAACCTAATATACCAGTATGTCAACAAATGACATAACGGTATTGGCTATATTAATATATTGACTGACAGAAAACGAATAATCCTTTCGGAAAATTAGACATCAAATACAGGGACCACGGGAACTGCGTGATTACATAAAAGGTATGTAATAAACAGCTATATTACATTTCCTGATGAAATGGACCCCAAGGACCATAAAAGAAAATTGCGTCAAGGCGACACCTGTAATATTTATAAAGTTTGATTTAAGTCGATGATGAAAATAGGGGATGATCTTTACCTAAAAAAATTAAATTTTTTTATCTGAAATGATTCTTTGTCTCCTTAGTTCTATTCGTTACTCATTCTTTGAATGCTTTCAGAGCTTATTGTCGGTTATTCTGGAATACAGACATATTCAGTCTGCTGGTTTTTCTATTATATCTTGCAGTTCATAGACACAACAACACTTTACAACATTTCAGTACAACAGCCAAATTCCAGAAGGTAGATTTGCTATTGTGTTTTCATTGTTCTAGTCCTGGGGAAGGGCTACAAAAGATATTCAAGGTGTGCGGAAAAACAAAATATTTTTCTACGATTTACCAAATAAGAGCTTTATTCCTCGTTTTACATACTGCGATGAAAGTAACAAGACAATTCAGTTTACTCTTGAATGACAATGACATAATAAATTCGGATTTGTTAAGGGTATTTAAGAAACCCATTTTACAAAACGCAACTTCACTGTCAGTCAATATATATATATATATATATATATATATATATATATATATATATATATATATATATATATATATTGTGTCTCCTTATACTTCACATTCATGTAATGCGTCATATACAATCACTGGTGTTAACAAGAAACATTCTCAGATATTCATGAATCTTTTATATGTGCAAATGCCTCCAACGATTCCACCTTTTTGTATGTAGTCTCCTAATGTATTGGTAGTTATCGTGTGGTAAAATCGGCAGTTATAAGAAAACCACCTTTATTCACGTCACCACCTTACCATTACTAATAGGCTACTGTTTGGGAAGGTCCTGTGCCGGAATGGCAATGGTATGATCTATACCAACCACAACATGCACAGCAGGAGGTAGAACGTGAATGGCTTGATGCTGGGGAAATGACAGGCGGTAGACCAGAGAAGACCAGCTTATTCCATTGAGTGACTTTATACATCGTACTGGAGACTTAGGTCCATGAATATAAATTAAAAATATAAGTGTAGAAGAGGTGGCATCATCATTACTGGTTGCTTAGAACTCCCAGAAGACTGCTATGAGCTTTTACATTAACCAAGAGGAGAAATGATGAAGAAGCTTTACAATTAGACTTCAAATCCTCCGAAGAGATTATCACTAGGTGGTAAATAAATACAGCAAATTGTGTATTGCTTTCAATCTCTGCCTCTTACCGGGCAAAGGTAACTGGTGACACCTTATGAACGATTATTTGTTAGCTAATTCTATGTAGTTGTCAGCCCTTGACAGTTTTACTAAACCGGAGAGGACCATTTGTCGTTTAGTATGACTGGTGAGGTTTAATCAAATGAATTTTTATTTTGCGGCTGTTGTTGCTGGCATTCATGATGATATCTCCATTTTATAAAGTCCAGTATGTTCGTTTTAACTGCAAAAAATGGGCTTCCTTACTTGAAGCATCACAAATACTACTGTCGCTATCTCCTTTGGGACAGTATCCAAAATCAGTTGATGCTCTCAAATTTTGGCACATTAACTGCGACCTTCGTGACACTGGAGACTATTTGCTTTAATCCCAGAAAAGTAAACATACAAAGAGCACAGGTGCAGAGAAACCAGCAATCGTTGGCCCACATAAACAGTACGCGAATCTTACCTGGCAAAAATAGTTTTTCATAATTCATGGTTTTGAGAGGTCTTTCTTTTATAGTCATTCATTTGATTTAGTGGTCCTTTAACTAATCTAAAATTTGATTTTCTACATGAGATTAGATACATTATCTTAAAGATTTTTTTCCCCCAAATACTGTCCTTTGCTTCCTACACTTAGTTTTTCTTTCGCTCTTGCATCCTGTATTTAGTTCTTTGGCTGGTGAAGGTTTCACTGATTTGATAGTGAGGAATGACCCTTGCCACAATAATTTTATTTAGGTTCTTGGTAAATATACATGGCCATTCCCTCCACAAATGAACCATGCTAATGGTTTACATTAGTATAAATGTTAAATTCTGTCCAAAGCTTCGACAACGGAAACATCTAAATCTTGGGACAAATTGCTTTATCTCATAGCTATGCCACTCTGCAGTAGTATTGGGGTCTTGATGTGTCTAATGTCATAATAAAATTAGAATGAGGTAGGATCGAATCTCTCATCCACGTTCACATTACCATAAAACATTTATTGCTCAGCGAGTTTCAAGTTCTTGTTGAGGATTGCCTTCAGAATAACTTTGTATAATTAAGCTGACAGCAGAGTTCCCCTCCACTAAGAATCTAACAAAAATTGATATTTTCTTTTCATGAACATACTATTCATCAGTAATTTACTGCAATGTTAAGGGGATATTTTTGTTGTGTACCTTAAAAATTAATAATTTCCATTAACTTTACAGATATCAATGTTATTAAAATTCAATTTACGTATTTAATAAATGAAATGTGTATAAAAAAAAAAACCAGTGACACTTCCATATGAACTCTACCTTTTCTTAACCCCAGTGACGCTTTCATATGCACTTTACCTCCTAAAATAAAATGCTGCTCTGAGGAAAAAAAAACTATTTTGTACTTTCATGTTAAAAAACATCCACGAAAAAGATCCTTGTTATGTGCGCATTCTTTAACACCGAGGAAAACAATAAATGGCCTTTAAATGAACATTTAGTGGACTGCTATTCACTCTGGTCATGCGTATGAAAGCACCAGTACGCGCGCGCGTGCGCGCGCGTGTGTGTGTGTGTGTGTAAGTGACACACACATGCATAAGTATGTATGTATATGTACATAAATTTCTGACTAATCCATAAATTTGGGTTATGTTCTCATTTTGTAACTTCAGAGTGCTAAAATTCCAGTGAGAGATTTGGAAGGGAAGTCTTGAACAAGACACTTCAGCGAATAGTTCTCAAATGTAGTGAAGCAAAAAGTGGTGGTTTTTGATTACCTTCGAATGTTGTAAAATTAAACTTTCATCTACACAGATCAGCAACTCACTACCAGGTATACATACACTTATACAATGAGTTTGACTAAATACTCATCCATCATATATTACACACACACGCACACGAACATATATATATAATATATATATATATATATATATATATTATATATATATATATATTATAATATATATATATATGTGTTGTGGTGTTACATATGTTTCTGTATGTGTGTGTGTGTGGAATATATGATGGATGTGTATTTTGGTCAAAACTCACTGTATAAGTGTGTGTATATCTAGTAGGAAGTTGCTGATCTGCGTAGATCAAAGTTTAATTCTACAACATTCCAAGGTAATCAAAAACCGTCACGCTTCACTTCACTAGATTTGAGAACTATTCGCTGAAGTGTCTTGTTCAAGGACTTCCCTTCCAAAACTCTGATTTGAATTTTAACAATCTCAAATTACAAAACGTGAACATAAACCAACTTTACATATAACTGTTTCGTCTATAGCTTCATTTTGTCTGACTTTATCGTTAGTCCTCCCTCTACTGTTTATATTCCTAAACAATATTCCTTTGTATCAGATAAAAAGATATCTTTGAAAAATATTTAACTTTCCTGTTCCCCTTTCTCACAAAAGTCCGCTACTCTATGCGTAGATTTCAGAAAGAAAATTAAAATATATTTGCTTTTTTATTCCTTTCGTCGTGATGGCATACGTATAAGAGAATTTTGCCTGTGGCTGTTTACTGATTCAGTACAAAAACACTAAATATAATACTGAATATTTTCATTACCGATCTTCATTTTCCAGCTAAAAACAAGAATATAGAGTTTGCATAAATGCATACACACACACATACACACATACACACACACACACACACACACACACATATATATATATATATATATATATAATATATATATATATATATGTGTGTGTGTGTGTGTGTGTGTGTGTGTGTGTGTGTGTGTGTGAGCTAGCGCTAAGTTGAAAAATGTTAAGTTGAAGACGGTTGTTATTGACGATTAGAAACTGATTCAACGTCAATTAATTTGGGATCCACAGAAAAACATCATAGTATTTTTCGTGCAAATACATTCTACACTTTTCAAGTTGTGAATCTCTCTCTCTCTTTCTTTCTTTTGGAATGACAATCATGACAGTTCAACCCACCACTATGATTTTATATTCTCTCTTCATTTCTGTTAACATTCTCGTCTCATTATTTCTCTAGGGCGAATGTTATCAGCCTGAATTTGTTCAGTATTTAGGCTATTTGTAGTTTTAGAGAGAAGTCATTCAGTGTAGATAATTTGGTACCTACAAGCAGTAGTTTAATCTCAGGACTGTAGTCAAGATTTCCAGTGAAGTGTTGGAATATCCTACGGAAAGACGTGGTACTTAGACCAACATAAGTAATTCTGACCCGAATCTCATCGGGGATTAAGTTTCCGTACTGGCTGTAGGCTCTCCAATCCCGAACATTCTAACATACAAAACCACTCTAAAAACTCTAAAACATATCGAAAGAAGTGATTTCTGTATCAAAGGCCAAGAAAATAATGCATATGAACTGCCTATCCTGGAATCATTATTTATTAAACCACTGGTTCCCAGTTAAATATCCAGACCTCCTCCACACAACTGATACCTGCGGTAACGTTTATTTATGTATTCTCATTCTGTCTTCTGCCTTCATTGCTTAAGGTTGGTTAGCGGTCTTCGGTCTTGCCTTTGTTTCTGTATTTTTTATTTATTCTGTGTCGTAATTTATGAATTTTACTGATTTTTAGAGAAACTTTTAAAGTGATTTTATTCATTATTTAACAGGTTCCCTGCTGATGTAATAAAGTTATTACGAAACGTAGGAAATAAAGAATTATAAGGAATTTAGAAAGTTACCATGGTTCACCTTCACGCTGACATGTCCACCTGGCCGTCGGCTACCCTCTGTCTTTTGATATGTATATATATATATATATATATATATATATATATATATATATATATATATATATATATATATATATATATATATATATTGTGACATTTATAGATCTCTTTGTCTACAGTAATTTATTAATTTAGTTTGATTTGGCAAACGGCAGTCATTTCCTCCAAATATCAGCTGATTTTTTAGTAAACGTGGGAAACCACCCGCCAGCCAGAGGTAGGGAGTTCCTAAGTTGGGGGTAAAATAGTCTTTTGTCAGCTTTAGGGACGTATCAAAACAAGGAAGGATGTAGGCAGACTAAGGTACTTCTAAGACCTATATCTTAAGCTCTTTTTCCTGTGAACCCTCTGCTGGCTGTATGTTCTGTTTCCAGGATTTGCCCTGCTCGTGGGGGGTTAAGCCGACTCCCAACACCCCCCATCCCGGAAAACACCTGGATTCAGCCCCAGTCGTCTCCAGACGTGACTTTCCGGACGGATGTCCCACCACATGCCTTCCATTTAGCCTATCCATGCGCTAGTGGCGCGCCAAGACACCAAAAGACCTAAGCAGAGCCGGGCGCCACATCTCTACAAAGATCACTGAACACGACATCCAGGTACGTCTTTGTGAAACAGCATATTGCCCAGTCCCTTACATCCTATTATCTATTTTGGACCCCCATTTTCCCAATTCAAATTTCAAAACAAAACCAAAAAAGAACTCATCCCTTTGTTCCTCTACTGCCTCATGGCCTGCGCATGTTCCCACTTGTGTGATCGTCCCAGACAAATGAATGTCATGCATACCTCAGTGAAACATTAAAGTTCCTTTTCCCCAGTGTTAGAGAACTAATTATCCTTACCAAAGCAAGAAGTCATTTTTCTTTTAAATTTTATTTGTGTAATCTGGGATCCTTTTCCAGATTTTCCCTGAGTCACGTACGAAGTCTGTCTGCCCGCAAATGTTGCATTCCCGCAAGATTATGAAAACCAGCTTTATCAATTCCCTTTTGCCGCCATCTATCCATCCATTTGTGAGAGATTGTAAGTCCACGTGGGGGCCACAATAGCATTTACTTTTCTCCAAGCCAGTACGAGCCTTTTGTGAAATAAATAGCTGTAAAAGTATTTAGCTGAGTTTCTGGCGACCTGTTCCTCTAGAGTAAATATTCACTATAAATTAGTTTCACGGTAAGTTCAAGTCAATTTCATCCTGTTCCCTCCCTCAAGGGCCGGGCTCATACTGTAAAGATAACTATATATATATCATATATATAATATATATATATATTAAAATATATATATAATATATATATATATATATAAAATTATAAAAATATATATATACCTATATATATATATATATATATATTATACAATATAATATGGGAATTGATATATTTCATATATTGTACCAAGAAGGGAATTTTTAGTTGATAATAATTTCGTCCCCTCATGGGATCGAACCACGGTCCAGTCGGACAGGAATGAAATCAGGACGATATACCCTAATATATATTATATATAAATATATATATATATATATATATCATATAGTCATACTCAACATTACCGTGATTCATATACATACATCGAACTGACAAAGTGTTCTTATATCGGTATTACGTTCTACCCCGGAGTTAATATATTTTCCATATATGTTAACAAAGAAAAAATAGTATTACAGAACAAATTGTAATCTATTGTAGTGTACAGAAAATATATATCTACTAATATATCTATATATAGATACTATATATATATATATAGAATATATATTATTTATATACATACTAGACCTACATAATGTTTATGTGTGTGCATGGAGGGTGGTGAAAAAGGTATGGAGCTTCCAATTAATCACAAGAGAGAGAGAGAGAGGAGAGAGAGAGAGAGAGAGAGAGAGAGAGAGAGAGAGAGAGAGGAGGGTCATTACAACAGAAACACTAGCATGAGCCTTCAATTGAATCTTATCCTTGATTTGTGTTGAGTTGGTTTTCATGCACGGGCATGAAAACCAACTCAACACAAATCAAGGATTTGGTTGCTATTTTAATTAATCACTTTGTTTCATAGTAATGAGTTCAAGTTAGAAAAATCACATTATCCATTCAGGTTTGAATATGAAACACAGAGATGCGTGAATCTGCGATAAAGAGGGCTTCATAATAAAATAAATTCATTTCCATTTTAATATGTCGCCCTTATGGAGTATTGGGTACCCAAAAATGTTACTGTTATTTTGTTATTCATAGATGTCGTTTTTCGATACATTTCTTTGAATCGTTTACGTAGTTCATTTTATATTTCCCTTCAATTTTGTGCGTGTGGTAGTGTCCGTCCGTCGAGATAAAGTCTTTTTGCGAACTGCTTGAAAAGAGCGTAACTCATAAAATAAAATGCTACACTGGCAAAAAAAAAACTATTTTGTACTTTCATGTTAAAAAACAATCACGAAAAAGATACTTGTTATGTGCATATTCTTCAACACGTAGGAAA
>NC_061110.1:82454078-82514078 GCF_015104395.2 Macrobrachium nipponense | reverse complement strand
GCGCGGCAAAAAGTTGCCCTTGAACATATCACTTTCGAGAAGACAAATAGCGGCGACGGCAAAAGTCGTTTTTGCGTAATGAGCCTGAATAAATATGCTCATGTGAATAAATATGCTCATAACGAGCTTTGTTGAGAAGAGAAGCCGCATTTGCCATACCAGCGAGGATGAAGTCACCTGTGGTATTTCACTGACAGGAATGAAATCCAACGGGAAGGATGTGGTGAAGAAAGTAACTAATTAAGATGCGTTGTATAATGACAAATCAATATTCAGAGACGCTCCGCCATAAAGAAAATTTTACGAATTGTGAAATAAGTATGAAATAATTGAACCCTGCATGCATTACCTTTGTTGTAACAGTGCATAGAGCGAAATGTCACGTACAAAGAGTATAAAAAGAAAAACAAAATCTACCTTACTCTTTAATACGTAAAAAATCCTATCAGAAATTAATCTAGCCACTGCAGCAACGTGTGAGGAAAGTACCCCAAGTGAAATAATAATAATGATAATAATAATAATAATAATAATAATAATAATAATAATAATAATAATAATAATAATATTATTATTATTATTATTATCATTATTATTATTAATAGTAGCAGTAGTAGTAGTAGTAGTAAAGCCGAACGGTCATAACATTTTTCGACACATCCTTATGTACGAGTATGTCAACAAATGACATAACGGTATTGGCTATATTAATATATTGACTGACAGAAAACGAATAATCCTTTCGGAAAATTAGACATCAAATACAGGGACCATGGGAATTGCGTGATTACATAAAAGGTATGTAATAAACACCTATATTACATTTCCTGATAAAATGGACCCCAAGGACCATAAAAGAAAATTGCGTCAAGGTGACACCTGTAATATTTATAAAGTTTGATTTAAGTCGATGATGAAAATAGGGGATGACCTTTACCTAAAAAAATTAAATTTTTTGATCTGAAATGATCCTTAGTCTCCTAACTTCTATTCATTACTCATTCTTTGAATGCTTTCAGTCTGCTGGTTTTTCTATGATATCTTGCAGTTCATAGAAACAACAACACTTTACAACATTTCAGTACAGCAGCCAAATTCCAAGAAGGTGGTTTGCTATGTTGTTTTCATTAGTTCTAGTCCTGAAGGGCTACAAAAGATATTCAAGGTGTGCGGAAAAATAAAACATTTTTCTACGATTTACCAAATAAGAGCTTTATTCCTCGTTTTACATACTGCGATGAAAGTAACAAGACAATTCAGTTTACTCTTGAATGACTGAAATAATAAATTCGGATTTGTTAAGGGTATTTAAGAAACCCATTTTATAAAACGCAACTTCACTGTCAGTCAAAATATATATATATATATATATATATATATATATATATATATATATATATATATATATATATATATATATATCAGTATTAACGTAATTGTCATTAATTTTATCTTAGTCTCAGCCTTGTGATTTTCTTTTAATTGTTGATTTATTTACGGTTAAGTGGTTTTTCTTGTGACAAGGCTGTGTTGCTAAAGAAGTTTAGTAGCCTACTCCCTGGCATTGGAATGTGTAAAAAGTTCACTCCTAACTCCATCTATTGTTTCTTTTTGGTGTTGGTGAGAGCTGCCATGGACTCTGGAGTGTTGACTGGCAGTTTCATCTCCTGATTTTACTGTGTTCGTCCTTGGAGACAAAAGTTTTCTTCGGAGGATAAGGTTCCTCCTCTAGTCAGTACGGGCCTGACTTGCATGCCTCCCACACTTAAGCTGCGTATTGGGATACCTGGATTACCTTTTGTGCTGTGGGCTCAGTTCCTGTGCCACCCGCGGCGTTCTGAGCTTTTGTAGCCTACCCTAGGCTATTATGTGTGTGAGGTGTGGACCTTCCTGCGGGCTCTGGACGACGCAGAGGAATTTATTCCCGGCCGAGTGGACGCAGGAAGGGCGCCTCTGCATCCTCCAGGACGTCGTCTTCACCAGTGCGGCAGTTGTGGGGGCATTGTGGCCCGAGGAGGCATGTAGGGAGTCTGTGAACAGGTAATATCCGTTTGGTATTTATTTCAGGGAGGCACTATTATTATTATACCCCTGTTGCTACCTGTGCTCCAGAACTCCCTCGGCTAGCGGTGACCTGACGAGTGACGCCATACCTGGTAGCTTGCCGTGATACCGTGTCAGACTTCCCCAGTGCTATGACCCTCAGCCTAGCACCTTTGGATGCCAACAAGTGTGGGTGTAACCCTTTGTTCCCTCTATAAACTGTGAGGAGCTTTTCTGTGGTTTCATTATTTTTGAAGTTCTCGTATAAGAACATTTTATTTGCCCCTATCCTAGGGTGTTAATGTTAAGTTTAGCTTTATAATATTAGGTAGGAATTTAAGTGTTTTCTTTCTGTATGTCTACTCCTTCCTTCCTAACCTTATTTAGTTATAGGTAGGTTATTTGGGCCCTTTATTTATTCCTTGTGTTATGGTACAACTATCTTAGGGATATAGTTTTAGAGGTTAGGTAATCCTACTGGATTTAATTTAAGGACTGTATATTTGTCCTATAGTCACAAGGCTGACTGTTGCTTATTATATTGCTTTGTGTAATAAATATTGTTAAGTTTTCTCTCGTGTTTTCGTCTCCATTGACCTTTATTTATTGGACACTGTATTACTGCCCTCTCTTTCCTGGTGCT
This sequence comes from Macrobrachium nipponense, assembly GCF_015104395.2. NCBI lineage: Eukaryota > Metazoa > Arthropoda > Malacostraca > Decapoda > Palaemonidae > Macrobrachium > Macrobrachium nipponense. Next base: position 82,511,392 of record NC_061110.1, on the reverse strand, counting down.
TTAAGAACTTGCACCACGGCCCCACAAGGGTCGTAATAATTGGCGACCGTGACAGGATTGAGAGCTCAGGGTGTTCAGTAATTGGGTACCTTTTTGGGTAGTGTTGCCTTCCCCCCGAATTATCTAATTTTGCATGATGGAGGAATTTACTTTTGATCCGGCAGAGTTTTTGGGGTCGGCTGATTGTTTGAAGCATCTGCCGGTTTTGAGTAAGAAACTTTTAATAGTGTGCACGGTGGTTGGGTATTGTGGTGAAGTCTTCGGACTCAAAGAAGGAAGTTTTGTCCTTAATCAGGAGTAAGGTTAGTCAGGACATGGCTGACGCAGAGCATTTGGTTAGCGATAGGGAGGATGATTTAGGAAGTGTTAGTGAAGGGAGTGTGGATATGGATAGAGACAATGTGAGTGTGGCAGCTGGTCTAACCTTGTTTGAAGATCCTCCTCGTATCGGTACCCTGTATGAAGGTCCTGCAAATTTTCCCGAAGGTCCCCTTAAAGGTAGTGGGAATTTATCTAATAATCCTTTTTTGCCTCTTAATTCTGTATCAGTGGAACCTGTCCCCCTTTCTAATGTTTTGAGTGAATCTAAGGAAGACAGAGAATTCAAATTAATATGTAAACGCATAGTTGCGTAAAATTGAGTTTGAGGAAAACGAGAGGGCTAGGCGTCATGAGAGGGAGATGGTAAACTTAAATTTGGAAATGGCTAGGCTACAGAGAGCAAATATGGCTAGCTCACCAAAGGTAGAAGTTAAAGAGAAATTTAATTTAGGTGCGGCACTTAAATTAGTGCCTATGTTTGATGAGAAGAACGTCCCAGAGTTCTTCAAGACGGTTTTTGAGCGTGTGGCTACCCCCGATTGTCTTGGCCCACAGAGATGTGGACAGTTCTTATCCAGTGAGGTTGATTGGCAAGGCAATTCGGGTATATAATGCCTTGGAGGAGGGAGTAGCTCGGGACTATCAAAAAGTTAAGAGCTTGGTTTTGAAAGCGTATGACCTGGTTCCTTAGGCCTATCGCCTCAGGTTTCGTAATTTCACTAAACACCCTGCACAGTCCTTCGTTGAGTTTGCCCGCATCAAGGAGGAACAATTCGATGACTGGTTAAAGAGTCGGCAGGTCGTCACTTTCGCTGCGTTACGCGAACTTCTGCTCCTTGAAGAATTTAAGAAAGCCTGTAGCAGGGAGTTGAGGGTACACCTAGAGGAGGTGAAGGCTACTAAAGTGAGTAGTGCCGCTCAGTTAGCGGATGAGTATGTGTTGAATCATCGGTCTGGTACTGGAAATTTCAAGTATGAAATGTTGAATAACCCTTCGCCTCGCGCCCCCAGTGGTGGTAGGAGAGGAGAAGCCTCTTTGTCGATTCCCCCATACCCCTAAAAATATGTTAACCCTAATTTCTGTTTCAGGTGGTAGGGATATGAATAGAGTCCAAGGAGGGTCTCCTCCCCCTAGAGTTTTTGTTAATAGGGGTTACCCTAATGCAGGTACTACCAGGTCAAATAATAATGAAAATAGAGGTTCAGGTCGTCGAGGAACTTGCTATTGGTGCAACAAACCAGGGCATTTCCAAAGCCAATGCAATGCTCGTCGATATTACCTGGAACGTAATGGTCAAAGTCCTGTGGCTGTAATTCCTGATAGGTCTAACGTAAATAGTAGTGCTGTAGACAGATCTGTAGTAGACAGTAGTAGTGTAGGTAGTTAGGTCAAAGATGTTCCTAATGCTCAATTGTGACTCGAGTTTGATAAATATGTATGGCCTGGAAAATTGATTTGTGATAACTGTGTTGTTCAGGTTAAGTTTCTTAGGGACACCGGTTCTGCCCGGTCGTTGATTTTGAAGACTACTTTAAATGGTGGTACTAAATATACTGGTAATTTTGTAGTGTTGGGAGGTTTCCCAGATTCAGTTGTCTGCTCCTTTGGTTAACGTCCACTTGTCTTTTCCAGGATATGATCAAATAACAGAGTTGGCTGTGGTGGATAGTCTGCCTATCCCTGGAATTGATGGTATCCTGGGGAATGATATGCTGGATGGGGAAGGTCGGGAGCTGTTCCCTATTTTGTCCGTTAATGCCAGTCCCGTGGCTGTAACTACTCGGTCCACAGCAAGAGCTGCTAATTTACTTGAAGATAATGATGATGACTTAATGTTAAGTAGTGTAGAGTTAGATGTAGAAAGGCCCGGGTCAGTAGAGAGTAGTGGAAGTGATGTAGTTAGTCCTTTTAACTTTGATTGTGACAGAGCTGCTTTTATTAAAGCTCAGAAAGATGAATTTAATTTTGATTTGGGTGATGTCGAGGATCTAACTAAGCCTAGGTTTTGGTATTGTAAAAGGTCTTTTATACAGCCACTGATGATGTAAATAAAATTGGTCGTGTTGAACAGATCATAGTGCCGTTTCAGTTCAGAAAATCTGTGTTGGAATTAGCTCACACAAATTTCTTTTCAGGTCATTTAGGCATGTCGAAAACTTTCCACAGTTTGGCTAGATATTTCTGGTGGCCTGGAATGAAAATGAGTGTAAAGCAGTTTATCAGAGAATGTGAGACTTGTCAGGTTATGGGTAAACCTAATCAGGGGATCCCTAAAGCCCCGTTGCATCCCATACCTGCCATAGGTGAACCATTTTCTGAATTAGTAATTGATGTTGTAGGTCCCTTACCTAAGACTAAAACTGGTTATGTATATTTACTAACTATCATGGATAGAGCCTCTCGTTTTCCTGAAGCTATACCTATGAGGCGTATTACTTCAAAGTTTGTTTTTGAAAAGTTAATTGATTTCTTTTCCAGATATGGTCTCCCTCGTGTAATTCAGACCGACTGTGGGACGAATTTCACGAGTAAGGTATTTAGGGGCAAATGTGCTGAACTGGCCATTCAGCACATTACCAGCGTACCTTATCATCCGGAGAGTCAAGGTGTGGTGGAAAGGTTTCATCAAACCCTCAAGTCTGTACTTAAGAAACTTTGTTATGATTCTGATAGCGAATGGGACAAAGTCCTCCCTTTTGCCCTCTTTGCTATTAGAAATCACCCTAACTCGTCTACAGGTGTAGCTCCTTTCGAGTTGGTATTTGGGCACAAAGTTCGAGGACCGTTAGAAATTATGTTTGAGATGCTAAAATTCAGCCGGAAGGGGGAAGTAAAAGTTGGAGGGTTGGTGGAAGATTTAAGGTCTAGGATGTTGAATGCCTGGAAGTTTGCCAGGGAGAATTTGGAACAGTCTCAATCCCGAATGAAGGAAAATTTTGATAAAAAGGTTAAGGTTCGTTCATTTGAACCGGGGGAATTAGTATTAGTGTTGAGTATGGATCCGGACAGTTTTCTCGAGCCGAGGTATAAGGGTCCTTGGAAGGTTCTGAAGAAGTTGTCTGATGTTAACTATGAGATTGAGGCTCCAGGTTCAAGCCGTAAATGCAGAACATTTCATATTAATCGTTTAAAGCCTTATGTGGGTAAGTGTGGTGATCCTTTAGCGATAGTGTATGAACCAGTGTCTGTGGTAGTTGATGTACCTCCAGAGGAGTCCGATGACTTAGTGTGTCAGGTTCCTTTGGATGCATTAGGGGAAAATATGCAAAATTTAGAACTGTTGAAAAGTAGTTTAGGACATTTAAATTTTCATCAAAGAAAAGAAGTGCTTAATTTAATCTATTCTTTTTCAGAACTTTTTCAGGATGCCCCAGGAAGAACCCAGGTTTTGAGCCATGATGTTGATGTGGGTGGTGCTTCCCCTGTAAAGCAGAGTCCTTACCGGCTGAACCCTGTAAAATTGGATTTGGTCAGTAAGGAGTTCAACTACATGTTGAAGCATGACCTTATTCAGCCATCAGTGAGTCCCTGGAGTTCTCCCATAGTACTGGTAAAGAAGGCGGATGGTAAGTTCCGCATGTGTGTGGATTATCGGAAGGTTAATACCCACACCAAAGATGATTCTTTTCCATTACCCCGTATTGATGACTGTCTGGATCGGATCGGGTCTGCCAAGTTTATTACTAAATTGGATCTGTTAAAAGGGTGCTGGCAGGTTCCATTGTCCGATCGTGCTCGTGAGATATCTGCATTTGTTACTCCTTTCGGACTTTACGAATGTAAGGTTATGCCCTTTGGCATGAAGAATGCTGCATGCACTTTTCAGAGATTAATGAATAGGGTCATTTGTGGTCTGGAAGGAACAGAAATTTATATTGATGATTTGGTTGTTTATAGTGATGACTGGAATACCCATATGGTAAGGCTTCGTAAGGTTTTTGAAGCTCTAAGGGGTGCTGGACTTGTAGTTAATTTGGCCAAGTGTGAAGTAGGGCAGGCCAAGGTTTGTTATTTAGGTCACGAGGTTGGTTTGGGTCGGTTGGCTCCAAAACAAGCTAACCTCGAGGCCATTATAAGTTTGAAAAGACCTGGTAATGTTAGAGAGGTAAGAAAAGTGCTGGGCATGACTGGGTATTACCGCCGGTTCGTCCGTAATTACTCTGATCTTGCTCAGCCTCTTACTAGTTTATTAGAAAAAGGAAAGAAATTCTCATGGTCTGATCAGTGTAAAAAAGCTTTTAACCAACTTAAATCAATATTGATGACTAATCCTATTTTAACTTCTCCAGATTTTCATAAGCCATTTATCATTGCCGTGGACGCTAGTGACGTTGGTATAGGAGGTGTCCTTTTCCAAAGGAAGGAAAGCGGTGAAGTTCATCTGGTATCTTACTTCAGCAAGAAGTTGTTGGCAGCTGAAAGGCGGTACTCAACAATTGAAAAAGAAGCTCTTTCCTTGGTTCGAATTTGACTCACTTCAAACCTTATGTAACAAATTTTTCTTTTCCCGTGGAAATCTGGACAGATCACAACCCGCTGGTGTTCATCGAACGGATGAAAGGAGCCAACCAAATGATTTTGCGATGGCGCTATTTCTTCAATAAATTTAATTTGATTATTAAGCACGTGAAAGGCTCGGAAAATAAGATTCCTGATGCCCTTTCCAGGACTACCTAAGTATGTTTTGCCTACCCCTCCTCATGCGCTGCCCTGCTCGTTTCTCAAATTTGGTGGTATGAAAAAATTATTCGGTGTAGTATAATTTTGTTTGTTCTTGTGCGTTTCCTATGTAGGTTAAGTTTAATAAGTTATCGTTTTGAAACATAACTTAGTCTTGTAGGCGACTACGCCAGTTGCTTGTGAGTTCTGTATATGATTGGTATTTTTGATCTCGTATGGATTCTGTCCTGTTAGTAGTTTTTTTTTTTATAACGGTGTTATACTAAGACATCTGGAGTGGTGCTGTGTGTGTGTGGTAGGCTAAGGTGTGTGTCTGAACTTTATTTAGTTTTAGCTAGATAGGTTTGTTTCTTAGTCTTTAAGGTTTTCTTTGCTGTGTGTTTTTGCCCATGTTGGTTTGGGTTGCATATGGTAAGATGTATATATATATTTGGTTTGTATATTATGTTTCAGATTAACTGTCATTCTGTTTCAGGTTTTTGTCATTTTGTTATGTACTCTTTGAGGCTAATTAATAAATAGTCTTTTAATGTGTTCTTTTTACAGGTCTTCCATTTAAAAAAAAAAAAAAAAATTTTTTGCTTTATCATTCAAAAAAAAATTTTTTTTTTCCTTCGGGGAGGAAGGTATCAGGTATTAACGTAATTGTCATTAATTTTATCTTAGTCTCAGCCTTGTGATTTTCTTTTAATTGTTGATTTATTTACGGTTAAGTGGTTTTTCTTGTGACAAGGCTGTGTTGCTAAAGAAGTTTAGTAGCCTACTCCCTGGCATTGGAATGTGTAAAAAGTTCACTCCTAACTTCATCTATTGTTTCTTTTTGGTGTTGGTGAGAGCTGCCATGGACTCTGGAGTGTTGACTGGCAGTTTCATCTCCTGATTTTACTGTGTTCGTCCTTGGAGACAAAAGTTTTCTTCGGAGGATAAGGTTCCTCCTCTAGTCAGTAGGGGCCTGACTTGCATGCCTCCCACACTTAAGCTGCGTATTGGATTACCTGGATTACCTTTTGTGCTGTGGGCTCAGTTCCTGTGCCACCCGCGGCGTTCTGAGCTTTTGTAGCCTACCCTAGGCTAGTGTTTGTGTGAGGTGTGGACTTCCTGCGGGCTCTGGACGACGCAGAGGAATTATTCCCGGCCGAGTGGACGCAGGAAGGGCGCCTCTGCATCCTCCAGGACGTCGTCTTCACCAGTGCGGCAGTTGTGGGGGCATTGTGGCCCGAGGAGGCATGTAGGGAGTCTGTGAACAGGTAATATCCGTTTGGTATTTATTTCAGGGAGGCACTATTATTATTATACCCCTGTTGCTACCTGTGCTCCAGAACTCCCTCGGCTAGCGGTGACTTGACGAGTGACGCCATACCTGGTAGCTTGCCGTGATACCGTGTCAGACTTCCCCAGTGCTATGACCCTCAGCCTAGCACCTTTGGATGCCAACAAGTGTGGGTGTAACCCTTTGTTCCCTCTATAAACTGTGAGGAGCTTTTCTGTGGTTTCATTATTTTTGAAGTTCTCGTATAAGAACATTTTATTTGCCCCTATCCTAGGGTGTTAATGTTAAGTTTAGCTTTATAATATTAGGTAGGAATTTAAGTGTTTTCTTTCTGTATGTCTACTCCTTCCTTCCTAACCTTATTTAGTTATAGGTAGGTTATTTGGGCCCTTTATTTATTCCTTGTGTTATGGTACAACTATCTTAGGGATATAGTTTTAGAGGTTAGGTAATCCTACTGGATTTAATTTAAGGACTGTATATGTGTCCTATAGTCACAAGGCTGACTGTGCTTATTATATTGCTTTGTGTAATAAATATTGTTTAAAGTTTTCTCTCGTGTTTTCGTCTCCATTGACCTTTATCTATTGGACACTGTATTACTGCCCTCTCTTTCCTGGTGCTTTAAGAACTTGCACCACGGCCCCACAAGGGTCGTAATATATATTTTATATATAGTATATGTATATGTATATGTATATGTATATGTATTAGTATATGAATATGCTCATGGCATGATGTAACAAACGAAACCTTGGTGTCTCTCTATACTTTACATTCATGTAATGCGTCATATACAATCACTGGTGTTAACAAGAAACATTCTCAGATATTCATGAATCTTTTATATGTGCAAATGCCTCCAACGATTCCACCGTTTTGTATGTAGTCTCCTAATGTATCGGTAGTTATCGTCACCACCTTCATTCACGTCACCACCTTACCATTACTAATAGGCTACTGTTTGGGAAGGTCCTGTGCCGGAACGGCGATGGTATGATCTATACCAACCACAACATGCACAGCAGGAGGTAGAACGTGAAGGGCGTGATTCATGTCCATACTTCATCAATTTCTAGCTCACTACAGATGCTGGGGAAATGACGTGCGGTAGACCAGAGAAGACCAGCTTATTCCATTGAGTGACTTTATACATCCGTACTGGATACTTAGGTCCATGAATATAAATTAAAAATATAAGTGTAGAAAAGGTGGCATCATCATTACTGGTTGCTTAGAACTCCTAGAAGAATGCTATGAGCTTTTACATTAACCAAGAGGAGAAATGATGAAGAAGCTTTCCAATTAGACTTAAAATCCTCCGCAGAGATTATCACTAGGTGGCAAATAAATACAGCAAATTGTGTATTGCTTTCAATCTCTGCAAAGGTAACTGGTGACACCTTATGAACAATCATTTGTTAGTTAATTCCATGTAGTTGTCAGCCCTTGACAGTTTTACTAAACCGGAGAGGAGCATTTGTCGTTTAGTATGACTGGTGAGGTTTTATCAAATGAATTTTTATTTTGCGGCTGTTGTTGCTGGCATTCATGATGATATCTCCATTTTATAAAGTCCAGTATCTTCGTTTTAACTGCAGAAATGGACTTCCTTACTGGAAGCATCACAAATACTACTGTCGCTGTCTCCTTTGGGACAGTATCCAAACTCAGTTGATGCTCTCAATTTTTGGCACATTAACTTCGTGACATTGGAGACTATTTGCTTTAATCCCAGAAAAGAAAAATACAAAAGGCACAGATGCAAGAAAAGTAAAAATACAAAAAGCACACATGCAGAGAAACCATCAATCGATGGCCCACATGAACAGTCTGCGAATCTTACCTGGCAAAAAGGGTTTTTGATAATTCATGGTTTTGAGGTCTTTCTTTTATAGTCATTCATTTAATTCAGTGGTCTTTTAACTGATATAATATTTGATTACCTACCTGAGATTAGATACAGTATTTTGCCGTTTTTTTTTTTTTTTTGTGGCAAGCACTGTCCTTTGCTTCCTACACTTAGTTTTTCTTTCGCTTTTGCATCCTGTATTTAGTTCTTTGGCTGGTGAAGGTTTCACTGATTCGATAGTGAGGAATGACCCTTGCCCCAATAACTTCATCTAGGTTCTTGGTAAATATACCATGGCCATTCCCTCCACAACTGAACCATGCTAATGGTTTATTTTAGCATAAATGTTAAATTCTGTCACCAGCTTCGACAACGGAAACATCTCAATCTTGGGACAAATTGTTTCTTTCCATAGCTATGCCGCTCTGCAGTGGTATTGGGGTCTTGATGTGACTAATGTCAAAATAAAATTAGAATGAGGTAGGATGGAATCTCTCATCCACGTTCACATTACCATAAAATTTTCATAGCTCAGCGAGTTTCAAGTTCTTGTTGGGGATTGTCTTCAGAATAGCTTTGTATAATTAAGCTGACAGCAGAGTTCCCCTCCACTAAGAATCTAACAAAAATTTATATTTTCTTTTCATGACCATGCTATTCATCATTAATTTACAGCACTGTTAAGGGGATATTTTGTTGTGTACTTTAAAAATTAATAATTTCCATTAACTTTACAGATATCAATGTTACTAAAATTCAATTTACGTATTTAATAAATGAAATGTGCATATAAAACCCCAGTGACACTTTCATATGCACTTTACCTTTTTTAAAGTTAAATATCTCTATGTATTAATATTGGAACTAAAGGGAAGAAGGGAAATCCTATTGTTTTGCCTTTAGTCCCCTGCTTGGGGTCTTCCAAGTTCTCAGTAAATTGTCAGCAGGTCCAAGAATCAAGGCCAACCACGTGAGTTTGCCATAGCAAAAAGGAGAGTCTCTTCATCGTAGAATGACTCAAGTCACTGCTACCCCATCGCCTTAACCAAAGCAAAGTGAATTAGATACTTATGGGTTACTTGCGTCTTAACATTTCAGAAAATATGCAAGGCTTGTGTAAATAAGTTACAAATCTAACATGTATTCTTACATATATATATATATAATATATATATATATATATATATATATATATATATATATATATGAATAACAATTAAAAGGTTTATGGTTTTTATATCATTATGTGTATAATATATATATATATATATATATATATATATATATAATATATATATATATATATATATATATATATATATATATTTTAGACAGTTGAAAATCCCCGGAATTCCCGGGATCCCGGAATTAGGACTAATTTTATCGCGGAATCCCGGGACAAAGAAAAATCTTCAAAACGACATCGCTAGCTCGGTACACATCTACCAGGGTTCACTTTTCTCCAACACTTTCTCTTGCAATACAATTAAAAGGTTTATGGTTTTTATATTATTGTGTGTTTATATATATATATATATATATATATATATATATATATATATATATATATATATATATATATATATATATATATATATATATATATATACACACAATAATATAAAAACCATAAACCTTTTAATTGTATTGCAAGAGAAAGTGTTGGAGAAAAGTGAACCCTGGTAGATGTGTACCGAGCTAGCGATGTCGTTTTGAAGATTTTTCTTTGTCCCGGGATTCCGCGATAAAATTAGTCCTAATTCCGGGATCCCGGGAATTCCGGGGATTTTCAACTGTCTAAAATAGCACATTATACCTAGTTTTCTATTCAGGTTTTTTGTGTGTTTAAAATTACTAGATATGCAGAAATATTGATGTAGGTTGACTGTCTTATTAATTCCACCTAATGTTTACACGCCATTGTCATTTGCCTTAAATGTACATGGACAACCTATGCATAAAGATCAATCGATATGAATTCATATTTCAGTAGGTATGTATGTACATATATGTATGCATATATACGTGTGTGCACATATATATATATATATATATATATATATATATATATATATATATATATATATATATATATAAATGAATGTATATACACATACATATATGTATGTATGTATGCATGTATATATAATTAATTATATTATATATATATATATATATATATATATATATATATATATATATATATATATATATATATAATGGGACTACTTCGCCTGATTACCGACCCAAATATACAAAATAAAGCATTAGGTAAAAAGTAATACTACGTTTCCAAATGATAAAGAAGGAATGTGTTCCTCTTGAAAAATCTGCAAACTTGTACATGATTATTTTGTCACTGTTTTATACCCCTGTCCTTCATAGATTTAACTACTGCGATAAACTCGTAACACTGAAACAGACGCTTTAGCTTTCCTGCACGGATTTATTTGATAGGCCTTATATTACAAAAGTGTTGCAACTTGAAATTTTGCAACTAGCAAGATGCTCTTTATGGGAAAATACAATTCATTGGAAATATAAAGTATTTTATATCAATATCAAAGCAGTGACATAATCTAGACATCTATTTATACAGAATTTCATACCGATAATTATAGAAATTATCTGTATGTACAGTATATATAATTATAAACAAAACAAGTCCACAACCAATTTGCAGTCAAATTTGTCCCTATTTTTGTAGTTAATTTTATCCCGGAATTTCCCGGGATGTGCAAAAGTATCCCGAGATTATTAAAACCTTGAAAATTGTCCGGGATCCTGGGAAACAAACCCTAGTACCGACAGAGAGAGAGAGAGAGAAAGAGAGAGAGAGAGAGCGCACGTACCTTGTATACTACCAATAACATTCTCCTAACTTAAGATGCAATAACTTGTATCTGTGTTTATATGAACAATGTAAAGGGAAGGTCACCGTTAACTTACTTCGTTAGTTATCTGACCAACTAGACGATATTACTCTTGGAAACTCAATAAGCCATGGGGAGGCTGTCAAAGGCGCCTTCACTCCGACCGAAGGAAATTACAAAGGTAAGAAACATTGCGCCTCTTCCAAATCTGTCGTTTTGTAACTTTATATTACTAATTTATACAGCTGTATAAATTTCGGAAAGGTGTGGGTTCATTTCACGAAATGTTCAAATTGCCACATATCACTATACTATGTATTTAACTTACTCTCTTTCCACACTCACTAAACAGCGGATGGTGAGATGATTCATGGCCTTCCAGTTTTAAGGTACCATCTCTTACATTTAAATCCTTCACTTCACCGCTTCAATTAAGCAAGAATCTGCCCTAAATACACACACGGTTAAGGGACGAAAGCTGGCAAATAAAAAGAAAAGGTAGCGCTTTATGTATAAATGACCATCCAATGGCAACTCTCACTCTTTTTCGTTGTGAGGAAGCAACCGAAATTATTCATTGCAAATGGCAAGCAAGGCCATGTCAGGGAAGCTATGTACAAAATATCCATGAAAGCACACAGCAATTCTGTAAATAACCGATCATCATATAACTTATCCAAATTAAAGTTGAATACAATCAGTGCTGAATGCCACGGATATGAAATCACCTTTGAGCAAGAGACTGAATCAACAAAAATAAAACGGCTACACGAACGGAAGAGCATATCTATTACCTATTTGAAGGACAGACAGACAAAGTCCTTAACTATATTCCCACTAACGAGCTGCAGGGAACAATAAATACAAAGATGAAATGTGAACGAAAAGACATTTTGCGCTTTGAATCTTGCAATGTTGTCTGCTTATAATATTTTCTGGAAAACTACATAATGAAATTTACATGTCGCTGGTGAGTAATTAGTTAGACGGGCTTTTATCTGAGGATAAAATAAAACCAATTAAGAAACTGCGAACAAACTCCATTGCTAAAAAGTTCTTGATCCATTATCTTTATTACTTTCCTTTGATGCGTTATTTTCACTTCATCGAAATGAAATTAAGTTTATGATGAGATTAAATAAAAGTAAGTCATTAACTCCAAATATAAAACTATGCTATTATTTTCTCGGTCTATTTGCTCTGTCTAATTTTTCACTTTGATGCAGGGAATGATAAATTAAAATTCCTCGAACTGATACGAACTAAGTCAACATTTGCTCTTGTCCATACACAGTCTATTCCCACTGTTTGCTTTTCATCCGGCAATAACTGGAAAGAAGAAAATTACCTGACGGAGGAGACAAACAAGACCACCTTTCCCGTGTACTAAGATTCTATATAAAGGAGATAAAATATTCCCTTCAATTCCCCAGAAACTAATACATACGTACATACATACATGCATGTATACATAACGATGAACCCTAAAGAAAAGCCTACAGTACTCCTACTTCTAAGAACCAGTAAGAGATGGTTCAATGACCGTTAAAAGAAATTTCGAATATTTTGGAATCTCTTCTCCTTCTCCACTAAATATTACAGCAATAACACCATTCTGGTCTTAATAAGGTCTGTAAAAAAAAAAAAAACACTATCTTTAACCGCATCTGAAGAAGGGTCTACAGTGACAGAACATGATAAAAATTAAGCTAATTTATGAACTTTTTATGTGCACATGTATGTATGTATGTACGTGTGTGTCTGTGTGTCTGTATATATATATATATATATATATATATATATATATATATATATATATATATATATACACATATATATATATATATATATATATATATATATATATATATATATATATATATATATATATATAAATAAAAACAGAAACGGGAATATGACTAATATTACAAGGCTATTCAAATAAATCAGTGTACAAACCTAAGTGATAAGGCACAAGATGTCCTTTACGAAATATTTTTAAAATTACAAGACAGTGTTCGGAACGCGTTGACAGAAAAAAGCGAGAATTATGAAGTCGATCACATAAGTTCTTGAGAGCTACAAATCCTTTATTACATCGAAACAGATTTGATTCTACCTGTCTTTAAATTTTCAAGACATTTCATTCTCAAAAGAAAGACAGAAATTTTTCAAAAGACTGACTGAAATTTTTCAAAGACAGAAATATTTCTAGACTGACAGAAATGTCTCAAAAGACTGACAAAAAAATTCCAAAAGACTGACAGAAATTTTTAAAAAGACTGAAATTTTTCAAAGAAATAAATATTTCTAGATCTACCTCTTAAGTAGTAAGATAAATCCAGAACTTAGCAGTAGAGGGGAAAAATTAGCACTAAACACTTCCGTTTAAGGATGTTCAAATGCTAGTAACAGTCAATTTCAGTCAATTTCAATCTGAGTTAACATTTTTTTCATTAAAATATTTGGTGGATAAAAATGGAGCTAATCTTAAAGTGCATTAGTGAATGTACAAAAATTCTACATTAGGACAAAATGAAGTCTCTTAAGGATGACTTCCTCGAAAATGAGTTTACTATTCACGAACCTCTAGTCAGTACTTCTTTTAAAACTTCAGTTCTGCATTAAATAAATGTTTCCTGTGAATGTTGACTCTACACAATGAAATAACCATGAATGGTAATGAAATAAATTATGCACATACTTGTCGTAATGAAGACTAGAGAAACAATTTTTATATTAAATTTGCTATTCATATCATTACTGATAATAAATACCAAGACTGTCCACACCTCTTTAATAATGGTTACTAATCTCAAGAATATTTCCAGGACGAATCAGGGAAGTTTTATATATATATATATATATATATATATATATATATATATATATATATATATATATATATATATATATATATATAAATAGATAAATAGATAAATAGATAGATAGATAAATAGATAGATAATAGATAGATACATAGATAGATAGATAGATATTACATCTCTATTACTGGTACTGTTTTACGTTATTTTGATTTTTTTCTTATTTACAACATTCATATGTAAAACTTATTGTATATTGTGTTTTTAAATAATCTGCTGATAAACTGGCACTTACCTTCGGAGAACGTTAACATGAAACCAGAGCAATTATTTCTCGACCAAACCTCCGATTCCCTACCATACCTGCAGGAAATAAGAAACATATTTTTAAATGTCAAAACTTGTGCATCACTCAAGTGGAGATTAAAGGTAGGTAAATATTTTCATCAAACGTGCAACCGCAATTACACAACCAAGGAAGTGAAACAAAAATTGTGAGTTATTCAAAGCTTTTGGTTAATTTAGTACTTCTCCCATTTATTCAGATAATATAGTAAGCCATGGTACAACATTAATTAACGAGCAAGATTAATGAAATACCTTATTCTTAGAATATAAATAATGAAGTCACCAGTATCAATCTTATCATCACTTGGGAAAATATCAATGATAACGTGAAATTGAAAGGCATTTCAAGAATCGAAATATTAGAAACACTTCATCATCTATAAGATATTTCTCTCTCTCTCTCTCTCTCTCTCTCTCTCTCTCTCTCTCTCTCGCTCTCTCTCTCTTTCCTTCTCTCCCTTTTATGCACACATACGCGAGCACACCCCCCCAACACGCACACATACCGACAGTGGAGCAAACCAAAACTATCAGCCAGAGACGGAAATCATACCCTTAGTCACTCCCTTGTCTGCATGCCGTGCCACAAGAAGTGCTAAAAGGTGAATGTATCAAAACCTGTATTAGGAGTTTCACCAATCACATAAAAACACAGCCACACACACACAAATATATATATATTATATTATATATATATATATATATATATATATTTATATATATATATATATATATATATATATATATATATATATATATACATATATATATATATATATATATATATGGGAGGGAGGGTGTGTACGCGAATATGTATTTATAATATAAAACTTAAGATCGACTCCTACCATATTGCTCCATTAGTTAGGCCTCCATATCCATACCAAAAGCTCCTTTATGGAAGACCTGGATCTAAATGGAAATACTACAAAGGCAAGTAAAAATGTGTGACACAGGTTCCCCTTGCACCAGCCCGTTTTTAGTACCAAGGATGACACTCCCTTACTAACGGATCCTAAATTAGTCAAAAGCATTGCTTTCCTAGTCAACAACCCGCCCAAACCCAACCCCCGCTTCTTCTCCTAACTGCTAATGCCAGTAAAGAGATATCTGAAGTACTTACAGAGCCACAAAATCTTCCAGTAAGTCAACTCACTGAGGGTATAAAAAGCATCTGGACCTTTAAGAAGGTCCTTCGTGGTGTAATCCATCTGTGGGATGGACTGCACAAAGTCGATTACTCCAAACAAGAACACATGCTTTGATTGCACTGTATGTTAAGAGTGACACACTGCATTCTTCCTATAGTGATTCGATGGCTACCAAATTATGCTTTGCACATAACAGATACCAACCTGCCTCTTAATACTTTTAAAGGGAAAACCAGAGAAAAAGGCTAGTAGATGCTTTGAAAAAACATTCGGATAATCCATTTACAATTTATAAATATACGTCACATGTATGTCTTTTGTAACCATGAAATAAAAATCCCCTAGCAGTAATTTCGAAAAAGACAGTTTTAAAAAACACATAAAAATACTAGAAGAACAAAACGTGGAGGAGGAAAGCGACAGGCTACATGTGAAAGTAGTGGACAAACGACCTCCTTCCGACATCCCAGATGCAATATATGGCCAATGGAGTGGAACGGAGGATTATGGTACCCAAATAACAGATGGAATCTGATGCCTGGGATATAGATCAGAAAGATATGCGACGCTATTTATTTGCTGCGGAAGTAATATTGCATCTTTAACTCTCTCTCTCTCTCTCTCTCTCTCTCTCTCTCTCTCTCTCTCTCTCTCTCATTTTTATTTTCATTTATCGGACAGTCATTTTACCAATTTCCAATTCCAGTTAGGCTCTCCATCGAATATTTTCCCCATTATGATTTTTGTTCATTTGAACATTAAGAAAACCTTTAAAAGGAAAAGTAAGAGTGTGTGTTAAAATCTGCGTGCTTAAGAAACATCTTAAGAACTTATGAAGAAAATGAGGTCATATAAATTCAGGAAAGTCCAACCTTTATCTCACATTTTATTCCGTACCCGCTAGATCTGTTTGACTAAACCTCAACCTAAAATAGAAAATAAAAATCTCTCTCCCAATATCTTCTCTCATTTTATCAGTTTTAAGATATCCCTTTCAGCATAAGTGAAGTGGCGAGGTTTAGAGGTCTCTTTTTCTAAATTACCCATTACTAGAATCTCTAAATCAAAAAGTTAAAGTACCTCAATAACTTCCTTTATTTATCAATAACGTGGCTTAAAATACTCTCTCTCAGCGTCAAGGATTTTTAGTCTTGTGATAAAAAATATTATCTTAAACAATGGAAAATCCCATCGTCACTAGCAACGGAATGCTCTTCATCTTATTCCCCTCTCTCTCTCTCTCTCTCTCTCTCTCTCTCTCTCTCTCTCTCTCTCTCTCTCTCTCTTCCAGATCGTGAAATCACATAAATCTAACTCAAATCCAGTATGCCTCTATTGGTGTAAACATCGAATTAAGTGCCAAGTTGTAACCAAGGTTGCAGATGGGATTGAGAGAAGGCGTGCTGGTGCTGGTTGAGTTGGGGAGGGGTTAGAGAAGAGGAAGCGAAACAGGCAGACAAACAAAGATTACCCATAGGTGATCAGTATTCCATAAAATCGTATAACATTGGCTAAATCACGAAACCGGAGGCACTATTCCATTTCCTATCCACCGGCAACCCCCTCTCTCTCTCTCTCTCTCTCTCTCTCTCTCTCTCTCTCTCTCTCTCTCTCTCTCTCTCTCTCTCTCTATATATATATATATATATATATATAATATATATATATATATATATATACACACACACACACATATATATATTTATATAGTCGTTCATTGGAGAAATTATATACGAATCTTCAGGTGTCCATGATACGAGTTGTAAAAGGATGAAGTTTATTATAGTGAAACGTTTCGCACATGAAGCATCTGTGCATCATCAGTCTGCAAAGAGCAAGAAGACAAATAATTAACATATAAAACCATAAAACACAAACAGAACTCACATGAATTAAAATAGTCTTAAAATTAACAAAAAAAAAAGTACAAAGTAAAAACAGCAAAAAGAGAGAGAACACCCAAAACACTAAACGTCCATGAGGAGAGAAGATGGAATGACCTGTCGTCAAATGCAGGTGACGACGTTAACTATGCCAGGTATAGAGTGGCTGAAGAAGTATTACCATTTAACGAAGGAACAAGTTTCTTAATGTATAATGACTCGAGGGTAGTTAAGTGATCAGGCTGTTTGACATTATCTATTATTGTGAACTGTTCTTTCTGGAGCTCAATTTTACAATTAAAAGCATGGTTCCTGATATTAGAAAATTCAGGCTGTTTTATTCTTTGTTCTGTTCGGAAACTAAAACCTAAATGACTGCAATATCGAACCCCCAGCAACCTTCGAGTTGATCCAACGTAAGAACCTGGACTTCTAGGGCATGTGAATTTGTATATGACGTTGGATCTCATGGATGGTTAAAGGCGATCTTTGAAATTAAAAAAGGAACCTATGGTACAAGGATTGTTTGATATTAATTTGACCTTGAGACACGGAATTTCTTGTTCAATGATTTGTTTTAAATTGGATATGAATTTCAGATCAGAAATATGAGGAACAGTAGCATAAAATAACCTTCAAAGTCATTTGATGATATTACTAAGTACTATTAAGCATTTCTTTCTTTCCCCTTTGGACAAAATTGGTTTCGATGAATCCTGGACCTACTGACTTTCAGTTGCAGGCCAAGTTCGAAATTTCGAAAGGTCTGGTAATAAAAAAGCAAATTTTCGGGATGGTGCTAATAAAAGAAAATAAAAACAGCACATTAAGTTATGCGAGACTGATAACGAGTTTCTTGAGAAGGTTTAGATGAAAATGCACATGATTTTTGAAGATTGTATTATGCTATTTATCTATGCGAGAGGACATAGATAAAATGAGGACTTGTACAAATAATTGAGTGAACTCTGTTTAGTATCAGAACTCTTTGATAGACTGGCTCTGCCTATTTGATTCTCAACTACAAAGGGAAGAAGGAGTGACGGTAGTTTAACATGATTCTCTCCATTTTCATTTATTCTAAGAACTCCATGCCTACGAATAATCCCTTCTGTCCCTCATTTTAATCTTCTGACGCAACTACTCTTTCATTTTCCCCAAACCCAGCTCCGGAAAATTTCATACTCCTCCAAAATGATCATTAATCGTTCTTAATTTTATCTATTTACTTTTTAATCTCGTTCCATGAACACTAACCATTGTTTTTTTCATTCTTGCTGCAGTCGGTCCTATTTATAAGAGCCTTGAGCTAAAGCATTTGTACCCTTTCATCACGATAAAGCCTTCAAACCATCCCATATATCTATCTACATTCTATCTATACACACACAAAAACGTACGCACACACACATACATTTATATAATGTATAACACGCACATACGTGTTTATAATATATAATATGGAAATGTATACATATATTTGCATATAGAATCTTATACCAACTCGAATAAAGCACTACGACCTCAGGAATGTAGCCCATTTCACATTCATTCGAAGTTATTGTCTTTCACATTTCTTTTCCAAGTCTCAGTTTTCAATGCTAAATCTTTCGTCTTCTTGATATTTTGTCTTCATTATCTAAAATCCTGTAATTCAGATTTCCAATAAAACTTACTCTCACAAATGACATATAAGAAAATGTGTTTTCTTGAATAAAAAGCAACACATAAGAAAATGTTTTCTTGAATTGGGCAACATATAAAATGTGTTTTCTTGAATTAGGCAACATATAAGAAAATGTGTTTTTTCCTAATTAAGCAACATATAAGAAAATGTGTTTTCTTAAATTAAGCAACATATACATTCTGATTACCTCTCCTGCTATCAAAAAGAAGATCTAAGTGTTTTACCTCTCTTCTACGAATAAGATTCATGTCACACTTGCAGGGCGTTATGATGGGGTCCTCATATTCAGCATTTCAATAATAGGAATAGTGGTTATTTCAAAGCTCTCTCTCTCTCTCTCTCTCTCTCTCTCTCTCTCTCTCTCTCTCTCTCTCTCTCTCTCTCTCTCTCTCTCTCTCTCTCTCTCCAAGTGGCTCATCTGTCTTTCTGTTCAACTTCCTGACATTACAACTTATCACTAAACCAATTTTCAGAGAGAGAGAGAGAGAAGAGAGAGAGAGAGAGAGAGAGAGAGAGAGAGAGAGAGCTAATTACGTTGCTTTTAGGCCTAATAAATTGAAAGGGAAATCACACCCCGTTCACGCGACACCATAATAGGATTACAATGAACGAACTGGGGTTGTGTGAGGAGAGGCGTCAAGATCAATTTCACTTGGAGAGAATACCAAATACCTGATTAAAAGTAATGAGATACCTCCTCATTATCAATAATTTGTCTCTAAGTATCTAGACGTCTAAGCTTTGTTTGTGGCGGAAAAGTAGATTGACGATTTTGAAAAATGAACGTCAATTCTATCGGATTGTGATGTCGCATATATATATATATATATATATATATATATATATATATATATATATATATGTACATACATAGAATGACTCCATTATTACTGCTTGACATGTCCCCATTTCACTTGACTCCTCAGCAGAGCAGACCATGAGGCCAGTCCAATATTCTAATCGTAAAGGGAACATCGTCATGAATACGCATTTTAAAGTACAACACACTCAGTTTCATTTGTGATGTTTTTGGCTGGGCGTCCGACATCGTCGGGGAATTCCTCGTTAATGGAAGTTTTCAAATCCCGCAGTTGGTCAAGGCATCAGGAATTATTCCACAGAACAGACTGGAATAGCGACTCTGGAACAGTTAATGGCAACCGGGTAATCGAAGGCTTTGTGAATAAATATGGTCAGATAAAGCAGAATTCGAAGAAACAGAAATGAAAAAGTTTTACGGCTAAAGTTTGTATCATTGAACAAACATCGAAAAGGCCATACTGTTGGCTGGCAGTGAAGAATAATTGTGTACTGGAAGTCATGGAAGAAGAAAAAGATATCGGCGTATTGAAATCTATTTCACTTTTTAAGAGCATTTTTCTTTTAGATTTTGAACCGAAAAGAAAACTTTTGTAAATACGATCATTATGACTATTGAGGTTTTCATTACTGCTTGTTACCTGGTATAAAACGCCACTGAAATATATAAAAAATATTTTCCAGCTGGATCGTTGCTAATAATAGAAGTAAGAGTCTTCAACAGTAACGAAGGTAGGGGGGGGGGGGGGGGGGGGGGGGGGGGGGGGGGGGGGGGGGGGGGGGGGGGGGGGGGGGGGGGGGGGGGGGGGGGGGGGGGGGGGGGGGGGGGGGGTTGCCGACTCAAGAAACGTTTTAAAAACATGTAGAATTGAAAGTCGTTGTGAAGTTGATTTTTCACAATTACAGCAGCACGTCAACAACAGTCTTTAGTGTTTTGGAATTCTGAGAAGTAATACAGTATTAGTAAACAAGACCTTTTACTATAGCCCGCACTTCAATATCTTCTTCACCAGACAGTTATTGCATGTACTTAGCAATCAGGTTAATTAACTCACCAAAGCTTTGCCTTTGAATTTCGTTCGAGAATCCAACTAGTTTTCTTACACAAATTCTCTACCCTTGTCTCTGTCCCTTCTACTCCCCCGTCGCTCTCTCTCTCTCTCTCTCTCTCTCTCTCTCTCTCTCTCTCTCTCTCTCTTTCCCCCACAGGTTGCCTTGGCTTGGTTCTTTTTATCCCTCCCTTTCTTTCTTTCTTTATCCTTCTTTCATCTTTTTTTCCCTTTTTTGTTCTTGTTGTCCTACATGAAAAGTCTCTTTGATGCTCTTGAGGCATTTTTCCAGCTGGTGCATTTTGTGCCTTGAAGTATGAAAAATATCGTGCGCCCCTTTGTTTCCCTTCGGCACAAGTGCAAAATTTCCTGAATATCAAGAACGCAAAATAAGTTGTTTAAGAAAAGGAGAGAACTGCCAGGCCAAGCTCAGACTTGCTAAAACTTTACGGTATGAAACTTCGACGCTGTTATTTCCTGGGAAAAATAAATACTCGAGAATTAAGCGTTTAAAGCTCATGTTTCGAAAATTCTGAGAATTCCCTTTTGTTTTTTCGATTTTTTACTATTTGACGTCTAACGATGGGAAATTTACACACGTTAGCAGTGTTCAGGTACTAATCACACTAAGCATTGTTCTTTTTAAACTGGAAAACAAGTTTCTCCCTCACTTTGCAAGAATGAAATATGTAATTTGTTAAAATGCGTCAACTTTAAGTAAATCATTACAGATTGACTGCTTGCAAATATAAAAAGAAACGCGTACCTTTTCCAAGGTAAGTTTTAATTTTTCTGCATTGGCCAAAAGGACGGGCTGCTTAAAGTTTAGCCCATGCGAAAAATTAGTCCAAGAGTTTTGACATGATCTAGTCACACAGAAAAAATTGAGGACGAAATAATTTATCAGCGATTGGAGAAGAGAGTAGACGCAGAGAGCGAGGAAATTTCTACTAGTTTAGAAGTAATATTGGAATTGAGTAGCCTTAATATAATGCATAGTTGAAAGCTATAAGTTATTAGTGTAGAAAGTGGTGTGGGTCACTTTTGATGGGCCTTGTGTTGGTTATGTTTTGGTTACTGCTTTGTCAGTTTTCTGTACATGAGTTAATCCTAGATTCAGCTGTTCAAGTACGCATATAGTACTTGGCAGTGACAATAACCACAATATTTTGAATTCTTGATCCATCCATCGAGGGTCACTTGATTGTCTCTAGTTTCATAGGAGTTAAAAATATTCTCATTCTCTAACACATCTAATACAATATATCTCACGTTGTAAAAGTCATATGTAGTGTGTGTGTGCGTGTGTGTTTGTGTGTGGATATATACATACATATGATATATATGTATATATATATATATATATATATATATATATATATATATATATATATATATATATATATATATATATATATATACATATCACGTTCTAAATTTCGTACGCGTTATAGTATTTGTATGTAAATATAAGCAGACCGTGAAGCAAGTACAATATTCTATCGTAACAGGAACATCGTCATTAAAAGTACAACGCAGTCGGTTTCATTTGTGACGTTTTCGGGTGAGCGTCCGACAAAGTCGGGAAATTCCCCTTTAATGGAAGTTTTTAAATCCAGTCGTTGATGAAGGCAATAGGAATCACTCTGCAGAACAGAATGGAATAGGGACTCTGGAACAGTAAATAGCAACTAGGGAATCGAAGGCCTTGTGAATAAATACGGTCAGATAAAAGCAGAATTCGAAGAAACTGAAGTCAAACAGCTAAAGCTAAAGTCTGCATCATTAAACGAACATCGGAAAAACCATATTGTTGGCTGGCAGTCTAGAATAGTTGTGTACTGGAAGTCATGGAGGAAAAAGATATCAGCGTATTGAGGTCTATTTTATAAGTTTTTTTTTTCTCTTATACTGAGAACCGAAAAGAAAACCTTTGTAACTACGATCATTGAGAGTATTAGGGTTTTCATTACTGCTCTTTACTCAGGGTGAAACAATGCTATGACGTATTAACAACAGTTTTCAAAACGTAAAATTCCAAGAGATTTTAAGCTTGATTTTTCCCAATTACAGAAGCACGTCAACAAGTCATTAAAGTTTAGGTTTTCTGATGAATAACAAACTTAGGGCAACAAAGGCCCTATATGATAGCCCGCCCCTAAATATTTTCTGGATATCTTACAATTAACACCAGTTCAATACATTTTCCAACCTAAGCTAACCTGTCTTAACATTTAATATTTAGCTTAAGAGATTTATTTAAACATTTATCTTTTTAAATCACACCATAATAAAATAACCACCATAAAATATAATGTAGCTTTTCCAAAACGTTTTAAGAGGCTACCTTATCACCAAAGGTACAATAAACGAAAATATAAATGCATGCCATGTATATTCCAAAAATATGGAGTATATAGAAAAGAATTAACCGGTAATGAACCAATGCTAGGGATTAAAATAACCAAATTGCAAAAAAGCCATTTGGAAGGTGGAACTAAGCATGGAACAATCAAAGGCACTTGTGCTATGATTGCTCCTCATTCCTTTGAAGTCGATGTGGGGGAAAGGAAATTTTTTCTTAAGCCCTGCCCACACTAGCGGGCACTGCCCGACAGGCAAACACTGTTCCCATAACCCGTTCCACTATACTAAAAGACTGAGAATGGAGCCAGAACAATGCGATTATCTGGTAACACTGTTTCAGAAGCTCGCTACTGTTAACAGCCCATAACACAATGTTTGATGAAGGTTTTTACTCCTTTAGGTAGAATGATTCAAGTAGGGAGGAGAGCTTTTGCTCCCTTTCTATATTTGATCATTTCTGTCCCAGAAGCATGATCACTGATAAGGTGAACCGTGATGGTTCCCGTACAGCCTTTTTTACAGCACTGTCTTTGAGGGGCAGGTGACATGTCATAATATATGGTCCTCATCATCTCTATATTACCATAGCTTTCCGCAGCCCAAAACCTCTGTATTGGTCTGAGTCCCTCTAACTCCAGATAGGTCCTTTGGAATTTAGCGGGTGGAGAGCCGATTCGTTTTTGAAAATGAGATCGCCTGTCTTTTGTTGTGAGTATATCACACAAAGGACTTTTTTTTTTCTCCATAAAACTACTGGCAGTGGTCATTGTTTGCAATAGCCTAAAATCATCCCTTCATCCTCCAGACATGAGTGGTTAACTGGATTATAAAATATGAGGTCAGAGTGCTTTTTCATCAGCACGGTCGTTGACTTGACTATCGTACTATTTGTTAAACTTCATCTCGTAAACATGTCTGCCATACCGTTGGCGATGTTAACCTCTAGTTGTTAAGCAATTCTGTTGAGTTTCTGTAAGCAGCAGGTTAATTACTGTAGTTGAAGAGGGCACGTTGAATATGGTCACTGAAAGAGATCTGAGGGGTTTTGAGGGGCGCTCATTTGGCTCCATGGAAGCAATGCTCGTGATTGTGGTCTTCACTTACACTGAGGTTTTAATCCTGTATCGCTGTTCTGGTTAAAGAGGACATCTAAGAAAGGAAACCTGTTATCAGTGTCTCTCTCACTGATAAAGCCTTCTTTTGTCACATAGTAAAGATTCATTTTCAATTATTCTTAACAAAATTTTCCTTGTCACTCATGGAATACATGATGGAGGTATAGATCTCACCGGAGACCTCTACCTTACTGCACCCCATGAAGATTTTCGCAAAGACCGTGAGAATAACGTCAGTTTGTTTTGGTGTCATGCCGCTTACAAATGCTAAGGAAGGTCTTCCATGTCTCCTTCAGGAAGAGACAGACAACTGATTTTTTAACATAAGGGTATATGATACCGATAAACAGAATTGTTTGTTGTAATTACTGAGTTTCTCAAGTAACCAAATTTATATATATATATATATATATATATATAATATATATATATATATATATATATATATATATATATATATAAATTCAAGAAAAATAAGTATTTCTTTTATTGTTTGGAAAATAACAGAAGTGCTGAAAGCTATCGCATATAATTAGAAATCTCCGCCTTAAGCTAAAAAACCAATTTTTGAGATGGGAAAAGTGTTATCAGAATCTAATGACTGAAACACGCTAATTAATCTAATTAACACGTAATGTGTACGTCAGATATACGCGTTGTTTACTCTGCTAAAATATAAAATTTTGCCTCTAAAAATTTTACGTATTCTAGGGGAAACATAAAATACAAAATAGAAAAGTATTTGAGGAGATTTGGACGCTAATGTTTCAAGCTTATGGTAGAGCGAATATGAGAGAACCTTTTCCATGTAAAAGAATAGCATTATCTCTCTCTCTCTCTCTCTCTCTCTCTCTCTCTCTCTCTCTCTCTCTCTCTTTCTAAATACACACACACACAATATATATATATATATATATATATATATATATATATATATATATATATATATATATATATATATATATATATATCTTCTTCTTCTTCCCAGCTTCTTCCCAGTTGTTCCCATTTTTATATGGGGTCGCCGTTTCGGATGAGCCGTTTCCATCTATTTCTATCTTGTGCTTCTGCCTCATCAATTCCATTCTCATTTAAGTCTCCTCTCACACAGTCCTTCCATCTCTTTCTTGGTCTCCCTCTTTTTCTTCTTCCTTGCACCTCCACCCCCATAGTATGTCTCCCAGCATGGTCCTCATCTCTCCTCAACAGGTGTCCACACCATCTCAGCCTCCCCTCCTGCACTTTCTTTGATACTTCCACCACCTTAGTTGACCCCCTTATGTAGTCATTTCTGATCCTATCCACTCTTGTTACCCCAGACATCCACCTAAGCATTCTCATTTCTGCCACATCCATCATCTTCTGCTCTGCTTTTCTCATGCTTGCTGTTTCCGTACCATACAGCATTGCTGTTCTTACCACCGTCTTGTGAAATTTTCCTTTTAACCTAAGCGGCACTCTTTTGTCACAAAGAACTCCCGAGGCCGCTCTCCAGTTGTTCCAGCCTGCCTGTACCCGATGTTTTACTTCTTCTTCCATACTTCCTCCAGCGTTAACAACAGATCCCAAATACTTAAACTTATCAACTCTCCTTATTTGCTCTCCACCAAGCTGAATACTTTCTCTATCATCCAACCGCGGTGTGTATATATATATATATATATATATATATATATATATATATATATATATATATATATATATATATACACACACACACAAAAGCAAATTAAATCAGTACCTTCCTCTCTATGGGTTATTACACTTTTTCATGACTACAAAAGCAAACAAACAAACAAAATGAATGGGATGCATGTCAGAAACCTTTAGAAAAAATTTTTTAAGCATGATATTGTTAATGCTTATTTCAGCAAAATGAATATACAGATAAACGAATGTGATACTGACTTTACAGTACGCTATCCCACGAATATGAAACTTATTCAACCACAGAGTTTAGTTGGTAGATAACTTTATCAACAAAGTATTTTTACTGAATAAAAGTAAGCTTCTATTCCGATTTTCTAAGCACAAGCATGTGTGTATCCTTTATATTTCCTTAATATTTTCGACAATAAAAACAAGTTTATTATACATATTAATATTAACCGAGAAGCTTGTAAACATAGCAAATGAATGAACCTAGTCAAAAGATGATTAACATTTTCTTATCAGAATTGGAAATCAAAATAATAAGATTCATGATTTAACTAATTTTACTCTTGTTGTGAGTCAGCCCACATTCACAAACTGGGTAATCTGCAATTCCACTAACAAATACATTTTCTTTTTCAATATTCCTGTAGAAATTTTATTGACTTCATTCATTTTTAATTCATTATTCAAAGTAGCTACGTCACTGTTACGATTTGCAATATGCTATAATTTTGTTTACACTTTTGTTTTGCATTTATGGTGATGACTTGTGCGGTGACATTCCAGATTCTTATTCGTTTGAAAATATCAAATTGCTAAATTAATTTTATGCAGACGACAACCTGCTTTAGCAAACGTTCACTGAGGAATACACAAACAGGATGATAGTGCTTTAGGCTAGTCACTTTTCATATAACCGCCTACATTTTCATAGTAGGTGAATAATAACTTTCTGAAATTATGGATAAAAGTAACAGTTCTGATGTTTACTTTCCTCTTCGGCTCGACTTTGATAGAACAGGCAAAAAATTGGCTTTTACTCATTGATGGAAATTAGAAAAAAAGTTAGTTTGTCTTGAGCACCGTATAAGCAAAAAGCCCAGGGCCGGCCCCACAACTCACTTTATTCATTTCAAGAGCGTGTAAAAACTCATTTTTTATTCTAGAATCAGGAAAATATCTGCAACGACTGGTACTCACGTTCATAACCCCCAAGCAGGTAGTCAGTGAAATAAATATAAGAAAGACTTAATTAGAAAGTGGATTTCAGAATAAAATATGCAATAGAGAGAGATAAATGAAGAGATTTGCAGTCATTGGTCAATGAAGTTTGGATTTTGGGTGTTGGAAACTCCCAGATTTGAAAGATGCATGATGATTTTAAGAGTTAAGTTAGCCCCGATGACAAAAGAAAGGCAGTTAAGAGGATAAATAATGGAAAGACATGAGAAGTTCACCGAATTACAATGATATAAGTATCTGACCAGGGGTGTAAAAGGAGATGATACGATTTATTTGGACATAACTGCACTTAGAATAACAGTGAAGGTGTATGGGTGAAATCTAATTGAAGCAGTAAGACAGTCCATCAGAGGGTTAATGGGGGACTAAGTAAAGTATGGAATTTGACAAGTAAGAGATAGCGTGTATCAAGTGATTGCTATTAGTTCTGTGAGAATATAGAAATTAAAAGGAAAATTGTGTTGTGTATCCACAACACAGTTACTTGGAAAAAGTTAATCGTAGAATTGATAGGGAGGCATTGTTTAGCGGGATGAAGATATAGGGTGAGTGGATATGAAGCTGAATTAAGCGCATGCTGTTTCCATGGCGGTTGGATTGCTATATGGAAGGAGTGATACAAATAATCAGAGAAACTACGGTAAATGTAGGTGCAATGTTGTGGCATAAGAGCATGTCTTGCGAGTGAAGTCACATTCCAATCATCAATCGTAGATTCTCTGGTACTCACATTCAAACTATCAATCGTAGATGCACGGGTACTCACTCACCTAACGATTGAGGGACGAGTTGATGCCTGATTATATTATATATATTATATATTATATATTATATATATTAATATAGATAGTGATATATATCTATATATATATATTATATATATATATATATATATCTTTATAGTATATATATAAATCATTATATACCCGAGTATCCATATTTGCACGTATTATATACACATACAAAAATATATAATTACTTTACAGTGAAGTAGAACGTTGTTGCATTCCACTAAGATATAAACTATTAGAGTTTAAATCAAACATTTCCCCGAGTGAAGAGCAGAATACCATGGCTAGAAATGAAACCCCAACTTTAAACACAATCCTTCCAATAGAATAATTTTTGGCCAATATGTATCTGTTTGTGGTGTAAATAGTCGACACTCGTATTACGAATCCCTTTTGTTTGTTCCATACCGTGAACTCTTAAGCATCAGAATTTGCATAACGTATTGGGAAAATTTTATAGCATGATATGCAAACGAGGACTGAATTCTATATAGATAAAACAATTCAGTGTATCTCTGCTTTTGCAACGATAAAACAAATATCATGGCGGTAGTATAAAAGGACTTTCGAGTTACTATTGATAACCTGACTTTTGAAGGCTGCTAGCTAATCAAATAATAATAAAAACAATGATGTCGGTGGTGATAACAATAGATAAAATAACAGCATTATAACCGAATAAACTCTGAATAAATTGAATGACTGTAAAATAGTAATTATTCCGATTGAACTAAACTAGAAAAAAAATATTAGTTACTTCACACTCAGTCTCGGCTTTATCACTTAGTTATCTATATCTAGTATGTTTTTATAAAGATCTGCAAAACATTGTGAGACAAGAAACCTTTACCTCGACACATTACCAGGTAACTTCCTTCAGCAAGTTTCTCATTATTGTGAGGTAACGCGGACGAATGGTTCAATATGAATACCTGCAAATTCATCTAATTGAGTAACCAAATATTTGATAAAAAAAACATTTACAAGAAACGTACTTCTTAATTGGTTATACATCATGTCTTATACTATGGTTATAAATGTAATAAATGTAAGTGAGCTGATTAATAAGGAGAGATATTAGAGAAGAGATAGCACAGAAGTACAGCATATGAAATTACAAAATGGAGTCACTGAGTCAGTACTGCGTTTGGTTGGCAATAAATCAGCAAGTGGTTCTATGGGAGACTGTCCATTGTAGGGCATGGTGTATTATCTGAGGTTAAGAGAGAATATTATGTACAAGAGTATGATGCATAAGATGGTAAAAAGAAGTGAAGCAGAAAAAGAGGGCAAGTAATGTAAGTTCAAAGTGAATATGCGCAATACTTTAGAAGTTGTTAAACAGGTTAAGTAAATAGGAACACAATGTTTAATGAGCAATGGAAAAATGTTGTCTGAAGAGACTGCAGTCCTGAGTCAATGGATGATTTTGAACAATGTTGAATGTGGAGGAAAGATGAGAAGCAGAGCAAAATGATGCAATGACGGGAGAGGTTAGGGTATCTTGGAAAATCTTGAATAAACTCATCTTAGAGAATGCAAGGAAGGTAAATAAAAGTTTGAAGAAAGGGAATAGGTACCGAGGGGATTATTAGAGATGCAGCAATATGCTGTAGAGTTGATAGTGTGGCTGACCAGGTGTGTGAATTATATCAGCTGTTTGGCAGAAATTAAAACTGATGGTGAGTGTGAGCAAAAGGGTAAATAGAAATCAAGATGGTACAGCTAGAATCAATAAAGCTAATAGCAGAATATAGCTGGCTGCAAGTTCTGGTGGGACCAGGTGTTTAAAAACAAATATTGCAGATAGTTATTATGAGGAAAGAGGTGAAACAAAGAGAAGAAACAAGGAAGGTAACATGGAAGGAATTTCTTATATGCAAATGAAAAATGGTCGACAAAGGTAAGATGAATGGTTTATACTTACCAGTACACGGAGTAAGATAAAACGCCAATATGAAATATGAAACAAAAACTTAAAGTGAAGAATTTTTTGCATGGATGAGATTGGTCTGAGATGGTTTTATCACATAAAGGGAATGAGAGGTGAGAAATTCATGAAATACTGTACAACAATAAAGTGGTGGGAGGAAAGCCATGAAAACCTAAAGCAATACCAATAACTTGTTTTTCCCATTAACGCCAATCTTTACTGTCTCGAAAGGCGACTTTCATACTTAACCAGTGAGCACTGCTGGTTATCTAACGCTGATTACTTGGAGTTCTCCCTCATTAATGTAATAGACGTTTCCAATGGTCACTTTAGCTATAACAAAGGAGTCCAAGTGCAACCATGGGGATCAGATGTGAACTTCAGCAAAGGAATATGCTCGAGTGGGTAAGATGACACACTACTTTCAGTTCACTGAAGTGACTACCCAGTTACAGGGCTACTAACAACAGTAGAACCACCTTCTGGGCACACACAAAAGCCTGGTGCTAAGCTTTGTCTGACAACGTCAGGCAAACAATAAAAGACAATGGCATACAAGAATCATAGGGGTCAGTGTTGTAGAGAATTTTGTTCCTAGGTTATCGATAGAGTTGTGACTGGGAGACGTGTCTAGCCAACATACAAGCAAACATTTCTTCCGGTACATAACTGCCAAGCAAGGATCAACGGCCACATTAAGTGTTTCCACAAAAGCAGTTCCAGGTGATGGGGTTTTGCGGTTACTTTCGTTAGTGGGTAAATCAAAAGTGGGTAGTCTGCGGATTTTTTGGGAAGTAAAGTTCCTGTTAATTAGAGGTAAGACGGGAAAAGGATGATAAGGAAACTGACTGACAGACTGTCTTACAAATGGAACAACTGAATCAGACATGATGTATCTGGCCTAGCCGTCAGTTTCTGTTGAACAGGAAGGCTACTATTTAATCAAATAAAGCACTGAACAGTCTTCCCTTCATTAATCATAAATGACACAAAAAGGCATATATAATTATAGGTGAATCCTATTTGTAAAATATTTCATTGTAATTAATTCAATATTCGCTACAAGTACATGAATATATATATATATATATATATATATATATATATATATATATATATATATGTATATATATTCTGATACAGGATATATATATGTATATATATATATATATATATATATATATATATATATATATATATCATATATATATATATATATATATATATATATATATATATACTGTATCTGAAAATCACTGACATCTAGCAGTATTTCAATAGTCTTTCTAAAATACTTTCAAGTGAAAATGTTCTTATATTTTAATAAAAGCTTTTTTCGTATCTGTTTCCGGATTGAAGAATATACCGTTTTTTTTTCAACTACGCAAAGGCGACTTTAAAAGATTTTCATTTTATTTTTTATTTCATCGTTATGTATTTTCTTTTCACATTTTATTTCAAATATGAAAGGAAAGAAGTCAAGTTTTCCCCAAAGAAAAAAAAAAAGCCGATTTTCATCCCAATGTTTATAGTATGCTCTGTTAAACCGTATAATAGATTCATAATGGCCAAAAACATTTTGTGATAGAATGCAGTGGGCTAAAAGGAAATAAGGAAATTGGATGGATGCCCGTATAGAGACTGAGATTATTCTTACAGTTTTTTATACAAAAGAATGACAATACTTATAAAAACGGGGAGAGAGAGAGAGAGAGAGAGAGAGAGAGAGAGAGAGAGAGAGAGAGAGAGAGAGAGAGAAGAGAGAGAGAATCATGGGTAAGTAATAGTGATGAATTAATGCAGAAAAAAGATAATGATAATTATCAAATACTTTGTTATTTGGGAACTTTGTTTTCTATTTTTGTTACTTTGTTATTTGGGAACTTTGTTTTCTATTTTTGTTAAGGTATATCTGGACAACTTTCTGGTAACGAATGGAGTCTGAGTACAAGGCATTGGTAATGAATGGTATCGCAATAGGTTTGTTGGTAATGAAAAGTGTCAAGAGTACACAGTGATTGTCATGAACAACGTCAGATTACTAGGTGTTGGTAATGAATGGTGTGAGAAGAAAAGAAAAGGTGTTGGTTACGAATGGTGTCAAGAGTGCAAAGTATTGGTAATAATTGGTGTCACAGCAGGTGTTGGTAATTAATGGTGTCAGAGTGCAAAGTATTAGTAATGAATGGTGTCACAGTAGGTGTTGGTAATGAATGGTGTCAAAGTGCAAAGTATTGGTGTCACACTAGTGTTGGTAATGAATGGTGTCAGAGTGCAAAGTATTGGTAATGAATGGTGTCACAGTAGGTGTTGGTAATGAATGGTGTCAGAGTGCAAAGTATTGGTAATGATTGGTGTCACAGTAGGTGTTGGTAATAAATGGTGTCAGAGTGCAAAGTATTGGTAATGATTGGTGTCACAGTAGGTGTTGGTAATAAATGGTGTCAGAGTGCAAAGTATTGGTAATGAATGGTGTCACAGCAGGTGTTGGTGATGAATGGTGTCAGATTAAAAGGCGTTTCTAATGAGTGGTATCAGGGTGTAGATAATAAATTGTCAGAGTATATTGTGCTGGTAATGAATGGTGTCAGGCAGTGGATGTTGATATTAAATGGTGTCAGGGTACAAAGTGTTGGTAATGAATGTTGTCAGAGTAAATGGAAGAAAGTTTCCATTATTCTACTACCATTAATTTTTCATAAATATTTAGTTTTTGTGTCACGCTGAAATAAAATTAGTAATAAAATTTTGGCTATTAAGAAATGAAAAATATCTTAAGTCATCTTCTTCCCAAAGGATAACATCGTGAAATACACTGAACTGGAATATTTAGGATGAAATAATGAACAATAGTATTAATGTTCGATTGATCACATATAAAGAAATAACGCAAAAAAAAAAAAAAAAAAAAAAAAAAGCAAACCCTATATATAACGCCTCGTTTCTCCACATGAAACTGAAGTTGTTTCATTCGAAGACGCTAATATACGACTGGTCTCCTTTACCCTCCATGTAAGTCTGAAGTATTCTCAGTAACTTAATAATTTGAAGTGTTTCGTATATTATCGGTACAGTGCGAAGTTGCCAATTTGTTAGAATAAACATGCCATCCAGGTCATAGCAATACTTTTGCCGTGTGAACATCTTTGTAAAATTTACAACACAGAAAATAATTATTGGGGTACCACTGTTCTCTCCAACGTATTATTTCAGTATTTGATTAGTTTAAAATTGTTGATTTCATTAAAATGAACCTTCAAATATCCGTCCAGCCACTAAATCCGCAACTCATCACTTACCACATTTCTATTGCGTAACAATAGTGTGAAAGAATGAACATCAACTATATCAATCGGTTTAATGCATTTACTGTTTTCAAAGACAAAAGTATCTTGTGATCTGCTAAACAAACCCAGGAGGTCTTCCCTGCCATTTTTCATGTAAATTCTCTTCATTTTTTGGGGGGCGAGGGACTACCTTAGTTCTGCGATTAAATATCACTTCTTCTACCTATCCCCAGACAATACAATTTCATAAATGAATAATATATATAAAACTTTAGTGCGATTTACATCAAAATGATTGGCTTTGTTCCTTAGGTGTTATAAATTGTTTTCTTTTCACACTGCTTTTTAACCCATTTTCCATTTTCACTGGAAAATACAATTGGTTCTGTTTGTTTCCCAGGCTGATGTCAAAAATAAGTTCTGAGACAATACCGCAGTTGCAAAGTGCAATGATCGTTCCGTATTTTATACGAACTATATTTCATGTTTCTTTGAGAGAAAATACAAGAGATTTACACATTAAGTTTTATGTGGCGAAGAACAATAAAAACTCGCCCTTACAATACACTCGGCTTATCTATACAAATGCCAGAAGTACAAAATCGGAAGATATTTTCTAAAAGTGAGTCATGGTCGACAACTAACGTAAAACAAATAGGTCATGGAGAAGAATGTATTTATAGCTGGCCATTGGAAAGTATCGGAGGCAGGGGAGGTTATAGTACTAGTAAGGTTGAAGAATGGCAACTATTGAAATATTTTACCTTACTTTATCCTATTATGTTTCGTTGGGAAGAGATACAATGGATACTATGGTTTCAAGTAAGATGTTAGAAAGAGAATATGAACGAAGGTACAGTAAAAGGAATGAAAGTAGTTGCAGAGAACCTTCGTAATGCCTACATTGCACCGAAGGCGGTGCACTGACTGCACTAACCCCCCTACGGGGGTAAGTACATTCATGTACCTGAGCAGTTAATAGCAGTCTTTCTAAATTAACAATCATATATATTCAAATAATATTCCACCTATCAGTGAAGATGGCACCTCTCAAGAGTGGAGGCTAAATACAGCATGTACCATATGCAACTATGTGCTGTTACTAAGGGCGGTCTAGGAAATATTCAAAGCAAGCGAAGTAACAAACATGCATTGTAAAAGGTAACAACACTACGTCCAAAGCTTTCTAGTCTAATGCAATAGGAAGGGAGAATATCTTCAAATTAAGGTCAGTGGAAAAAACTTGCCTTATAGAATCTCCTAGTCGTGCAATGCCTTAACACAGTAGTCGGTCAGTCAGAAAAGCAGTAAGTCTGTTGGAATTATGTTGCATTTTTGTAAACCTATTCTTCTTACAGGAAATATGGCGATCATATTTCTTTCGTCTGTTCTCATGCTTGGGTCGATTGAATGGCGTAACAGTTTATATGATAAATTAATGTACTAATTGGTACAGACCGAGACCGAAAATTTAAATATTACCCAACACTTGACCGATCAGCAAAGTTTAAGTTGGATAAATCACCCTAAGATGCCATTTCCACTCTGCTTTCAGATTACTGATTCTTCCTAATTTCTTTGGTGTTCCCAAATTCGCAACCCAGTGGCTGCTCTAAATAAACAAAGAAAGAGTCACCTGTAAATTTTGGTCTCAATTCTCTGAGAAAAAGACACTGTATTGGAAAGAAGACTGAAGACCTAAAAGCTTTCCAAGATCATGGCTACTGCAAATAGCAAGAAAACAGGAATGTCATACAAATCTCACCATAATTTACACAATACGCGATGGGCTATTTGGATTCAAGTGCAACAAGTCCCCTACAATGCAAACCTTTACATGCAAGGAAAATATAAATTGTCTACCGTCTAGTCAACAAAATGAGAGGTGATAATAAAGTCATAAATTGATTAAAGGTAACACAAAATCATAGTTTATAAATACGTTTTAGAAGAAATAATCCTTTTTAATGATATAAAGTTATGAAACGATCTTCATATATTCCCGAAACGAAAGCAACACCTTTTCCAAATAAAGACCATTCCGAGGGACGGAGCGTAAAATACGCCTGATTTCGTTACAACCAATAAAATTAAAAGCTGTCGATGGGATCGCTGAAGGTTGTGGTATTTAGATATAGCATTATGTTAAAAATACGTTGTCAAATTCCTTAATATAATAAAAGTTAGAAGTCAAAATATAAAATTTGAGTTAGTTTCAAGTCCTGAATATAAGAATATGAGAGGGATCACAGCAATGAAATTATAATACTCCTGACGGAAGGAGATGTTGAGTCATTTCCATTAGACTCTGAAAACGTAATAAGTGTTCAAGTTACTGTAGGTTTACAACAAAACTAAACGAAATTTAAATTCTTCTACCGTTAGCAGATGATATGGAGATTTCATTAAAAGGGAAGGTAGTCAAGATTTAATCTTTTGACGGGAAAAACATAAATGAGGAAACTTTCTTCATCAAGATAGATCTCTTAGATTCAAATCTGAGACACGTGCACCTTAAGCCGCTCAGAAAAAAAGCTATTTTAAAGTTGTTAACGACAACGATAAAACAAGATAGAAAAATATACTACTTCTCGAAAGGGGATACATGTATGATTGAGGATTCATAATAGACTGCATTTATTATCACTTTAAAACTATTGACCAATCTCGTGAAAAATACAATGATGCTGTTAACGAAGAGTTTACCTTCATTATAAATAAAGTTTTCTGTTTAAAACATGGCCATAAGGGACATGAATATGATTGCGAATTTGGGAACCCATCGCAATTCTTTTTAAATTTTGTAACTTGCAATAATTGTTAAGCTTATTTTCGGGCTGATTTTGGGACAATGCATTTATTTAGTGGCAGTCTTAAAAAAATGGTTAGCCTATAGCTTTCTATATTATTCTAAATTGAATTCTACTTTTAAAAAAGCAATATGAATAAATATTATTAAAAAAGCAATATGAATAAATATTCTTTAAAAAATATTCCGCAATTAAAATTAGGATGTTTAGAATCAATTCCATTGAAAGCCTCTTCAAAGCGAAACATTTGCATTAGTGTTTGATAAGGACAGCATGCATTATTTACTTGGCCAAAATTGATAAAAGAAAACTGTATAGCGAGTGAAACTGAATCTATTTTTAGTAATAGTTCATTTCAGCGTAAAGTGGTATAACATTTTATATTTCATCATTTGCTGTCGTATCTTCATGTTTCCTTTCCTTGATACGTTGAACATAAAAGTATAAATGAAATACGGTAAATAAAAAGAGATCAGCATATGTACTCACTCTCTCTCTCTCTCTCTCTCTCTCTCTCTCTCTCTCTCTCTCTCTCTCTCTCTCTCTCTCTCTCTCATTCTGTAATGTTTTCTGTGTCTTGAATTCCCTAAAGCACATTAAAGTCAGCCACGAAAACGTTTTGGTAATACGTGGTTATCTAGATCATAAAGACAACTTTAGGATTTCAATTTGCGCTTCTCTCAAGTTTTTTGTTCCCTTTTTTTTGTGGGGAAACGCTGAGTCATTTCCACTAGACAAAGACAAAAGTAAGAAGTATTCAATTTGCTAGGCGTCTGACAACTAAACTGAACATACCTTAAATTCAGTTATTGTTAACAGATGATATGAATGATTTCAGAAGAATGTCAGGCACTCAATATTTTTTTTGACTGGACAAAAAAAACATAAAGAGTTGAAGGTAGACACCTGCATAACTATACAATCAACCTAGTTACATTTGTTACATAAAATTATATATTCAGCAGGGCCTGGTTTCGAGAAAGTATATGAAAATGTCCATTGCCACATTCATATTATTGCTAATTCCTATACGAACCCTACGTGCTGAAATATTCCAGAACATTGTTAATTCTACACTTGCACAATTGTTCCATCTAAACACTCTACGTACAGAATGAACCATTAACTTGCAAAGTAGCTGCTGAGGACCCCCTATCCAATATGTACTTCCTGCAATCTGTGAGCTCTCCTACTAGCACCTATCCCTACCATAGTACTTATTCTTTTCGCTTATCGTTCTCCATTCATTCCACATGACTGCGCCATCTCAATACGAGTGCATTCCGACCCATTCTTTCACCTTCTTCTATTTACTTATACTTCAAATGCCTTATCCTTTCTGTTCTTCTTCTGCCACACGCATTTATACAAACAATTCCTTTATACAACTTTCACCCTGCTCCTTTCATTTCCATTCAACATCTATGTTTCACTTCTGCAGAAGTGAGTTGCTTAAAAATAGGATATATATATATAGATATTATATATATATATTATATATATATATATATATAATATATATATAATGGCATCTAAGAACACTGAAATATTCCTCCTAATTTATCTGCAGACTTCCTGCTACCGTCCTCTTCCCACATTCTACGATTCACCAATTCTCTAATCGTACCATCATTCGAAATATTTACTCCTAAGTGCTTACATGAAACTGTTACTCCATTTTCCTACTGTGCGCATGCGCAGGTTCATCTCTTTGGTTCCAATGTGCCAAGTTATACTTTCATAAAAAAAAAATCCATCCTCTCGTTTGGTTGTAAGGTGTTTTTACGTTGCATGGAACCAGTGGTTATTCAGCAACTTAACCAATGGCTTTACGTGACTTCCGAACCACGTCGAGAGTGAACTTCTATCACCAGAAATACAGATCTCTCACTCCTCAACGGAATGGCCGAGAATCGAACCGGCAACCACCGAGGTGGGACGCAAACACCATACCAACCACGCCACAGTTCCTCTTCATTAGCCTCAATCTACATTGTTTCATCTGCAAGCATCAGCCGTGCCAAAGTTAACTCGTAAGGCATCTTCTTATCCTACAGCATTGTACCTACATTTCATGTGGTATCTCTGATTATCAACGCTACTTTCTTATAGCAACCCTATAGCCATGCAGACATAGGATGCATTTGTTTCAGCTCCATTTCTACACCTAACTAGTAACTCGCCCTTCTGCAAACTCTAAGTCTAACACAAGCTTAACTCTCATGATAAAATCTTCCTATTGCTCTTAGCAATTTTCTCACCACATATCTTCAACCCAATAAACAACGCCTCACTATTAATTTTCCTATTAGTTTTTTCCATATCACTGTATCGTGTATATACTATACAATTTTCCTTGTAATTTATAATTTCTCACGGAACTTATAACAAACATTGATCCACACTAGCCATACTTGTCTGATCCCATACTATACTTCTCCCATCGCTTCTATACCCTCGTTTATCTTCCAAATCTGTTAATTTTTATCACTCAAGATATTGTCAAAATACTAACTTCATCTCAAATTTTATCTTTTATTCTGAAATTCATTGACTCATTAATTACTTTCTCTGCATTAATTGCACTGATTACCTGTTTGAGATTCATGAACTTGAACACCACTTGCTACAAAAATTTTCCTGATTCGAGAATAAAAAAGTGAACTTTTACACGCGCGTAAAATGAGTAAAATGAGCTACGGAGCCTGTCCAGAAATGCGTAAAAGCACATTTTTTCATTAGGCAACACAACTGGCTCTTTCATTTCCCCTCTTTTCGCAAGGAAACAAGTGTTAGCTTCTGGTTTCTCCTCATACCAAGCAAAGTACGTAGTCTGTTCTATCAAAATCGAGCCGATGAGGAAACTAAACATCAGAACTGTTTATCTTATTCATAATTTAAGAGAGTTATTATTCACCTACAAGAAAATGTAGACAGTCATATGAAAAATGACAAGCCAAATGTATTATTAGCCTGTTTGTGTATTCCGGGATGAACTTTTGCTAAAGCAGGTTGACGTCTGCATAAAACTAATCAAGCACTTTGAGATTTTCAAAGGAATAAGAGTCTGAAATGGCACACCACAAGTCATCATCAAAAATGCAAAGCAGATAAGAACAAAAATATGGCATATTGTAATTCGTACAGTGATGTAACCACGGAGAATATTGAAATAAAAAAAGTAATGAACTCGAAAAAAGT
This sequence comes from Macrobrachium nipponense, assembly GCF_015104395.2. Taxonomy (NCBI): domain Eukaryota; kingdom Metazoa; phylum Arthropoda; class Malacostraca; order Decapoda; family Palaemonidae; genus Macrobrachium; species Macrobrachium nipponense. The sequence goes on along the minus strand of NC_061110.1, from coordinate 82,472,231 downwards.
TCTATGAAAATATCAAGAAAAACCGAATGAATCTGTAAGTGAAATTGCACATTACCCAGTTTGTGATGGCGCGCTGACTTACGGAAAGAGTAAAAATAATCAAACTTTGTATCTTATCATTTTGATATTTATTCGATTCAGACAACCGTTACTTATATTTTGACGAGGTTTATTCATTTGCTATGCTTATAATAAAATATAAAACAAGCCTATTGCTTAATATTATAATAATGTATAATAAACGTCGAAAACCTAAAGGGAAAGTAAAGGATACACACGTGCTTACGCAGAGAAAATCGGACTTTTCACTCAGCAAAAGGACTTGATAAAGTTATCAACCAACTAAACTCTGTTGTTAAATAAGTCAAAATAGGTGGAAGAATGTACCCTGAATCAGTCTAGCATTCATTTGTCTATTTATTTTGTTAAAATTAGTAACAACAATACCATATCTAAAACGCTTGAGCTTGCTTTGTTTCCATTGTATTTTTATATGAGAAGAAAAATGAAGGAAGCACTCGAAAACATTTAAAAAGAGCATATCCTGTGATGAAAAGCCTTACCATAAAAGTAATACTATTTTTAAAGCTTTCTGTTATACATCCCATTCAATTTTTTCATGTAAAAGAGTAACCCTGAGAGAGAGAGAGAGAGAGAGAGAGAGAGAGAGAGAGAGAGAGAGAGAGAGAGAGAGAATCACTAATATTCTTTTACACAGAGAGAGAGAGAGAGAGACGAGAGAGACGAGAGAGGAGGGAGGAGAGAAGAGAGGAAGGAGAGAGAGGAGGAGGAAATCACTTAATAAATTCTTTTTTACCCCAACAAGGACAAAGATTCTATCGTTTTCGCTCTTCTATCTGCATAAAACATTAGCCTAGAAATATCTTAAATACTTTTCTATTTTGTATTATAAGTGTCCCCCAAAATACGTAAGGTTTTTGAGAGCCAAAAATATATGCGATTTTAGCAAAACAAACGGTGCGTACATCTGACGTAAACATTACGTGTTAATTAGATTAATTAGTGTGTTTCAATCATTAGATTCAGATAAAACTTTCCGTTCTCAAAAATTGATTTTAATTAGTTTCCCTTATTAAAGCGAGATTCTAATTAAATGTGATAGCGTTCAGCACTTCTGTTATTTTCCAAAGAATAAAAAAATAAATTTGTTTCTTTAATTTTTCAAAACTTAAAAACTTTGCAGGAATATATATATATATATATATATATATATATATATATATATATATATATATATATATATATATATATATATATATATATATATATGTAATATATATATAATATATGTATGTATATATATATATATATATATATATATATATATATATATATATATATATATATATATATATATATATATATATATATATATATATATATATATATATATATATATATATATATATATATATATATATATATATATATAATATATATATATATATATATTATATATATATATATATATATATATATATATATATATATATATATATATATATATATATATATATATATATATATATATATTATATATATACATATATCACTGAGGGAGACACCGGAGACTCCTTGGCATTCGTACAAAAGAAACCTTCCATTGCCACCAAATTAACGGCATTGCCACGCTTTTTTCATATGGGGCTGCTCTCTGCTAATTTCTTTAATAGCTACATCACGGAAGAAGTCTTCCAGTACAGCAGATAAAATAATTCTTTCACGAAAATACTTCGGTTAATGATACAAGCTAGAAATTGGGTACATATTTTATCCATAAGCCATTTTTTAAAAATTGCTGAGTTTCCACTCAAAATTCCAAAATGGCTGACATTTCATCAAGATGGTCGCTAGTCAAAGTTTTAACATGGGACTCATGTGCCTCTGTCATGTTTTTAATCATTTGTTTTGGTATACACATTTTAGGCAGAGTCACCAAGCAAAAGTAAAATGTATTTCTGTTAAAGATTTCATATAACATTTAAAGATGGCACCCTATATGGCAGCCAAAAACCTTAAAAAAACTCACATCTCAGGATTCAGTAGGCAAGCAAAAATGTATTCCTGTTCAATATAATTTTGAAAGTCTATATGTAATATAGGTGCTGGTTTTATCTTTAGTGAATGTCAGACCACAACCAAGGCACATTGGTGACTTCACTGCTGTGTAATTAACTCAATATGGGGTTCATTGTCAGCTAATCTTGCTTTACTTATGCTGTAACTAGCTTTGCTTTAGTGCAGTTTTGTAGTCAAGTGTCCCAAAATGCTGTCTACTAGCCTCATAACAATTACTGGTAGAATTTTTATATATAGTTGGTAGATCTAGTTAGACAGCCATGGCTGAACTGACAGGGGGTGCCAGCAAGGGAGAGCAGAGCCAAGGGTAAGTGGGGCTTTACATGGATTTTTCATGTACTTACCTGGATGGTGTAAAGATCACGCAGGACTTTGGCACTATATGAATGATCTGACTAGGTGTAGGGTGACTGAACTTAGTTGTATCCCATACATCAATGTGCATATCACATTAAGGTGGTAAAAGGATAGCCCCCCTCGGCCTTAGTAGAGAGCTCATAATGGTAAGTATAAATTTAATCACATGCAAAAGGAAGACTGACTGGGGCAAATGTTGTCTTTGTCAGGAAGACAAGACAAATGAAGGTCTAACTTCACCCTTGACCTCTGTACATCATAATCCTGTACATGATGGGTATGTAATGATTTCAACCAATGTACCATTGTTCCAGATTGGTGGAATGCTGCTTAACTTTGAACCAGCAAGGCTGGATGAAGACAGTAGAATAGAGGCAACACTGTGAAAAATATGGAAAAATATCACTAGAGCTGTGGGTCCTGTTTAATAATGCAAAACTTGATTCTGAAAGAAAGTGAAGATCTACAATCGAAGGTAGTGAACCAACCACAGGAAAAGCATGCTAAACAATATCAAATGAGTCATGACAATGATGCATGCATTTTTTTCTGAAAATGTGGCACCTGTATAAGATCTTCAAGAGTAGTGACCTTGAATCTCAACATGAGACTACATGAGTGCACTCACACACTTAATGATGGTAAATTGTTGGAAAACTAAGTGCAGTTGATGCGATTACACAAGAGCTGAAATACCATCTTGTATGTCTCACTAGCCTTTACAACAGGGAAAGGTCCCATCTTAGAATCTGACTAGTCATATACACTTGTGATTGCTAAAGTAGCAAAGATAACTGAAGAAGCATATTCTGGATCATCAGTCCAGGTTTGACGGCAACTTTGGCGAAGGATGCATCAATGATGCCATACCTCAAAGTATGATCCAGTTCACTAGTATGGTCGAACATGGAGCAAACATAGTCACAGTTAAGGTTTGGCTCATCAAAGTCAGACCTGGCTATTGCTCAGTTCTTGCAGTACAAATGCTTCTCAAAACAGATGGAAGTACCAAGTGCACGTATACATTGACACTCAAAAGATAAAGACATTCCTTTTCCAGTGATTATGGGCATGGCTATCTATGCTAGAACCAGGAAGAGAAAACTGGTAGAAATGCTTCATGATCATGGCATGAGCATTTCCTATGACAGGGTGCTGAAAATATCAGCCCGACTGGAAGATGCCACTGTCACCAAGTATGTGGAAGAGGGTGTAGTCTGTCCACCTGTCTTAAAAAAGGGTTGTTTACTACTGCGGTCATGGACAACATTGATCATAATCCTTCAGCAACTACACCTACAACCTCTTTTCATGGGACCAGCATTTCAGTATTCCAGCACGGTAGACATGGGATGTTTTTCAGAGACCACTCCAGTTTTTTCCTAACTCAGCAAATACTCACCAACCATTGAAGATGATGATTTGAAAGTGCTGGAGAGGTTTGTGGTCCTCATAATGTGAGGTGTAACTATAAGGTTGCAAATGACGCTTCAGATATATCTGAATGAGAATTTCGTAACACTAAAGGGTGGCACCTTGCATCTTTAAAATCTTGTGTTCAATTCCGGCTTAATAAAAGACACTGGGACAGTGCTCAGACGCAGATAAGATACTTTGTTATCATACTCCATTATAGTTTTGTGCTTGTATACTTTTCAGTAGCATTAGGTTATAGGGTCTCCTTCCAAGATGTAATATTGACAATAACCCAATAGAAATGCTAGAAATAGATTCTCAGGCTTCATAAAAGTAAGCATACATAAAAATGTCATGTCTCTATCTTTCTTAGTTGCAGTTATCAAGTAAAATGTTTCATGGCGGCCAATTTGTACGACGTCTTTATCACAATGGTATATATAGTATAGTAAGAGCTCTGGTGACATCTTCAATTAATTCTTCTATGCATGAAGACATTATCTGAATAGTTATGGATATATTTATTTCAGAAATGATTTACACATTGTCAGAAATAGAAACAACTAGTGGCCATCTTGAAAAGTGCTGGCCATATTGAAATTTTGCGTGGACACCTAGATTTTTCAAAAGAGGAGGTTAAAACGGACACTTGTGCCAAATTTCATGCTTGTATCACAAACTGAAGTATTTTTATACTTATCTGCTGCATTATTTGGCGAGATAGACACTCCCATCATGTACTTTAGATAAGAGAATTTTGTAAAAACAATAATGGAAAATGAAGCCTTACCATGACACAGGGAAGCTTGAGAGAAGCCTGGCCTCGTGCTTTATCAGAGAGAAAGACACTTATGGTAAGCTATGCTTCCAAGATGTCATCTTAAAGTAGAACATGGCGCAGGAATAAAAACCTCAGTGTACATGGCAACCACAAACTGAACCATTGACTCAATGGTGCCAATAAGCACCCCTAAAAAACCCTCAGACCTCTTTCAGTGACGATATCCAACGTGTCATCTCCAACTGCAAATATTCAGCTGCTAACTACAGAAAACTGTAATGAATTGCCCAACAACTAGAATGTAACAAATTCTCCAACACTATGATAGACATGTCAATGAGATGAATTTTAAACAAATATTACAATAATCAAGACAATAACCAAGCTACTTAAAATGCACTGTAGCCTTATGTTAAAAACCACATCATATAAAGGAGAATGGATTATTTATGAGATTATCGCAAACAATGTCCAGTCTAATGGTAACAGTAGTACGTATAACATAGGTAAAAATAAAACTATTTCGTGTACAAATGAAAAAGACCAGAGATCTTATCTTCAAAAACGACTCTGCCCTTCCACCCACTAAATTTCAAAGGAAGAGCTACAATATCCATCATTAAGGTTATTTTAGTTATGCTTCCATTTAAGATTAAATAGTTTTGCATAAATCTCCAAAACTGATAGTTAAGTATAAAAATACAGTTAGTTTAGGTAAGAAATTGTTTGGAACTGTTGTTAAGTGTAAGATATACAGAAATTACTTAGGGGCATGTTATCTCATAGGGTCTTTGTTTAAAAAATTTTTCTTGAGTCAGTAGAATCCCCTCTGTACTGTTCAATACCCTCACTTTCATTATTAACTAGCTGACCTACCTGGCATTGCCCGGGAAAACTGTGAATGACAGGTTATGGGTAGGGGTTGGGGTAGGGGTAGGGGTAGGGAAGAGGGAAAGGAAGTTTCTGAAATATATGTAGTACAATAGTGAGTTAGCAGTACATTCATGTACTGAATCCACTACAAATTCATGCAGTTTGCTGAAGACAGATCCTTGTACGATTCTCCTCCGCTTTGCTGTGCAGTTTATTTCACACAATGGATAAAAGGTCTGACTATTGTTGAAAGGGGAGACAGGCTTCAAACAAAGCACCCCTCACCCCCAAAAACCCCTGCCTTTTGGTGCCCTTTTGGGTATTACATAAAAACACGCGCGTATTCGAATGCAACGTGGTGTAAAAATTTCAAAGTAATCAGTGAAGAACTTTCGGAGATTTAAGATTTTGAACAAACGAACATCTGGAAAAATTGATGATGGCATATGACAATGGGTTTGTATACTGAGTAACAAGCAGTACTGAAAATTTTAATACCTATAACGATCATGGTCACAAACGTGTTCTTTTCCTTTCAAAATTTTAAATAAAATGCCCTTTGAAAATCAGCCTTAATAAGACATCAGTTTTCTCAGTGACTTCAAGTACATAATTATTCTTCACTGCCAGCTAACAATAAGGCATTTCTGATGTTCGTTTAATGATAAGGACTTCAACTGAGAAACTTTGCGTTTATTCGAATTTGATTTTATCTGACCATATTTACTCACAAGGCCTTCGATCCCCGGTTACCATTTACTGTTCAAGAGTCGCTACTCCATTCTCTTCTGCAGAATAATTCCTGATGCCTTCATCAACGATTGGATTTGAAAACTTCCATTAAAGGGGAATTTCACGACTTTGTTGGATGTTCTTTTTACGATCAGAATTTGCACTTTGCTACACGGTACGCTCAACTGAGGCATCAAGAAGATTGGGGATGTGTAAAGCAGCAATACTGAAGCTAGTTTATATGTGGCCATTATATATATATATATATATATATATATATATATATATATATATATATATATATATATATATTATATATATATATATATATATATATATATATATGTCTGTGTGTATGTGTTTCGAAATGCAAAATCCTCAATGCAAATTTCGGAAATGTAATAATGTTTCGAACCATCTGTGTCGTGTATAAAACATGGCGCCGAATAATGTGTCTCTGGTTCATTGTAAGTTTCTGATTAAAGTAGTCGCTTGAAAAATTAGTGTCAGATCCGTTTATTTACCTTAAGTGCATACAAAGAATTATATATATATATATATATATATATATATATATATATATATATGTGTGTGTGTGTGTGTGTGTGTGTGTGTGTGTGTGTGTGTGTGTGTGTGTGTGTGTGGTTTGTTGTTCCAAAACTCGGAACAGCATTTTTACTATGCTGGGACATGTTTCCATTAACGCTCTACCTACACATTAAAATATTATAATTACAATTCTTATAAAATGGGCAGTGAAATCCGTAGTCCAAAACCATGCCAAGTTCATCAACGAAAGAAGAAGAAGGGAAGGTGAAAATTTATATAAAGGGGGAGGAGTAAGAGGTAGAGGTCCCAATGTTCAGTTGAATCCTCAGCAGAGAGAGTAAGCATAAAGGGGGGCATACTCTCTCTGCGGTGGACCCCTAAGCCCCCCACATCGTCAAGGGGATAGGAGGTTATTTTGGTCAAATCTTCATATCTTGAAGTAGTGGATAGTGAATTTCGTATTTTAAAATTGATATTAGATATCGAAAGTGCAAAATAAGGCTAGTGTTTTTCAGAAATTTCCCCCCGACTGGGTAGGTTCTACATCCTTGGATGGGGTGGGACTATGATGATCTGGCCGGAAATTAAACCAAGTAAATTTAACAAAATATAATAACTGAAAGGCAGACTTGCGCCAACGGACAACTTACAAAATGAAATCAACTTTAAAACAATTGACACCGATGTCCCAAATGCACACACGGACAAGAAATGAAAGTTTTAAAAAACCGAGGAAAAATCCCATGACATCATTCTCTAAGTGTCAGCGTGCCACTCACAGAAAACCCTTATTTGTGCAACATTTCGTCTATTCGATTTCTTCAATTCACTAGAACTACAATTCATATGTCCAAAATCGTATTCATCACTTAAATCTATGGAGGGATATTTATTGAATCGCATCTCAAAGTGTAACAAAGGCAACTATCCCTTTGTTATTTACAAATTTAGTTTTATCTTTATATATCTATCGTTCACGCACTACAGGCTCCAGAGACTCAATGTAATAATTTTTCTGTTAGTGAATGGTCCTTGCTTGCCATTTTTCGTGATATGGTTCATAATTCCTTAGAATAACGAAATTTTATCTTTTTTGGGGGGGGCGCTCTCTTATCACGTGCTCATCTCCTGTGAATTCAAAGGAAAACTATTTACACAACAGTTGCAATTAAAATTCTAAAAATGTTTAAAAGATGGATAATCAAAACAAGTAAAATATAGCAAAATACAGATTTTAAATGACAAGAATGAAAGGTACAAAGGCTCAAGAAATTCACTAGTCAATATAAACATCAGTAAATCGCAGACTAAAAGGACGAAAGCGAAGTCACAGCCACATTTCTAGCCAAAGAAGGTTTCATCCTAAATTATCGAGTTCGGCAACAAACTGAGCAGCTGTTAAAACTGAAAAATCTTCAATGTGTAAATGGTAACCAGTTTCCTCCTGTATTCTCTAATTGCACAGTAACTAGGCCTTGAAAGACAATTGCCTATACGAAAAGACTTACCGAGGTGTTAAAACCATGTCATCCTATAGCTGATGTGGTAGTGTCTCCATTCCACTGCCATTTATAGGTCAAATTGGAACGACGATTCCCGTGAACACGGTCTTAGCCGATGACAAACTTAGCCTCTTAAACAGAGAAAGCTCAAAGAATTCTGGAACCATACAAAGTGAGTGAGAAACTTATTTGCCAGATAAACTGAAATAATTCTTAGTGTGTTTATTACTTGACCACTGCTAATGCGCGTAAAAAAAGTTCAAAACAAAAAATCTCAGAATTTGCTAAATGTTCATAATGTAACTTTTTAGCAAGCTGAGCTTGGCCTGGCAGTTCTCTCCTTTTCTTAAACAACTCATTTTGCGTTCTTGATATTCAGGAAATTTTGCACTTGTGCCGAAGGGAAACAAAGGGCGCGAGATATTTTTCATACTTCAAGGCACAAAATGCACCAGCTGGAAAAATGCCTCAAGAGCATCAAAGAGACTTTTCATGTAGGACAACAAAAACAAAAAAGGGAAAAAAAGATGAAAGAAGGATAAAGAAAGAAAGAAAGAAAGAAAGGGAGGAATAAAAAGAACCAAGCCAAGGCAACCTGTGGGGGAAGAGAGAGAGAGAGAGAGAGAGAGAGAGAGAGAGAGAGAGAGAGAATTTAGGTAAAAAAACAAGTCTAACTACCAATTGCACATTAGAAAACAGAAAATTAATTGCCGAAAGAATTTCATAAGGAAATTTTCGGTGGATTAGTAACACTAAAAAGTAATCGGAGGAGGAGGAGGAGGAGGAGACTAGGCAAATATCAATACTCCCAGGGTGACGAATCCTTTTCAATTATCTAACAACATGTGAAAGTCTGCTTTAAAAAATTTTATATTTTCCCATTAAGGTCCCATATCCAAAAAATAATTTATTTTTCTTGTGTTCTTTGGTTAAGCCTAATTTTTTATACGAAAAAAATTTGCTTGATATGAACTCTTCTTTAATCAGCATGAGATTTAAGAAGGAATTATTTCAGAGGAAAACAAGACAGCAGTCGGTGGCTTCTGATTGCTCAATCAACAAAGAATACAAGATTAATAAAACGACCGCAGACTAACATCTCCATCCGAATGAAAACAACGAACTCGTTCTTTTTTCAAAGCCGATACAATTTTAGAAAGGTAGTTTTCCATCAGGATAACACTGAGAGCAATATTCATATAAGCGACTTTGGCAGGAACATTAATTTAGACTTTCAATGTAAGATATACCGAAGGTAATATATATTCTTCAGTGGTTTATTTTTCTGCTTTAAAAAAGTTGGTTGTTATAAACATGCAATTTCATATATACTGTATGTAATATAGAATCAACGTTGGTTATTATTATTATTATATTATTAACTGCCCCAGACACCGAATATTGTTAGTAAAATTAAAGATTTTGTTTTTCATAAAAGCTATAAAACGGTAACATGAATCATACTCCTTAGTTATGAAACCAATTCGAATCATAAAAGCTCTTAAGAAAGTATAACTGTTACTTAAGGTCTTCCTTAAAAAAATAAATTATATTGTGTTGAGGAGTGTATAAACTTGAAAATACCACTAAGATTAAAACGTACTTTTTCGAGTACTCTAGAGATTAGGAAATTACCATCGTCATCCCAGTATTGATAAAGGAAATGCCTATCAAGAGCGCTAATATTAATGGAAGTTAGGCTCAGAGGTAACATCTACAGTTATGTTGAAATTCAGGCATCCAAATAAGAGAGAAGTTCCCCTTCCTCCTTCTCCTGCTACTACTTTAATAATAATGCTGATACTACAAGTAGTAATAATGATAATAATAATAATAAAGATAATGATTATGATGATGATAACTTCATAACAAAAAGCATCCCTGTCATCCAACCACTAGAACAAGAACGTGATCATCTCATGGAGCCAGAGATATCGATAACTCTCTCTCTCTCTCTCTCTCTCTCTCTCTCTCTCTCTCTCTCTCTCTCTCTCTCTCTCTTTAGAGAAGCTTAGCACTGGTCGTAATGCACCCTTCCCCGCTCCTCCTCTCCCAAGGCAGACGGTATAAATGCAATTATCTGTCACGTAAAACTGCTGCCGGATGCTGCAATGAGAGCTTGCGGTTATATGCTTCCAGCCATGATAATGACACGGCAGGCATTAAAGGGTAGTTAAGAGCAATTTGTGGAAACAAAGATGGAGATGATGATGTTAAGGACTGGTATACTGTTACGATGTGCGCTAATGATCAGCTGCATAATGACTGGGAAGCTTTTCTCTCTCTCTCTCTCTCTCTCTCTCTCTCTCTCTCTCTCTCTCTCTCTCTCTCTCCAATGACAGAAGATTTTTTTTCCATAATGTTAGAGCACGAAGATGCCGAAAGCTATTAACGTTTATAGCCAAATACTGATAGTGATGATACTAATATTGACGTAAAAGTAAACGCAACAACAACAAAATAATGATCATAATAAGAAGCAGTTATCTTCTCAAAATCAGTTCCAGTAGGGACAGCTTATTATACGACGTAACATTATATTAGACTACAATAATAAGAGTAACTATGTTCAAATTCTCAAATCTGACATTTCTCGAGCGAATTTCTTCTATATACGGCGCAAAATGACTCCTCTCGAACATATCTGTCACATACGCTTTTAAAAATGGAACGGTGGTATTTCCAATACAAGTTATAAAATTGAACCTAAAAGTGAAATCGAAAAGACTAGAAGGGAATTGGCTACCGTAGGATGGTGTCACTCACACATCGGTGGCATACGAATTTTATTTACTAATCTTATATAATGGGTTTCTTTTTTCGATAAAATGGATGAAAATTTACATGATATAGTTAAAATAAAATACTGCATTTATAAGGTCATTTGAAGTTCGTCATCAAGCCCCAATTTTTATTATAGGTATAGACACTACCAATGAAAGGTTCAATAGCACTTGTCATTTTAGTTTACTGGTGTTTTATTTGTAAAGAACAATCAGCTGATAAGTTTCAACGACATGAGGAAATGAAAATGGACAGTAATTAACTGTGTCATAAAGGTGCGTAAATATGCGAAACCCCTCATGTCATCAGGTGTATGATCAGAGAGAAGAAACTACATTTGCTTACAGACTGCAACCAAGAAAAACGAAAACTAATAAAGCACTTAGACCAGCGATCTGCAGAAAAGATGTTGATTATTTTTGCGTCTCCATTGAATAATAACCATGCATGAGATGCAAGAGTTTTTAAGGTTGATAGCTTTTAGCAAAGGCATTAAGGGTTGATTTTGGGAATATGATATCTCATAGGTTGAACTTACAAGGTGACTGGCAACAAGCAAGCTCTTCTGATGGCCAGTCTATGTAATGCCTTCGAGGCTAATGTTTGGAATGATTAAAAAATAGCCCCGCAAAACAGCATTTCTTGCTGCAAGAGAACTGACATAACTAGACTGAGTTATGAGCTCAGAATTTGGTCGCTTAGAAAGTAAATGACTGACAAAATGGCCAGAAGGCTGCTAGTTGTTCTTGATCAGTGGAAAGCATTGTTTCTATATGACAGGAAATTGCTTCATCATACTTCAAAGTAACTGAATAGCCTTGTTTTTTCCCAAAAAAACATATCAATAATGTAACAGTAAAAGTAGTAATATGAAGTCAACATCAGATCTTAAGCCGCCAAACCACAAGTTTCATATTTTTCTTTATAGCAATGCAATTTCATAACAGGTTGATCCTTGATATCTTCAGATAAGCATGCCAGTGTGATCAAAGACTGACATACCTTTCATATGGGATCAAGGAACTAATACTTTGGTTCCACAGCATTCATAATGCTAACAACACAGATGTATTTACGATGCAGCCATATTTTTAAAGGATCTTCAGAAGTTGTGGATGAGATCCTCATGTGACTCCTACCTGTCTGTTTCTCAAATTGGAGATCTGCAATTTCCACTGTTCTGCAGCTTTCCATTCATCTACAGGATGCCTGCAATTATTCGTTTTTATCTGGTAATAAAAAAAATGAACAATAAATTTCTGCTCCAGAACCTTTGGTAAGAATAAACAGTCTGTTATAACAACTGACATGTTGGATTAGTTATAAATCTTTTCAGTGGTGTCATAATCGTAGCAGTGTGCACAAACTTCTTAACAACAAATCAACTTTACTGAAGCTAATTTCCCCACCACGGAAGATGCTTTCCTTCACTACCTCAGGCATGTTGCACCAGCAACATCATTTACATTGAATTTTCACATCATCAAGTCCAAGATTCACCATATGAAGATTATGAGTGAGAGCTGCAGTCAGAAGAAATGTTCCGTAGGGCAGTAACTTCTCTACAATGACCACAGTCACTATGGACACTGCTTGTGACTGTTAAGAGGTACAGAGAACTGTGCTTGTATGAAGAATGCTTAGTACTACGTTTGCCTACGAACTGTGTGGAAGTATAGTAGGTGGAAGCTCACTGCAGTCCCCAATACAGGAAACAATGACTCAGGTAAGGTGTTGTTACAGATTTTTTTCTTGTAGCATTAAATTGCGTTTTCTTAAGTATTGGATATCAATCATATTTAAAGTGTTAGTAGTTTTTTATGCTAAGTGTTAAACACCCAAATAATTATGTTAATTTCTACTACTGATCATTTTAATTTTCTCAGCTCAATGGATAAACATATTTAATTATAAAACAAATACAATTACAAACTGAAATTATTTCATCGGTCATCTTTTCCAACACGTTCAATTTTTTTTTTTATTATTATTTGAACCTTCGAATTTTCATGTAGTATTCCTGGATGAGGTTGCTTGTCACTAGCCTGCCCAAAGGATAGTGAAAGTGCTATTACCGTAGATGCGCGTGAGAGGAATTGGCTCTGTGAAAGCATACCCTTAGCTGTAATCTATGTATAATCGTTTTTTTTTTTTCTGAAAAATAAAACACAATACTACGAACACGGAAAATAGAACTCGGTATAATTCCGATAATCAAAATCACTCTTTGATCGGTAATAGAAAAATCTTTCGTTCACAAAGCGTACTCGTTGAGAGCAATATTAAATATTAATTTATCAGAGATCTAAATGGCCATATTCATATGCGCCATGTCTGTGCAAAAAAATCCTGATTCCACTTTACTCGGAAATCAGTCTAGACTTTGATAATGGAAAGAGATTCCGGCTAAGTGGATGTTACCATTAACATTAATTCCCCCGTTATAAAATGTGCGCCACTCCGAATACCATTTCATTCGGTCAAACGCTATTTATATTTTTTATCTGGATTATTATTTTTACATTACGCATACTACTAATATGTACGTGTGCCTACTTGAGGGCAAATGGGGACCCGTTATGTACGTTAAATCTGTGATAACACACTCCTTTACATATTTACTCAAGAGCCCTGCTGTGCTTCATCATTTCAACTAATATTTAGAAAAGTAGAAAGCGAAGTCTTCGCTCTTTCATGATAACATTTAGATATTATCAATAAATGTTGGCCCTTCCAATATACAATTTTTGCAAGCTCTGGAAATCTCAGTATCCTACGGAATAGCTGCATCAGAAGCAAAATTTTCATCACTAACCCTATTTACATCCGCTAACTTCAAGTTTGTGGTGTCCTGTATCACTGCGATCCTTTTGCACAAAAGTCACTGGAAGTTTACTTTGTATCAAAAAGACCAAATATCCTTTCCTTCCCAACTCAAGCTCACACGTATAGCTACAAAATGCAAATAAACCACAAGACTGCGTTTGTGATACCTTGGAAAATGGCAGCGAATACCACTTATTATGTTTGCCATAACTATATTACCATTAAAAAACTATACGTCATTAATAGTGGGAAGAATTTTGACACGTTGAATATTTGTAAGCAGACAAAATTTGAACTCATTCCAAATATTGCAAATAATTTACCGATAATGTTCGCCCTTAATCTGGTATTAAGCCCCGGAACTCGAAGTCCCCTTTTACCTTGTCGTGTCTAAACTATTTAAGAAATCAGATTATGGCTGAATGTATATAAAAAAAAACTGGTATTCGTCAATAGCTTCTGCAAAGGTTCACTTTAAGCTTTAATAACTTATTTTAATGGAATACAATAGAAACATTATAAAGGTTTTAAAGATGTAACAGGAGGAAACATAGCAGCTGCACTATGAACAAATTACTAGGAGAGGATGGAAAGTTAGATGGAAAGAAGAGAATATGGACTGATGTACAGTGAACGGAATGGAAGGCAGTTGCAGCTAAGGGCCTAAGGATTTCCGCAAAGTACCTTAAGTAATGCCCACAGCCTCTTAAGGTGCACTGACAACACTACGAACGTAAGGGGTGACTTGATTTTACTGCATGTTGTGAATTCACTAATCTCGGGGCACTTGGAAAAAAAATAAAACAATCCTTCCCAACACATCTTCAAATAGTAGGAAAAAATCCCGCAGCTTTGATTACCCCCCAAAGGTTAAACCCCTGTTTCTTATCAAAATATAACAAACCTCAATATCTTCTTGAATACACCATGGCACCAAAAATATCATGCACTAACTGCGAGAAATTAAAGATTACTTATACAATGATGTATGTATCAACTATGATGAACGAAATCATTTTGGAATTTTAGAATTTAAAATTTTAGACATCTCTTAGCTTTTCGTTCATGTTTCATTTTCTTTTTTCCAGTTCACTTTCCCATTTCAAATCATTTTAATTTCAAGTGCAAGATATATAAACTTTGAACAAAAATAAAGGAATAAGAGAATCGAGAACTTCAGGTACTCGGAATAGACTGTATTAAAAGCACAATTTATATCGGAAAGGGCAGCACAAAGAGATGCCTCAATTTCTATAACAATAAAAAACAGTATATTCCATATATGCCTGAAAATGAAGCGAATCACGTGAATTATCAGGAAATAAAAGATATTCGGTAATATACCCTTCAAGCATTATCGACATAAAATGCATAAACTATTATTTTAAAAGCACACACACACACACACACAAGATGGTATAGGAGAAAATTATTTGAAATTCACGAAGGAACCGTGCAACGGAATGAAACGTTTCCTTAAAGTATAACCGGTATAACGACTACCTTTCCCATACCACTATGGCCTAATTTAATTTTTTCCAGGAAGATCATAACTTCAGGGGATTACCGAGGATATTTTCTCGCAGAATTACGCTTTAATCAGGAGCAATACAAATTTACGCAAATCTCACGTTGTTATCCTTGCCCAGAGTCAGTATGCACGCAATCTGCCGTCACCTCCTCCTCCTCCTCCTCTCCTCCTCCTCCTCCTCCTCGCTCCTCCTCCTCCTCCTCCTCCTCCTCCTCCTCCTCCTCCTCCTCTCTAAAGTATCTCGTATAAAGAACATTTCATGTCAATTCTATATAAGAAGCATATCGGAGAATTAAACGGAAGAGTAACTGAAATTAGAGGTGTAAATATCAATAATGTTCACAGTGATTGGTTAATGACATTGCTGTCAAGACTCTCTCGTGAGTAAATCGATTAAATGAAAGAAAATAAACTTTTCAATATCCAAATTAAAAAGATAGATGTATCAATAACATATTATCAGAACATTTTCAAAATTAAGTTTATTCGCTATCAGTCACAAATAATTAAAATACTTTCAGACAAGTTTTAGATGAATCTCTTGCAATGGTACACTACATTCAAAAGCAACGGCACACAGAATAATCATTTCTGAATATTTTCCGAATAATAATAATAATAATAATAATAATAATAATAATAATAATAATAATAATAATAATAATAATAATAATAATAATAAAAGAGATGGCAGAAAAAAGGCTAAGAAGCAAGAAAACAAGGGAGGAACTCAACGAGAAATACAAAGCAAAAGAGAGGGGACTAAACAACACAATAGAAGATGTAAAACAGAGGCTTAAGGCCAAAGCACATAAGATCCAACGGTACACGAACAGGAATAAGGGATACCAACAGAACAAACTATTCGGAACCAACCAGAAAAGACTATACAGCAACTAAGAGGGAAGACAACCACCCAGAAATTCCTGAAGCCGAACGAAGTAGAGACTCTGGGAAAACATATGAAGCAATCCGGTATCACACAACAAACATGCAACATGGCTTCAGGAAGTCAAGGAAGAAGAAACAGGGAGAATAAAACAAATATTTACAGAGATCACGACAGACACAGTCAGACACCAACTAAAGAAAATGCCAAACTGGAAAGCCCCAGGTCCCGATGAAATCCATGGATACTGGCTGAAAAACTTCAAGGACCTACACCCACGAATAGCAGAACAACTCCAGCATTGTATCTCAAATCACCAAGCACCCAAATGGATGACCACAGGAAGAACATCCTTAGTACAAAAAGACAAGAGTAAGGGAAATATAGCCAGTAACTACAGGCCTATCACCTGCCTACCAATAATGTGGAAGTTACTAACAGGTATCATCAGTGAAAGGCTATACAACTACCTAGAGGAGACAAACACCATCCCCCACCAACAGAAAGGCTGCAGAAGGAAGTGTAGGGGCACAAAAGACCAGCTCCTGATAGACAAAATGGTAATGAAGAACAGTAGGAGAAGGAAAACCAATCTAAGCATGGCATGGATAGACTATAAGAAAGCCTTCGACATGAAACCACACACATGGCTAATAGAATGCCTGAAAATATATGGGGCAGAGGAAAACACCATCAGCTTCCTCAAAAATACAATGCGCAACTGGAATTACAATACTTACAAGCTCTGGAATAAGACTAGCAGAGGTTAATATCAGGAGAGGGATCTTCCAGGGCGACTCACTGTCCCCACTACTCCTTCGTAGTAGCCATTGATTCCCATGGACAAAAAGTACTACAGAAGATGGATGCCGGGTACCAACTCAAGAAAAGAGGCAACAGAATCAACCATCTGATGTTCATGGACGACATCAAGCTGTATGGTAAGAGCATCAAGGAAATAGATACCCTAATCCAGACTGTAAGGATTGTATCTGGGGACATCAGGATGGAGTTTGGAATAGAAAAATGCACCTTGGTCAACATACAAAAAGGCAAAGTAAACGAGAACTGAAGGGATAAAGCTACCAGATGGGAGCAACATCAAACACATAGATGAGACAGGATTCAAATACCTGGGAATAATAGAAGGAGGGGATATAAAACACCAAGAGATGAAGGACACGATCAGGAAAGAATATATGCAGAGACTCAAGGCGATACTCAAGTCAAAACTCAACGCCGGCTATGATAAAAGCCATAAACACATGGGCAGTGCCAGTAATCAGATACAGCGCAGGAATAGTGGAATGGACGAAGGCAGAACTCCGCAGCATAGATCAGAAAAACCAGGAAACATATGACAATACACAAAGCACTACACCCAAGAGCAAATACGGACAGACTATACATAACACGAAAGGAAGGAGGGAGAGGACTACTAAGTATAGAGGACTGCGTCAACATGAGAACAGAGCACTGGGGCAATATCTGAAAACCAGTGAAGACGAGTGGCTAAAAGAGTGCATGGGAAGAAGGACTAATAAAAGTAGACGAAGACCCAGATAACAGAGACAGGAGAAAGACAGACAGAACAGAGGACTGGCACAACAAACCAATGCACGGACAATACATGAGACAGACTAAAGAACTAGCCAGCGATGACAATTGGCAATGGCTACAGAGGGGAGAGCTAAAGAAGGAAACTGAAGGAATGATAACAGCGGCACAAGATCAGGCCCTAAGAACCAGATATGTTCAAAGAACGATAGACGGAAATAACATCTCTCATATGTAGGAAGTGCAATATGAAAAA